>NC_135532.1:191357431-191713931 GCF_045843805.1 Urocitellus parryii
TAAATAAAGCATCCTAACTCCTTTTAGAACATTTCTGAAAGGAAAAAATGACAGTTCGTATCAGTCAGTGTGCTTCTGCTAATGGTTTTCAGATTTTCAACTCAGGAAGCTGGAGTCATGGTATCCTCCATGGAAAATTTGTACTGTTATGACTTTCTGCTCATCCTTCCCTAATCACACACCACTGACCACCAGAGTGTGGCTACTATTTAAAGTTGACCCCGAAACAGTGACACCTAGTACCTACAGTAACTTGATCTTAACTACTACCACTGCTTCCTCTCCCATCATTGTCCTATGTCTTCCCCCAAAACCTCTACTCCACATGATTAGAGAAACAGGACAGCTTTAGACATTTAGGTGACTTCTGTTACCTGAGCAAATTGTGTGTGTCAAAATATTAGCTACTTCTCTAAATTCTTGGTGACTCTGCAGTGGACTGTGGTAACTATGCACATTCCTAGCTCTCTTTTGGTAACAAGTTCAGATTATCTTAGGAATCTCCTCTCCATTTCTCTAGAAATCTCCTCCCCAGGCTCCCTATCCTGGTCTTGTGAACAGAACCACCCCCAGTAATAGTGGCAGGGCATTCAATCAACTTGGACCTTCAGTTACAAAACCTAGTGCATAATTTTTCTCTGCAGCCAATTTGTTTTAGGTTGCTGATGTTTGCAAATAAATAGCAAAATAATTAAAATTACTAAACTCACTGAGATTATTAAACCATACATCTAGGATTGAAAATATTCATCATCTAATTTAAATATGGAAATCCACTTTAGTCTAAAAACATGAAATCTACCAGAGAAGGTTGCTATTCTTTCTCTCCATGTCCTGCAAAACTTCTCAGGTTCTCCTTACTGTTTTATACAGTCAGGACAAAGGAAGCTTTTTGATTTTTGTTACTTCTGAGATATTGGTGGCCACTGTGTTGAAACTGCAAGTATTTGATAATGGAAAAAGATAACAATTTGCAGCAGACTTTATGATATGATGAGATATAAAGTGTCCCTTACTGGCTCAATCCAGATGCCAAAAAGACTAATTATTTTGCAAAAGATCCATTTCTGTATGTTAAGTAGCATTTTCTAAAATCTTTACTTTTAATAAAAATTCCATAAATAAGGGCAAAATCTCAAGACTATATATTTATATGTATACATATATATGTATACATAAAGTATCTATATATGTATATACTTTACATATATAAAGTATGTTTATATACTTCTGTTACCTAGACTATATATATAGTCTATATATACATTATATACTTAAAATATGGTTTTATATATATGTGAGTGTGTGTGTAGATGTGTGTATGTGTATATATATAACAAAAAAACTATATAGTTTTTTTGTTTGTTTATTTGTTTTGTTTTTGGTACCAGTGATTGAAGCCAGGAGCACTTAACCACTGAACCAGATCCCCTTTTTATGTTTTATTTTGAGAGAGGTTCTCGCTAAGTTGCTTAAGGCCTTACTAAATTGCTGAGGCTGGCATTGAAGTTGCAATCCTCCTGCTTCAGCCTCTGGAGGTGGGATTACAGGTATGCTCTAACACATCTGGCCAAGACTATTTTTTAATAGACTTTTAGTCTCAGGTTCACAATAGCATGGAGCAGATGAGAGTCCTAATTTCTCTCTGCCCTAACATATGCATAGCCTCCCTGATAAGCAACAGCCCCTATTAGTGGCATATTTGTGAGCAATTGGTGAATCTACATTGGCTATACTATACCCATATTGCAAAGCTTATAATAGAATTCTAGTGTTGTATATTCTATTGAAAAATATGTAAATCATGTATCTACTACTATTATACTGTACAATATAGTTTAACTACCCTAAAAAATATCTTCGCTCTGCCTATTTGTTGTTCCTTCTCCTCCAACCCCTGGAAACCACAGATCTTGTTCCTCTCTCCATAGTTTTACCTTTCAAGAATATATTAGAGTTGGAATCATATTATTATGGCCTTTGTGGATTGGCTACTTTCACGCTGTAGTATGTGTTTTAAATTTTCTCCAAGTCTCTTCCTGGTTTGATAGCTCATTTCTTTTTAGTGCTAAATAATATGCAATTGCCTGGATGTGCCATATTCTATTTGTCCATCTAATAAAAGATCTTGGTTGCTTCTAAATTTCAGCAACTCTGAATGAAGCTATTATAAACATCTAGGTGCAGATTTCTGTGTAGACCTAAGTCTCAACATCTTTGAGCAAATACTAAGAGTGTGCTTTATTTCTGGATGGTTTGCTTAGAGTATGTTCAGTTTTATAAGAAACTGACTGACAGGAAGTCTTTCAAAGTGCCTGTATAATTTGGTGTAACCACATGCAATATAGGAGAGTTCATCTTGCTACATATCCTTGCCAGGTTGGGTACTGCCAGTGTTCTGGATATCGGACATCTTAATAAGTATAGAGAAGATTAGAATGTGTTACTATTAATGTTTATCAAGTTTTCTCATGATACGAGAGATGATAAAAGCTTTATAGAGACAGAAGTGCCATTCAAAAATCTGAAAACCTTCACAAATGAGCTTTGCTACTTCACAGTTTCGCCTTCAGGTTAAATCCAGAACAGTCCCAGTGCACAAATGTTTGCAAACTAGAAATTGCTTTGTACCAAAATATCATTGGACCATAATACCATTGTACTTATTTCACTTCACTCCTCAAATAAAACACTTTAAAAATATCAACCTCATTTAAAAGCAGTATTAGATGTTCTTCATATTTGTGATTTGTCACCAAAGAAATTAAGATTAAGAATCAGAAAATTCATGTAAATTAATGAGTGAATTATTTTTGTATTTGATTTTTCTCTTTCAACAGAGATTCTAGGTCTAAAACTAAATATTTAAATAAAGACCAGTTCTAAAGTATAACTGGCTTTGACTCCTATTATGGGATATCTTTTACAATTTATTTTCATTAAACACATATTGAAAAATTATAATGTGTATCTTAATTTAGTAGTATATAAGAATTATTTTAACAAATAAACCAAGCAACTATAGTTGTCTTGTCACTTAAGGGCAAAAGGAAGCCTTTTTTTTTTTTAGATAATACTAAAAGAATAAATCAATTAAAATTACAAATTGATTTTTTAATACAGGAAAGATATTAATCTTTAAACCATTTTAAAATCAATATTTCATACATTAATATTGAATTATAATACAATTTAGTGATATCCCTGTTATTGTTACTACTTAAGAATTCATTAGAACTGTATTTCCAAAGCAAAATTATATAGAATTGTATGAATCTAGTGTCAAATTAAAATAATGTGTCAATCACATCAGCAAAATATTTTCTTAAATTACTTAAAATATTGATAAATTCAGACCTGTTTTCTAGAGGTCATTTTAATACACTGAAAATGTGCTTCATCTTTAAGGACAATTATACAGAGATACTCATTTACATGAAACCTTCCTGTTAATGGACAGAATTATATTCTTGAAATCCATACCCTCTCATGTTTTATTAAATATAATGAGATCATTAAATATTAAACAACTCTTTCAGCAGAATATTATCAGTATATACAATATTCAATGAATTAAGTACTGCACTTAAGTATTCATCAATTGTCTCCACAAGAATCTGTAACCCTATTACATTTTGTTCTTAGTTTATTTCTCTTATTTCTAAGTGACTAATCTTTGTTTTTTAAATGTAATTTTATTTCCTATTTTTCCTTTAAAAACAGGTAGGTGGAGGAATGGCATCAATCAGGGAAGATGATCATAATACTTAACATTTATAGAGTTCTCATGTGACAGGCAAAGTGATGTTAAAAATTATTTCAGTTAATTGTCTCATTAGTACCATGAGTTTGATACTCATATCCAACTTTATAGCTTTACAACTAAAGAAACTAAGATTCATACACAAAAACCACATACAATTCAGTGGGGAAGCAGCTCGAGTAATTAAGAACTTTAAATGTGACTAAAATTTAGAAACTGAAAACTAAGAAACTATGAGCTTTGCAGTATACGTTGGCTAAACAAGTATTGGTTTATAAATGTATGAACATAAACACTACAGAAAAGGCTAAAAACAAAGATACATTCTTCTGGCATGTAAGATGAAACTTTGTGACCATTAATAATGATAGAATTGACCCATTATAAATACACAAAAACAACTACTCAGTGGTTTGCAGAATGTATTAACTTTAATTGCAATTGTTAGTGGTTTACCTATTTTAAAAACTACTTTAAAATGTTAACCTGGTCAAGCTAGGCATGGTGGCTCTACACCTGTAATTCTAGTGACTCAGGGAAGGTGAGGCAAGAGGATCGCAAGTTCCAAGCCAGCCTCAGCAGAGAAGTGAAGTCCTAAGCAACTTAATGAGATCCTGTCTCCAAATAAAAAATAAACTAAAAAAACAAAAAGGTTGGGAATATAACTCAGTGGTAAAGCACCCCTGAGTTCAATACCCAGTAAATAAATAAGTAAATAAGTTAAACAAAATGTTAACTTGTTCAATCTGGTGAGAAACTAATGAAAGCTGAAGGTCAGCTCTAATGGAATCTTTCCCAAAGGGCAAGGAAGGAAATAAAATCAAGGTAAAAACTCCATGGAATATTTTGAAACACTTTGTTTCAAATTATTAAATATAAATGATTTCTAAAAACTTGCTACAATAGAACACAGAGAGAACTACATTATATACCCACAAGAAGATTCAGATAAGGTGCAGTACATCAATGATGTTTTTCATATATGAAGAAACTGACACCCAAAGGGGTCATCGTCCTTCAAGCTTACAAAAATAGCAAAGGCAGAGCTGAAATGGCCTCAGCCATGAATAGCATCTCAACTCTGATGCCAAACTGTCTTCACATTGCCTCTTTTCCCCATCTATTCTTCAAAATGACGTATTATTTCTAGAACATATCAGCTGTTCACAAATATTTTCTAAATTAATAATTTTTAAAATAAAAATTTTGGTGTTATAATAGTTTAGCTTGAGTTCAGCTCAGGGATATAGGGGGAAAAATAAACTAATTTCTTCCTTTATTTAATAAAAGAAATAATTTATATGAGATTTCAAGGTTGAATTTAAATAAAAACAGGAAAGGATTGTTCAGTTGAGGATAGGAGAAGCACATTCAAAGCATACTAGAAGTCTGAATAATAGGAACCAGATGGTCAAACTAATACAATTAAAAGCAAGTTTGACTGAAAGTAGTGCATTGATAAATAAGATAAAAGCCAAAGAAAAGTAGGTAGCTGATGAAGGTTTAAAATCAAAGGAGCCAAAGACAAACTTTATAATTATATCATGTGATCCTATGAATATAACCAAAGTTAAAAGAGAGTTTAATTTCTTGAGAGTTAAATTTATTGCTAACAACAAATATATACTAGAGATTCACTATGTTAGGATTGTGAGGAAGGAGGGGGCACCTGAACAGAGCAATGAATGTAGCATCTAAAAACTCTGGTTCTGGGCCTGAGGATGTGGTTCAAATGGTACCGTGCTCCCCACCTGGCATGCATGCAGCCCGGGGTTGGATCCTCAGCACCACATACAAAGATGTTGTGTCCGCCAAAAACCAAGAAATAAATATTTTAAAAAAATTCATTCTCTCTCTCTCTCTCTCTCTCTCTCTCTCTCTCTCTCTCTCTCTCTCTTTAAAATAAAATAAAATAAAAACTCTGGTTCTCAATGAGATTATAGAGAGAAGCATTCTGTTAAATACGAAGTTACAAAAATGATCCAGGTGCATACTGGCTAGAATTTGACTGGAGGCAAATGTCATTAAAGTTGCTTTAAAGGAAAAGGAAATTAGAAGTCATAGGTAAAATGTATATCATGGAGGCTGGTGGCAAATAAGAACAATACTAATATCTGGCATCCAGTGAAAATGTCTTTTGGAAAAAGGAAATGCTCACCTCTCTCCAGACAGGAGAGAAAATTATGTAGAAAATGCAGAAAGCAACATTCAGCCTGGCTCTGCCTGGATGGTGGTCAAAACAGGATAGGGAGCAGGGGAGCATCTCTGAAGCCACTCAGGTGTTCTCATGTTTCTTTGGGTTTGTTTTTCTGTGTTCCTCCATGTCTGTAGCCTCAGCTCCAAATTAGGACACTCCCCAGAGGTAATTCTCATTCTTCTACCCAGTAAGGGCTGTGTTCAGTGAGTTTATGACAGCACACACACACCCCTGCAGGGGGAAAACTGGGCTCATTTATCCTTATCAGTTCCACCAATTAGGAAAACAGATGCATCACAGAACAGTTGTGGTACATTAGTAGATGGCAAGGTACTGCATGGTCTAGGGAGTCAGGGAGACAGCTGGGCTAGGCAAAAACAAATATGAGTTGCTGACTGCCCAGAAAGTTCTATATACACCATAACTTTTAAAAAACACACATTAATAATTACAGATAAAATGACTATGGTTATGTAATCCACACAGTCATGTGAGATTAGCTACTTTTAATTCAGTTCAAACCACTGATGGCAGGCCTACCAAATTTGAAAAGACTGTGTAAAAAGAAAAGGGGTGGGCAAGAGATTCATATTAACAATAGGAAGAGGACAAATGAAGCACATTCTTGGAAGAGAATGGGAATTGAACTTTACTTCTTTACAGCTAGTAAAGGAAATCCTTTATACTCAGCAATTTCCCTTGCATGGCACAAAAAAGTAGAGAACTAGCAGTTTAAAATGGTATCTGACTGCAGAATTCCTTGTGAAATCTCTCCCAAATTCTCAGTAAAATATTAAGGGAAGATTTCACCTGAAGAGGGCATCTGGTGACCAGGTTACACACATCCATATTCATTGTCAAATCTGGGAAGACTGCTCTTCTCCCTACAAAACCAATGGATCTAAAATACAAATGCAGTTAGTGAGCCAACCAGACCCTTCTTAATGTGGGTAGGAAGTGTTTCAATCTTCTCCCAATTCTCCTAATTTAAAAATGCAGATCCATTCCAAATTGAAATTATGAAGCAACTCTTTATACCTTAGGTATACCCAGTGGCACACAATTAAAACTCTTGTTTGTACATTCATGAGAACTGTTATTTCCTATCACAGAAGTGGGAGACAGAGTAAGGGCATCAGCCCTGCATTCAGGGAGATGTAATCCTTGCAAATCAAGTTCTGTGGGTCGGTACAAAAAAGTATGAATGACTACATTAATGACAGGAGAAGAATTGAAAAATTCTAATCACTGAGCAGGTCAGGTCAAAAATGTCTGATAAAATTTGAATAAACATCTTGTAGGAAAAAAAAAACTTAATATCAAGTTCACCTCAAATGCAATAACTATTGTTGCTTGATAAATTATTTATTATCCTTCACTTCCATCTAGTATTTCCCCAGTTTCCATATTAAGCATCTTATTTGACTTTAACTCCATGGTACCTTCTCTGAAATTAGGAAAAGATAGTTGCCTGATGAATTTCACTCAGGTTTTCAGAACAGCTAACTCAGCAGCAACTGGCTATGTCAAAGGCGAGTTGTAACCCACTAATGGGGTCAGATAAGCCAGGGACCACTTTAAAAATATGAAATCATAGTCTGAATTTAAAGTAGTCAATATGAACAAGATCTTTGCTTTGGTTAGATTAGAATCTTTTAATTGCATTGAAGGTACTTTACTTACTGATGCATTAACTGAAGTACATCCAATTTAGACCCACTAGCAATTATCAGGTCAGCAATGCTACTAAAATAACTGCTTTTATTAAAGAGCAATATATATACATATATATACATACATATATGTGTATATATATATATATATATATATATATATATATATATACACACACACACACACACACACACACACATATATATATACATATATAATAGTTTGCTTTTAGTAGCAATGTGGCTTATTTTCTGCACATCTAAAACAGTGAAAGAATATTTAAAAAATATCTTAAATACAGTATGTGTAATCATTTAGTATTAAATAAGCAAACATCAAAGAATATACTTTTTCTCCAGTCATCTTAATTATTATTAATGAGCCATGATTAAAAATTAATCTCTAGAGTAATTCAAATCTCTGAAAAAGAACGAACTAAAACTATTTCATCAGTTTAACTTGGTAAAAGTTGTTTTAAAAATCTTTACATTAATAACTAAATATACCTAGTTATAATAAAAGTGATTTGTAAAGTTACTAGCTTTACTCAACTTTATTTTTATTCATATTTCAATAATCTGATTAAGAATTAAAGTTTCTGATTGCCAAAGCTCCCATGCCTTTCTGAATGTTAATTTTGAATAGTAAATTATAATTATGATATAGTTCATAAGGTTATAAAATAATATTGATGTCAATATATTAAAATATGAGAATATTATGAGAATAATATGAGAACTATATGCATACAAAGGAACTTAAGATTCATAACTTCTGCTTTAGGTACAACAGTTACACAATTAAATAAAAATTTGATCATATTTAGATCAATAGTTCTTGAGCCCAAAGTAGGAAACCCCTTAGAAAAAAAAAAAAATCTGTTTATTTTTGTTTCAATTTGTTCCTTCATCTGATGACTGTAGAGAACTAAACTCACAACGTTATTACCAATTACATTTCACCATTAAAATACTTCCTCATAAAGCTCTGGACATAAAATATGACCTATTTTCAAGATTACCTCAAGTTGCACCTGAAATCATTAGCACACTCTTGCCTGTTAATGTTTGGCATGTGTAAAAGGACAGTCACATTAAGATGTGTGTGGTTTTGGAAGTGCTGTTATTTCAATGGAAGCAGGAATCTAAGAGAGTGGGTGTAATATTTTGCAATAAGTGCCTGGCATTTGGGTCAGAATGAGAATGTCTTTTATGTCAAGCTAAATAGTTTGTGCTTTAATTAGTGTTAAGAAGAGTGATCCTATAGAAATCTTTTCATAGAAAAGAAAATGAACATGTTTCTTTCCTCCTTTCTTCTTTCAAGAATAAAAAGCTGGAGATAGTATGGAGGGTCAAAGGCAGAGGGACAGACTGGAAAAAGGGAGAAAGCAAAGGTACAAATGAAAGACTGCCAGGAGGCTAAGGAGGTTGTTATAATTAAGGTGAAAGGAAAAGACCACATAGGGATCATGGATTAAGTCAATGTAGAAGGTAATGGAGGCGGACGAGTGAAGGACAGCAAGTGTTTTCTCAGCTTAGATGCTTACGAAGCTCTATTGGCATTATCTGAGTTTAGGACACCAAAGGCACAGAACTTAGCTAACTGGAAATTATAATGAGTTCAGTCTTTGGACATGCTGTATTTTTGAGGATCTATTCATTTTTTATGTGGACATATCCACGAGGCAGTTAAAAATAAGGGGTTTTAATATGGGAAATAATTTAGACCTGGATATCTAGATTTATTGGATTAATCAGGACTAGACTTAACAGCTCTTGTTTGTGCTTTATTAAATATGTCAATCTATATATGTATAGTAATTGAATTTTAACACTTTTTAACCTGAATTCTTAACATTAAATTGTAAAAACAAATTAAAGAAGTGACTGCAAAGGATGAGTATAATGCACAATTAGGTGAGAAGCAGAAAAGCTTCAAAGCATTTTCAGGACTCTGTTGTCAATAAAGCAGATACCAGATGCTATTCACTGAGATATTGAAGAAGGATTATTTTTAGCATGTTCTATAATATATCATAATTCATTTTAAAATATTTTCATCAATAGAGGTAAGACAAATTGTCCAGTTGCCTATAAAACTTATACGCATCACAAATCATGTTCCCATGATGTGGAGTATGTCACCTAATGTCAAAAGTTGACTAATATAATCTTATATAACTACCATAAGTTTATAGCTGCTGCATTCATTCTAGCGTGTCTACATAAACTCTGTTCTAAGGTTATAATTTGGCAGCCTCTCCTTTATTACAATCTGACCCAGGTACAAGAGAAGTTGAGATTCTGCACTGGTGGAACTCATTATCTTCATTTCCTAGAAATACATGATTCATTATGTTCTCTAGGAAAACAATTCTGTATTTTATCTTGGTACAGTGACACATGTCTGTAACCCCATCTACTGAGGAGGCTGAGGCTAGAGGATCATAAAGTTCAAGCTAGCCTCAGCAACTTAGTGAAACCCATCTCAAATAAAAAATAAAAAGGACTGGGATATAGGTGGATTGTAGAGTGGCCCTGGGTTCAACCCCCAGTACCACCACAAAACAAAAACAAAAGCAGCCCAAACAAATTAAAAACATTATATTTTAATTCCCTCCTATCTTTCAAAATTAACAGAGATTAAACTGTTACTGTTGTATTAACAGCAGCAGTTGGTTAATAATAAAAAGGAAAAATGATTTACAAAAGTGGACATTTTTAGCTATAAAAATAATGGTAGAAGTTGATATTTGTACCTATGTACATCACATTCTGAAAGTTTTGATAGAGAACATATTTTTCCAGTACATCTTCATAGAGCTAAACATTTATATTATTTAAAGACCACTTGTGTTGTATATTGAAATTGGAAGAATGAAAAATAAAAATTGTAATGCAATGCAAGGCTAATGTTTGACAGAAAACTCTTCTGGCTGCCATGTCTGGGTTGACAAGTTAAAAGGCAAAATAATATGGATTAAATGCCTTTACATCCTAGCAGGTGTCTAGTCATCAATAATATTCACTGAAGGCCATTGTGTGCAGAGCACTTCTCTTCATTTCCTAATTCCCTGCTTGGCTCCAGGCAGAAAGAAAGGGAAGGTAGACAATGATTTCTGACACCTCTAAGAACTTTCCACAGGAAAAAAAGCCTTCCCTGCAATGTGCTGCTATTATTTTATCAGTATTCTCTTTAAAGATATCCATTTGATTTCTCAAAAAAATTGTTGTATTAGAAACAGACATCTGTGAAATTTCAACATAATAGCAAAATTCCAAACAACTACACAAGGAAAATAAAATCTGCATTTATAATTAAGGAAAAGACAGAGACAGGAAATCTCTAAGAGAAGATATAACTAATTTTATTGAGATTTTTAACATAACACGCTTTAGAAAATGTGATAATATCCAGAGTATTTGGTGCAAAAAAAGAAACTGAGGAAAGACATTGTAGTCTGCATTTTTAGTGGTCTTTCAGTTATAGCACAAAAATCATATGTAGTAAAATCAAATATCAAGGCTTTAATAGTCAATTAGGATCTGTAAAAATTTAACTATCTCATTTCAAAAGGGATATAATAAAGGACCTGCTTAACTAAAGTTACATTTTTAAAAACTCGTATTTTATTTTATAATTCTCAGCTATTTGTCAGTAATTATATTGCCACTTCATATCTTAATATCTGATAGACTTCTCATGCTGAATAATTAATCTATTTTATTTTTAGCAGAGAAAAGCAATTTCATATTGTCGCTTAAGAAAGTAGTTTTTTATCTCCAGATTAATACTATTTTTAAAATCCCAGTTTGAATTTTGACAAATTCTTTAGAAGAAAAAAGATGGCATTTGATATTTTATGGTACTCACACATATAACAAACGTAATATAATCTCAAATCCTGGTCCTTTCCTCTATCTAAACATACATATTTGTCTTTCTTTAATATTCACCCAATTAAAAGTAGTGTTTTGTGTATTAAATAATAAAAAAAGCTAAAAGTACAATTAGTTTATGTGTCTGGTAGAAATTCCCATCTTGTATTTTTAAGTTTATATCTAGGTAATTACTTCATATTGATACAGACTATCTGCATAAATAATCATAAAATACTATATATATTTAAAATGCTATTTTTATGTATAGTTACATTAATTTTGAAATGCTAAAACTAGGAGTTCATTTTTGTCTATATCCAGAAATGTGAATAATATTTAATTTAGTACAAAATAATAATAACTGGCCAATATGCATATTCTCTCAGATTGAAAACAATAAATCCTAAAAAGAGAAACTTCCTGAGAAAGTGTCCTAGTATGACATCAAAAGGAAAAATCAACCCACGCTGAAAGTCAGGAGAGGGGAGATATCAAATGTTGGGGTCCCAAATGTAAGCATAGCATGTCAGCAACCAAGGGCCAGCCTGGCTCATGAAGACTTGCTTAGATTATTTAAATGACATCATTTAAAAGTGAATCTTGCTTAAACTGGAGTGTAAAGACAATGCAGGCTAAAGTTTCCCTTGCTGTGTACAATTCCTCCCACTAAAACATAATTGTACTTGAAACCAGAAAAGCCAGAGACTGCGATGGCTCCATAGGCATTGGCTTCGGCTCCTTCAGGAGCAAGTTTCCTGGCTGTGTTGTAGATATTTGATTTCATTTCACTTCTGAAACACATCTATACAAAAATACCATGACTCATTCCAGGAATATATTTAATACTTTCAACAAAGAAAGAGACTATATATAGTACCTCCTGGTTTACTTTTTTCTGCTTCTTCTTTTTTCCCAGTACTGGGGACTGAACCCTGGGCCTTCTACATGCAAGATAAACACTCTGCCACTGAGCTTCAATCCCAACCCTTATTTAAATTTTATTTTGAGATCAGGGATTTACTAAGTTGCCCAGGTTTACTTTAAAAAAAAAAAAAAGAATTGAAAGAAGAAAGGGAGGGGATCAAAGTAAAGGAAAAAGGGAGAGAAAAATAGGTAAGAGCTCAAATACGAAAGAGCTTTTCTAGGTATCTGTAAAGATACTAGGTATCAAAAGTGCAAGTAATTTAACTTTAAAGGAAATTACTGTTAGAACACTTGAAGACAACTTCTCTCCCAATACTTACATATGTATAAACAGTACATTACATCAGTATCTTTCCCTTTTTCTTTCTCAAATGTTCCCTTTTTCTCTAGCATTCTGACCCACAATGAAATAAATAATAGCATTATGTCCCTTTAGATTTTTATGTAATTATTCTCAGCTTGCTCTAACCCTTCTTAGATTACCATTAGGTACTCTATTACAAATATAGTACAAAATGCTACTGAGCAACGTGCCCTGAAAATTCCAAGGATCTAATGCAAATTTTGGATTTAACAAATTTTTAATTTCCCTTATCTGTATCTCTATAATTTATTGATTGCCCATGATTTTTTGCACATGATACTGGGCATTTTACTATGTTAACTAACTAACCTTCACAATACTCTGTGAAATGGATATCACAGTTTTTATTTTTCTGACTTTACCTTAATCTCACAGAGGCAAAATTACTTTCTCAAAGTTACACAGCAAAGGAATATCAAGACTATCTGATTTCAAAAGCACATGATACCACCTCCCTCTGCACCCATAATCTGTGGTTATATTTCTTTAACTGCAAGGAACAAACAGTACTATATAAAACCGTAGCTTTGTGTCATCATGATCATTATTATTTTACAAAGAATTCAAAACATGAATAAGATAGAATGTGAAACTAGAAGATAATCTCCCGGGGTTACTTTCCAAAATGTCACTAAATGCATTATTTGAGATCATGCACAAATGCAAAAACTGTTATCTGTTTATATTTTGCCGTTCATAATAAATTAATTTGAAACCCATTAATAGGGTAAGTGAGGTGATCATCACCCTGAATTACATTTCCCAATTCTGTTCTTTCCGTGGCAATTGTAAAATCCACAGGCTTAGCAATGGGTAGGGAAAAAAAAAGAAAAAAAAAAATGTTCCCTGCAGCTGCAGCTGACTTTCTGGCAGACTCGGAAAGCAACTGTGTTGGCAGCTTAGCCAGGCATCTGGGGCTGTCGGTGAATTAGTCTGAGGACTGACCTTCTAGATCCTCTATGAACACGCTGCATTTGCCTTGCTCCATAATGAAGGGAATTTAACTCTTTGTATGAATATGATTAGGGTTATTATGAAATCCTCTTTAAATTAATCAATAAAACCTTTATTTAATGACATACTTAGGAAATAATGAGCATTTTGCTTTCTTAAGAACAAATTCTATTTGGTAAAAGTGAAATTCTGGATTAGTTACAAATTGTGCAAACTGGTTTCATGAGGAGCTATCTCCTGATTTGAGGCTCTTCAGTTCTCTTATCTTGAAGAGGGCACACTTTTAAATCATCCAGTAAGATGAAAAAATCATCTCTTCTTGTAGATACTCAAAGTATTTCACCATATTTCATTCTAAAGTCTAGTAGTCCCATCTGAAAATATTTCTTAATAAAAGTCTAATGCATACTTGGAGTAGTTTAGGAACATTATCTTTGTTTGGAGAACTAAGAAATACAAAATACAAACATTTGTTTATAGCATTTAGTGTAAACTAATCTTCATTTATTGAAGCCTTGTCCTGGAAACACCAGTCCCTAGCCCCCAAATTAAGACTGACTAATATTTCCTAATAATTTGGATATTTCTTAGAAGTTTTTTTTTTCAAAATGAATATTTTTTCAGTGATAAATCTACTAGTTATTCTTGGCTCTCTTTATAAGGAAGAGGGTGAAAAGTCAGAAATGCGATGAAATATCTATCCATGCACAAATAATTTTTTTAAAAAAGGAATCATAACAATAAAACATTGATTTATATACTTATATATTACAATTATGCCAATTGATCTATATACAAATACATTTTAAATCACATAAAAGAATTGTGCATCAGTATGAACACAACTAATAATATATTACATCATTTTATAATACTTTTGTTTGATTAAAACTTTTTTCATTTAATAGCAAAGACATAGCCATACCCTAACCTCAGCAAAGCAGATCCATTTACTTTATTTTAGCTGCTGAATTGGAGTCAGCCTTCAAGTTAAAAAGGGCCCTTGGAGATGATCCAAGCCTAACACCCTCTGAGTAACTGACCCCTAGAGAGCATCCCTGGGTAATGGAGAGAGCCAATGGCACAGTCATAATCAGAACTTTAATTCTTGATGCCCTATTCCTTGTATTTTCCATTTACACTGTGCTGCCTCTGAAATAAGATTTAAATAGGGTTGAAATGAGATCATGTTTAAATCTAAAGTGCAGTAGAGCTTATTTTAAACTTTCATCCAATTTTGCTAAAACATGTTTCTTATGTAGAATTTCCCATATGACCTATTATGATCTTTTTTTTCCAATTAATTCTGTTACAATTCCATGACTTCAGACAAATTTCTGATATAAAACATACACATATTCATGTACACGAGCAAACCCACACCCTTACACACATACAGATATCCTGAATCATTAACAAGGATAAACAACATAGAAAATACATTACTATCTTAAAAGATGTTCTTATGGTATTTCAACAAGTAAATTCCTCTGCTCTATTTTTCTTATTTTAAAAGAAGTAACAAGCCTTGTGCAGTGGTGCATGCCTGTAATCCCAGCAGCTCAGGAGGCTGAGGCAAGAGGATCACAAACTTAAAGCCAGCCTCAGCAATTTAGAAGGGTGCTGAGCAACTCAGTGAGATCCTATCTCTAAATAAAATACAAAAAAAGGGATGGGGATGTGGCTCAGTGGTTAAATACTGATGTTAAAAGTTCAATCCCAGGTACAAAAAAAAAGAAAGAAAGAAAAAAGGAGCAACAGTAGTATTATGCTTTTAATCTCAAGATAGACAAATGTTCTTAAATAACAAATGTGTATAATAAAATATGATATGCCCAAGAAAGGATTTGAACTCTAGTCAATCACAAATAATATTAAGTAGGTGTGTTTTATCTACAAATGCTAATTTGATTTCTGTTCATTACATTATAGGTTACTCCAAAAGTAGGGTTTTCATTTAAAATATAGACAAAGATATTCATTCGTGTAACTAAACTTATAGAAATGTGAACCAGAAAATATTCCGGAAGTTGTAATGTTAAGTAAATTATACCTTATATTCATAGAATTTACAGGAAAGGCAGCAAATATACAATAGTCATGAAGATAAAAAGCATATATATATACACATATATATTTAAACATAAAATTGCAATATATAAAAATATATTGTAATATATAATTCAATATATAGCATATAATTAAAATATACAGTTACATATAACAGTTACAATATACTTACTTCATTTGAAACTATACTGTTATATATAATTACACATAACATTATATTGTAAATATTACATATAACAATATATATAATTCATGATAGTAATGTGTTAGTATCAATGGGATACATTTTTAGCATGTTTAGTTAATTTCTAGATATTCAGATTAGCAAGTATACGTTTTTCATTTATAAATACTTATTACACATCTCTAATGTATATTGTGTTTTCTTTATCTGAATAAAGAAAACAAACTTTTTTGTAAGTGCCTTGATTCTCTTTCAAATTCTTACTTATTTTCAAACTTCTGGATAAAGAATTTGGCTCCTCAAAATGTTAAATTCCCCCTAAATTTTAAGATTTGGTTTCAATCAAACAATGTTCCCTTTGAAATACCGGCTAATTGACACATTAGTAGTTAAAAATAGAGAATACTTTTGTGAATATTGTTTTGTTTTGAAGTCAATATCTCATGAAAAAAAATCAAGTATTAAACCATTGCTCTGTTTTTAAGTACTGTTCTCTTATTGTGTTTTCTAGTTTTACCTCTTAACATATATAGCCAAGAATAAGATACTTGTCAAAAACTTGACAATTTGTAATCGGCAATGCCAAAATAAAAGGGAGTTCTCAGGAGACTAACCTCAAAGACCCAAGTAATTCTTTCTTACTGTATCCCATTGATTCTAACCCTAATAATGAATACTAATTTTAAGACAAATTAAACTTTAACACAATAAAGGGCAACTAGGGATAATGTATCTAGAAAATTCCCATTTTAATATAAGTTCTATATGATAGTATATTAAGTTTATAGCAAAATATTTTCCTCAAAGAATATTTGTTTTATTTTCAGTCACTTATGGTTAATATCATTTAGATGTCCTGTTAATGGTGTTAAACTATATATTATCAGTGTTCTTGCAATTTGGTTCTAGGAATGTTCTACCAATGATCATTCTCATTTATTATTTAGTTCTACTCAAATCTCTTAATTTGTGAAATGATGTTAGTATACTTTGCACCTGTCAAACCTTAATTTGCTGACATTGGCTATGATTTTACACAAAGTTTTACTTGGAAATCCTATCTCCTATCAGCAGAATATAAAAAAAATACTTGAAAAGTACAAAAGATCTACATCCTTTCTCTCTACTATACAAATGCTTTTTATTCTCTTAATTGTCATCAATCCCTTTTTCTGGCTTTTTCACCCATTTTGCTACCCAACTAATCTAAAAGGAAATCCAGAAATCCCCTCCTTATTTTTGTCTTCTTGTTGTTCTTTTTCAGTCTACCTTTTAAAGTGAAAATGTCTTTTGATCCATGGGATATAAATCTTTCATCATTGATAAAATGTGGAAACATGAAAAAGAAACCTCTATAGAAGCTTCCAAAGAAGCATTTGGAAAGATAAGGATGACATGCCAGGGTATTCGGTTTGCTGCATTGACTATTAGTCAATGGTCATATTACATTGCCAAAAATTAATTTTCATTTAAAATAATTATGGATTCGGCAACCTGTACACTCAGAAAAATGAGAAATTATATCACATCTGATTCAAATGCATGATATGTCAAGATCATTGTACTGTCATGTGTAACTAATTAAAACAAATAAACAAAATAAAACACCAAAAAAATAATAATTATGGAAAAGTCCCCCCTTACTCTGGTAAAAGAGCTACAAAAAATAAATAATGACCATAAGAAATTATGAAAAATGCATACATCATTTTTTGATGGGAAACCTAAAGCCTCACTTTGTCCAAGAAGAAATATATTGCCAGAGATATGCTTCATGTTCCTCCATCTAATTTTAGCTCTAAAGTATAATAATCAGATTTACTATATAGGGATTTTATACGTTTGATACTTAAGAAATGAAATAAAATAACAAAAACTTGCTATACTTTGGAAGGAAAAAATAATATTGAAATATATTCTTTTGTGATTCAGAAAATCTTCACCAAATATCATGGTTTTTTCAAAGTATGGCACTTTTAAAAATATAAACCACCTAAGAAGCATTGTTCCTGATGTTTAGTCTTGTTTAATTTTCCATTAAGTAAATCACGTATAATAATAAAGTTGAACATTTTCTTATTAGTATCTCTGCCAACATGTCAACTTCCAAAAAATTAATCAATACTTTTGCATAAATGCCTTTTTGAGTATGTAGACATGGCAAATCTATTAATACCTTTCATAATTTATATGTCTAATGCAAAATTTACTCTCATAACTATAGAATCTAAAAGCTAGAAAGCATTTGTAATAACAATAATTATCAAACTAACTTTCTATTTGCCATTAGGTTTCTTCACATTTTAAGATTATGTTGGTATAAAAGAGTACGAGTAAGCCAATCCTTCTTACAAAGATTTTCACTAAATAGAAAATAAAGGCATTCTTTCTGAAAAATAATCCTGTTTCCCTTATGCAGTTCCCCATTCTAAAGTCTTAGGATGCTTGTGACGTCCATTTTATTTGGGGTAGCTAGATATAAACACAGAAGTCTAGCAATAGTTTCACTTATATTTACTAGTCTAGAAGTCATTCATCTCAGAGATTATCTTTCTATATTGTAAGAGGACATCCTGTGGAACGATTTGAAAATTATATAATGATTCTATCATCACAGATAAAAGATTCAGAAAATAACAGAAAGCACAAATTTTCTATATAACATTCACTTTTCTATTAAAACTTAAATATTCTATCATCCAAATAGCAAAGAATTTATTATATCAGAAATAAAAGATATAAATTACGTCTACCACTCAAAATAATAAATATGCAGAACTATAATTCTACACAAGGCACATTGGTAGAACCCTCAGAGAACTTTATGATTAGTTTTCATTAGAGAATAAATTATATGATATACTCTTGACAAATAATATCACTAAATTATTGCAAAATTGTTTAAACAGAACACAAGGTAGTTTTAGTGAAAAAAAATTACAATTCTTTATGAGATTTTTCTTAATTGCACTCCTCAAATGTTAAGGTATCTTGAAAGAAAGTGTAGTTCTTTACAAGAAAATATGACTCAGCGATGAGAGTGTACCTAATATATATGGAGAATAAAAGATCTTTGCTTGTTATTTTTATTTATTTAGGTTTAAATAAGTGTTTCATTTTGGACTATCAAGATCATTCGAAGGCACAATTAATAATATTCTGAAACATAAAAAGATTAACAGACAGTTTAATTAAGGTCACTTTTCTTGACAGGAAAGCAAATCAAACAGAATTTCCTTTTAAGAGACAGGATTCCTCTTTTTTGTTGTTGTTGTTTAAAGATTTAATACAATTTATGGTATTGCAAATAATGTAAACATTTTATTCAGAATACATATTTGTGGCATTTTATAATAAATCAACTCTAAAACCATATAAAATGTCACCAGGCTAAATTCTGAATCAAATAATTTTAAGAATTTTGGCAAACAAAAGACCAAATGCAAGGTTTTAAAAAGATACAGTAACATAAAAATCTGAAAATTTCAGAATTTAGTATATTTTAAATGTTAAAGAATGAGAGAAGCTATAAACTGTGATTTATCTTGCTAAGTAATAAGAAAATTTCATCTTCGGTAAAATACTACTGAAAACAAAGATCCAAAATCAACATTAACTTAGTTGGTTAATAAAAAAGCTAATGCTACTAGGAGACCAAGCTGTATCTTTCTCAATATGCTTATTTTATGAGCATGTTTAATGAGTCTAGAACAGGACCAAAGAAGCCACTAAGACACAAAGATGACAGAACAGCACCACCTAGTTCCCTTTATTAAAGTTTCCAAAAACGTATATATCTCAGACTGACTTGGAAAACTGCATATATTTTCAAAATAAATCATTTAGTATAAAAGTATAGTCTAGAAAATTATCACCTGCACACACCATTTACTTAAATTGCTTTAATTTTAAAGTTTCTTATAAAATAAAAAGAAAGCAAAATGAAAGATAATGGATGAGCTGGAGTTTTTCTAACTGTGCACTTTACTGTTGTATGTAATCAAAAAAATAAGTCTCTAAATACATGTTAGACCATTGTCATTATGATTTCAAAAGCATGTATCAAAAAAGTGAGTTACTTTATCTATTTTAACATCTATTCCAGGTTTATCAGTAGCCAGTAAAGAATAATATTTAAAGTGCCATATAATCTGTTAGGAATTTCCAACATCATTTCCAACATGAGGCCATTCATTAAAGGAAGTGATAAAAGGATGCGAAGCATATCTGCATACTGCTCATATGATTTTTTATTTTCTCTCCAATGTTTTAAATAACTGTTTAAAATGTTCATTTTATTTTTAAAGTTATTAAACAGTTTCCCCATCTCTTCTCTAGTTTTATTTATGAAGTGGTTAATATTTCAATCATTATGAGAGCAGACAGAAAAGGAAGAGAGATTATAGGAACAATATTTAATCGGAACTCTGAAGAAGCCATATTATGGTAGTACAGTTTGTAATCAGGCACAGTGTATTGTAATATAAACAAGGGCTGGAGCTTTAATCTATATGACACAGCACAAGGACCACTGTTTTTAGATAGGACACTTTAAAAATGTTTTCCCTGAGGCATCAGCAGCTCTTTAAATGACTGTCGCTGGTAACATCAGAATTGCTCAAGCAGAACTCCAGCTCTAAAAAACTAAATATTGTTGCTTGTTACATAGATCCTTCTCACAGACCTCTTCTCCCCTACATTCCCTCTGCTGACCTGGTCATCTGCAGTTCTGGCCCACTGAGCCTTTATGAAATTAAATGAATCATCCTCTTGAACAAATCAGTTAGAATAGACCATGCTTGAATATTTCTTGTTCACTTGTCAGCTTCTTTCACATTGTACGAAAGAAAGAAAGAAAGAAAGAAAGAAAGAAAGAAAGAAAGAAGGAAGGAAGGAAGGAAGGAAGGAAGGAAGGAAGGAAGGAAGGAAGGAAGGAAGGAAGGAAAGAGGGAGGAAGGGAGGAATATTGTACTGAGAATGTTTTCAGGATAAATCACTGGAGGAAATGAGAGCTCTTTAAGCTTAAGTATGAAATATTAAAAAGTCAGTGAGTTGTATAGCATTGGTATCTAAGTGATGTATTCACATTCAGTAGTTGTTGAAAAGATACAGCTACACAAACAGAATTTTTATATTTAATTCAGAAAAAAAAGAAAGCATTACTATATTTGTACTTTGTATTACCACTAGACCATAAGCTCCATAAGGGCAAAGACGGCTTCTGTTTCAATAGTATATCCAGCGTTTACAACACTGCCTTAAAAGTAATATTTGTAAAAAAATAAATCAATGAATAAACTATGCTTAAGAAAAAAATGCTATGAAAATTAAAATGAAGAAAATTTTGACATATAAGGTTAAATGCACAGAAAAGTGAAATCCAATTTGAAATTTTAAAAATCTAACACAATCTACTTCTAATGATAAAAATGACTTGCAGAGCAAAAATTTCCTAATTCTGGGCAGTTTATCTATGGATATAATTTCATGAGAAAAATATGTATAGCCCAATCTCAGGCTCATGGCTATAAGATTAATTTCTAAAACTCACTGACAGAGAATGAAAAGATTTATATAGGCACAAATACAAGAACAGAAAATCTGTTTGCATATGTAAAACCTTTAAGTATTGACTAATTCATGGGGCAGATATCAAAAATTAAATTTTCATAAATGCTATTTTAAGATCACTTAATGAAGCCAGGTGCAATGTCTCACTCCTGTAATCTCAGAGGCTTCAGAGACTGAGCAGGAGAACTGCAAGTTCAAAGCCAAATTAAGAAACTTTGCAAGGCCCTAAGCAATTTAGGGAGACCCTGTGTCTTAAAATTAAATATAAAAAAAGGGCTCAGTGGTTAAGCACCACTGTATTCAATCCCTGGTACCAAAAGAAAAAAATATCCCTTAATGTAATGATATACTATGTTTTAAAATATATTTAGGTAGAAAGGTAGAAAACCCACATTACTGGAGTTTGCAATTATCTCTAAGATCCTTCTACAAAGCACCAAGGAATGCATATAATTTCAATCTGTCAAGGTACAGATGAAGAGTTGCAGGAGAATTAACTGATTCAAGGCCTCTGAGAAAGTGATGTGGCTTGGAGGATAACTTAGTCCACTTGATTCCCACCCTTATGTCTTGCTGCTATGGAACACATCCCCAAATCAAAGTCTTAATACAAGAATATCTCTGCCCCTACAAAATAAAGAATTCTTTTGACAAAACTGATGACACCCACCAAGCCAAACTCACCAACTTCTCCACAGAAACTGTACTTTTAGTCCCAATAGACACTTTTGCCCACTCAAGGATGAAGTTTATCTATTAAGCTTTTCTATTACTGCCTCATTCCTCCATCACTGCTGTGCTCTAGCATGACACTTCTAGGTGGTGAAGACTTTGGAGGAAATATTCTTGATGTTGATGGATTTGATTTCTATCTCATAGTAAGACCTTATTAAAATCTAAAAGATTAGTCTCCCTAGTCTGTCCACACTCATCAAACACATTTGTTTTATTATAGCATGTGCACTTTTGCCATCCTACCTTTCAGGTAAAATGTTTTATTTATTTTTTTCCTGGGGTTTTTTTTTGTTATTTTTGTTTGTTTGTTTTTTGGTAGTCTATACTTAACACAGTCAATAAAATTATGTTAAAAAAAAAAAACTAAATTTAAAGTAAATCTGAGTTAGTGACCTCTACTAGACCTCTCAAAAACTATGAATTTATCTCTCTACCAATACTTTCATTTTCGTTATTCCATGGAAATGACATGACATGGAGAACTCAAGTTTCAGAACATTGTTAGTCTTCTCTCATCATTAGCACTTGTACATAAAAAAGAAAAGGCAAGCCAGTGGACATAAAACTATCCTCCAGAAATTTCATTTGACCCTTCAGCATACATTTGTAAATCTTGCTGATAGCTTCTTTTTATGCTAGCTAGCATCAAATTTTTCTGTAAAGACAATATTTTTAGTACAACATTATTTTGACGAATAGCATAGATACTGATTTTAATTTGATGACTTTGAACAAGAGTGTTGAAATGAAATTCTTTAGGATTTAAAGTCACAGATAAAGGTCTTTCCTTCTTATAATAAACTAGTATTCTGAGTAGATTGTTATGGCTAAAAAGACTGAGATATATAAGTGTAACTCATATTTACAGTGTTTCAGATCCTATGTGGCTACATATATGTCATAGCTAACTGGATATTTATAAAAATATTCTCAATACAATCAATCAATAATATACTACATCTCCTTTAAATCAAAACAGTGAGATAGTCAACAAAATTTGCTCTCCAAATTACCTTCCCTTTTATTCACTAATCTCTAGAAAATCAATGAACATTTGAAAAGAGAAGCCACATTAAAGGATATTTACTGCTCTGTGGCTGTGGAACTACAGGTGGTATCATGTATGGCTCCATATTTTAATATAAAATAAGACTTTAATACAAATAGAAGTTATAGGAGAATATAATTATTAAAATCAACTCTATATAGTGGCAATGACCATTCATGAATTGAGCTAGTTTAAAGTACTTTAAATATTTATTATGTATTTTTAAAATTATTTTCAGTCCTGGGAATTGAACCCAGGGTTTTTTGTTTTAATCACTGAGCAACATCCCTAGTACTTTGTTTTTTGTTTTTTGGGTTTTTTTTTTTTTTTTTTTTAGACAGGTTCTTGCTAAGCAGCCAGAATGGTCTCTAACTTGTGATCCTTTTCCCTTTGTCTTCCAAGTCATTGGGATTATAGCTGTGTGCCATGGCTCCTGCCTTACCTTGGACATTCTTTGACTAAATATATTATTCTCCACGAGGATGATGAAATCATCCTAACTGTTCTCAGATAAAATTTAAGTCAGCCTAGTTAATATCCTTTCAAACACTGAGTCATAAAACAGTAAAAATTCCAAAAGACATCAGTAAAACTAATTTTTAAAATGTGAAAAACAAACTTATAACTTGTAACAAATCACTGGGACTTTTTTTTAGAAAAAGCATTCTTTCTTATTTATTTATTTATTTATTTGGTACTGGGGATTGAACTCAGGGGCACTCAACCACTGAGCCACATCCCCAATCCTATTTTGTATTTTATTTAGAGACAGGGTCTCACTGAGTTGCTAAGTGCTTCACCATTGCTGAGCTTGGCTTTGAACTAGTGATCCTTCTGTCTCAGCCTCCCAAGGTGCTATGATTACAGGCATGTACCACCACACCTGGCTAGAAAAATCATTCTTAAAATACTATGTGGAAATATTAGGCTACAAATTGCAGATACCTTTTCTCTCTTTGGTATTAGGCTCCCAAATACAATTATTGTCTTAAATAAACTAGTTAATATTCCCATCCTACCTATCCTACCTCCCTCCTTTAAATGTAAAAAGGAAAAAAAAATCAAATTCATCCATAGTAAATATGTGTCCCCAGTTGCTGAAGTATAATTAAGCATTCAAAAACAACAATATTTAAATTATTTTTTCTAAAAAAGGAGCATGAAATAAAACAGATGTATTTCTACTGAGAATGCACAGTGAACCTCTACTTCAGGGAATAAGCAGAGAATGTCTTTCTGTAGCTTAGCAATAACAAAAGCAGGTCAGTTATACTCATAATCCGCAGATCAAGGTCAGTTTTTAATTCCCCTTTGTTGATACATTTATCCGGAGATGCCTGCGACTCTAAGTCGAATAATAAGGTGATATGGCTTCCTGTTTAACCAAAGTCATCAACAGGAATATTTTTGGGACTAGAATTAAAAATCTCTAGGAAGCAGAAAGAACATAAGGGCTTACCATACCCAGAAAGATGGGAAAGATTCAAAGCTTTGAGTCAAATGATTACAATGCATATTTTACCTAACTGCCTTAGTGAAAGCAATGAATCCACATTTGGGGGAAGAACATCATTAGTTAGAATCCTTTGCATTCCTTAGTATCCATTTTTGTATCCTCATATATTACATACAAATAAAAATCCACTGCAAATATTTATTCTACTTAGAATACTGTATTGACATTTTGGCAATTATAACATAAATACTTAAATATCTGAGTCCAATTAAAGAGTTGCGTCAAGATTAAATTTATCAGAAGAGAATTAATCAGTATAATGAAAACATAAAAGAAAAGAAACAGACCATTCAATCAAGCACTTTAAACAAAATGAAGACTAAGACTGTGACCCTGTACTCTAGAGGTTTAGAGTATACTGCAAGGACAATAAATATATAACCTTCAAAATGCTATAATAAAAATATATGAGAGGCTATATGTATCATAGCATAGACAAAATAAAATGCTTAATTCTCTCACAAACTAAGAAGTCATAACTGCTAAAAATAATAAAGGGTAGATTGATGGCATTCTTTTGTCTGCTAAAACAAATAGATTAGACTGGTTAAAACTCCTATGGGTTGTGGGCACTGCAGTTTTTTAAGCTACAGCTTCAAATTCTTTCAATAGTGTAAAATAATGGAGCCAAATTTGGTTACAATAGTTATCAATTTATAAAATATTGCTATAGTCATAAATAAAAGAAAACAATGTATTTTCAATAAAAATTTTCTTATGACATAAGACAGAGGAACTCACACATAAGTGAAGTGATACAATTAATGTGAACACTCTCAAAATCACTTAATGAAGGAAAAATCCTCCTTATAAATGATAACATTTACTAAACAAACCAAATTTAGAGCAATATCTCTGTAGATGAAATTTCTTTACCAAAATAAAGTATTCTCTCTCTCTAGTTTTTCAAATTGCATCCAAATCAAAATCTGTATAATGTCTCAAATTTGTGAATGCACTGACATTTGACAGTCCATGAAGATTCCAGGCAATTAATACTATCTAAAATCTAGCCAGACACAGTGGCAAACACTGTAATCTTAGTAATTGGGGAGGCTGAGGCAGGAGGACCACAGCCTTACCAATTTAGCAAGAACCTAAGCAATTTAGCAAGACCCTGTCTCAAAATAAAAAAAATAAAAATAAAAAGGACTGAGAATGTGGCTCAGTGGTTAAGTGTCCCTGGGTTAAACCCCCAGTACCAAAAAAGTAAAAAAATAAAAATAAAAATCTATAGCCTCATAAAATAACCAACAAACCTTCAAGATCCCACCATAGGAAAATGTACTAATGGGCTAATTAGGGAATAGAATATTGACATAGAAACAATTTCTGACTCTTCTTTTTGTTTGGGAGAGTAAAAGGAACAATCCCTATTCAGGGTAAGGAATCCAAATTTTCACTCATTATTTTATTTCATTCCCAGAGCAAAGAACTATTTAGAAATAACAGATACTGTATTATGTATCACAATAGTGAATTTAATTCTGCCTTGGCAGGATAACTACTAAGTGTAGAATGTGAGTAACTGCTTGCTATATTAGAGTCATAGATATATAATTGCCCTCAGAAACATCCTCCTCTGAATACCACCTACACATTAATACGTGACAGTGAACTTACAGCCAGACCCCTGTTCTATCCCACATGATCCCTGAAAAGGCTTTGAAATGAGGACACGTGCATAATTAAGGCACACTGAATATCACAGTACATGTAACAAACTAGAGTATTATGAATCCTTAGGGGAACCTCATAGAACTAATACATTTTCTAAAGAAAGCTGCACATGAGTAAAGGGAGACTAAAATGCTAATTAGATCCTCTCAGTGAAAGCTATAGAAAAGTTGATTCTTGAATTCTGAAGTTGGACACAGAATGGAACATTTGTATACAGAAGACTGAAGAGGAGAAAAAAAAAAGAGCTTGACATAAAAGCCCTTCAATAGATGATTTACACAATTCGTGAGAAAATAAATGAGCAAAATAAAAATATAACAGTGCAAGAATTCCAAACTTCCTGAAAGGGTTAAGTATGAGAACTGATTTCCTATTAGAAAGGGATTATGTAACAACAGAGGGAAATACTCAGCCTAGCATATGCTAATTTAGTCGGCTTTGCCAGGCGTTTCTCTGTGTGTTTGGCTGGCTGGCTGACTCACATTCCTTTCCTTCTCTTTTTGCCATTTTTATTGTGAGCCCAAGGAGGTGGAACTCTCAAAAAATGCAAAAATAATAAAAACAACTAAAACACACTGTACATGTTTAATCCTTGTGAAATATGAGGTATGCACCTTACAGGTTTCAAGGGAAAAACATCACATCTGTAAGCATACAGAAAATATCACTGTTTAACAAAACTCCCTTTCTTTAACTATCCTTCATTCCTCATTAATTTCTTTTAATGGGTGTTTCAGATCCATAGCATGGTCGGGAAATGGGGCTATTATATTCCTGGAGAGTATAAAGGAAACTGAGTTACTACTCAGATTTTAGCACACAAAATAGACTAGTAAAGAAATGACAAATAAAGCAGATTGCACATTTTTATTTTAAAATATAAATAACCAAATTTGTAACCAATTATTTCTCCTTTAAACCTAAGTCTGTAACTTGAGATTGAAAGCAGAGGGCATATTAAGTACAAGAATAAAGGGGAAGGTATAGATGTCATGGACCCCTTCCCCACCCACACACACACATACACCCAGGGGGAATATGAGACAAGCTAATTAAAAATATAAATTTGTTAAGAAAGTAAAAACATATTTTACACACTATAAATTTTAGGCCTTGATGTTTAAATAAGCATTGTGGGAGACACCTGCATTTTTAAATGTGAACAATTTTAGCCCAGAAGCTAAAAATATTTCTTTACAAGAACAAATTAATTGGCTTTATAAATTACACCAAATCAATATAACACTATACACTTAGCAGTCGGCAGCACATCCTTGTCAGGAAAGGTGCTTTCTCACTCTGTTCCCAAGGACAATTTTAGATAAACAATGTACCTTTACTGAAAATTCATCATCATAAAATATATAAAATTATTTGGGACTCATTTGACCTCCAAAAGGACTTTTGTTTTCTTCTAATATGAAATTGTTTGCACCATTTGATCACACTTAGCTTTAAGATTTTGTATTCCTCAGATTAAAAGAATGTCTATCTCTATTTTCTAAACCATCCCAAAGACATCAGTATCTAGTCCCTGGAATAATCTCTATGACTAGACATGGACTTCCTCCTCAGCATTGCAATAGCTGGAAGACAACTTAAATATTTAAGTGAAAACTATTTGCTGACTCAGAAAGTGTTATCCCCAATGTTTTATAATGACTGTCTTAATATTTACTTCAAAGACCTCTAAAATATTCTGTGAATAATTAGTGGCTAGCTCTTTATATAACAGATCTTACAACTTCAGTCCTGTACCTATTCAGGTAGCAGCAGGTTCTCATTCAGCTTCATAAGCACAAAAGATTCAGCATAAATGTTAAACTTCATTGCAGTTTCACAAATTGTAAACCTTGTGTGTGTTTTTAGGAGTAAGAGCTAATTATTGCCACAGTATTAAAAAGTTATGGAAAAAAATATTTGTTAACCTCATTAAAAGGTGAAAGAAAATAAAGACTACAAACAAAATAAACTTTTACTTTTTTCCTAGCAGTTCATTGTTAAAAGCTGCAAATTTTCATTACTCACAAAATTAATAAAGATATGCTTCAGTCGTAAAAATAATGACATATTTTAAGCACTATCTATGTGAATATTTATAGATAAGTCTGAGGAATGTTTCCTTTCTCAATAATTACATCTCTGATTTTGGCATTAATATTTAACTGATACCTAATTAAGCAGAATATTTACTTCCCTAATTTTTAAATAGACTACATACTTCTAAGATGAAAGCAGTTTTGTATCTGTTTAAGGAAACCCACTGAACACATTAACAGGAACAACTGGGCTCATTTCTTGAATAAAAATCAATATGCATAATACGTTCAATTATTTTGTTCTGTAGCAAATGGAATCAAACAAAACTACATTAGTTACTATTATCCAATAGTTTCTCTGTAGGCTATATCTAACATTGGGTCTATAGCTCTTAATTTTTTTAACAACTTTTTTAATGATTTTGTCCAATACTTTATATTATTTATAAAAGAAACATTCAATACTGATGTAACACAATACATATTCTACTTGTTAGCTCTAAACTAACTGAAATCAGGCTAAATAGTTCATTCCCATTTCTTTTAAAAATTCTGTATTCTCATAACCTAGGAAATGCTCTAATAAAAATGAGACCAAAAGGCTTAACTCCTTACTCACTAAAGGAAGAAAAGGATAATAGACTATTTCCCAGACCACCAGTTATTAGGATCCAACGTGTGTAAACAATTGTACAGAAATCCTATTTTAACTTTGCTATTCATCTTCATTAAACTGACCTGTGTTCCTGATCATTTGCCAGAAAATAAAATGTTGACTAATCATTTGATGAAAATGTTGATAATTTTATTAGATTTTTTTTTTTTTAACTTCTAAACAAAATGTATACTCTCTCTTTTGCTTTGTCATGAGCTACTGTGATTAGGAATACTCTGGCTATGGAAAGCTAAAGGATATTTTCCATCTACCACAAGCTAGGAAAAGACTTCCCATTTCACTCTCAAACCACATGACTGCTTTCCTGTGTTTGCCTGATGCTGCAGAGCACATTAGGCCTGAGATGCCATTTGCATCATCACACAGCAGGGGGCTTCAGCTGCCACAGCTCCAGGTTAATCCTCACCTACCTCTTTACACAATGAATTTGCAGAAGATGTCTTTTTTGATACTACAGAACTACACTCCAAAAATGCTTGACATTTTCAAATAAAATGTTGGCAATGAACTTGTCCTTTTAAATATTTTAGGTTGCATCACTAAATTTAAATTATGTTTTTCATTTTTTTTTAAGGAATGGGTTTATGTTATTTTCTAATATAAAATATTTGGAATTTTTAATCATGTAAAAGAAAAGAAAAAACATTGTTGGGAAAACATGTTAAGAATGACTGATAATTTAAGATATGATATTAAGGAATGACTAAATTCATTTAAAGATTATATATATATATATATATATATATATATATATATATATATATATATATATCTCCAGAGCTGTTTAGAGTATACTTTTCTTTATGAAAACTGTTTCATAAACAGTACATCCCTACAAAATATAATAATTCTTATATTCATGAGTTAACAAAGTAAGTATACTAATATATTATGAAGAGACTATTTAACTCTATTAAAACTAATTAGGCCATACATATTTTTCATTCCTACTGTATTTATATGTATCTAGTTGTAAAGTTTGGAGCTTGCCCTCAAGAAGCTTACATTTAGTAATCAATAGGTGCTAATACCTGTCCATTTGGAAAACAAAAACAAAAACAAAAACAAAAAAGGCTTCTGACCTCATCTTTTAAGTTTTGCTACCTTGGTTTGTGATTCTTTTTCTCTGCCTCCTCTACCTGCTCAGCCAGTTACTACAGAATGGGTGACTTTGCCAAAGAGCTTAATGAAGTATATTAAAATAAAGACTGTCTCAATAATGATCATAGAACATATGTCAGCATGATTAAATAAAACGTCAGTATGGTAGAGGTTATATTATTAATTTACACCCAAATCCTTCATAATAAATAAATTTAAGGTCTCAATTGTCAGTATCCCACTGGCTTCTTATGTTAAAGAGAAAACTGGTATCATTTGATGTTGATTCCAGGCCACTTTCAAATGCATGCTTAGGATGTCTTCCAACACTTTTGCATTTCCATTTTGCTCAGTAAGTGATTGAAATATTTTTTTTCCTTTGAGAAAAAAAAATGACACTGTCTTACTATTTAAATGCAAGACAAATAGTTTTCAAGTATCCGATCTTCTAGTGGAGGACACAGGAACAAGGCATCTCAGTTGATGCTTAGCTTTGTCACATTACGTTCCCAGAGTTCTAATTGTTGTAGAAATGGGAAACAAACAATAAGGTAAGCTTCCAAATCTTGGTACAAAATTAGTCCAGAAACTCCACATGATTTCAGGGGAGATTTTCTTAATTACTAATTGTCTGCTGTTTGTTTAAGTCATAGTCATTGGCTCTTATGCATAGATGCTGCTTTCCGAAGTTTCTGTTAATCAAAAAAAGGAGGAGTAAGTGAACCATATTCCAAGAACTTCATTCATCATAAGAAATGAAACAAGCTTGACAAGACAAAAATTATTACATGTAGAGAAAGGGTTCGAGAAAAGTGTTTTGGGGAAATATTAGTATTATTTTAAGTGTATGCAAATATACAGTATAATGTGTTTTCTAAAAATGCTTGGTAAGGCCCATGACACAAATGGAGGGACAAGTAATCTGTATCATCAGTTAAGCATTACTCTGAGGATCGTTGTTACTAAATATAACAAAATATTAATCAGAATATTCCCCTGGGGAGAAAAAAACAAGCTAAAATCTCAATATTTGTGTTGGATTTCTTTTCATATAAGACTAACTACAAAAAGGACATAAAGTTCTCAACAAAATCAGATCTTTATGCATGTCTGTTTCTATTATATTTTGCCCTTTCTTTTTTTCATTTTCCATGACTGTTGCCTGTGCTGCACAGGACCCTCTCCATTTTTGCAGTGCCCCCTCAGGCATGGAAAAGGATATGGCTTTAGCAGGGGTGAGCAATTGAACTGAATCAACTCTATAGCCAACAGGGGTCCTAGTTACAGGTGGCAAGCTTCTGCACTCCTCATTCTGGGAAAAAAAAAAAAAAGAAAAAGAAAAAAATTCATTTTTCTAATGTGTCCCTTACCCTTCCTCCAGATTTTTCTCTTTCTATATGTTAATCGACAATAAGAAAAGATTTCTTCACCCAATCAGGTTTTGTTATCTAAGTACTCTATGTTCCAAGTTATAGTTTGTTTAGAAACAAGTATTTGATCCAAAACACATGTTTATTTTCTATTTGTTTCCTAAAGACTCACCAAGACAAACTGGTAGGTGTTATAGAATAGAACTAAGCAAGCTTTTTTTTTTCTTTTCCTCCCTCATTTTATCCTTGACTTGATTCTCATCATTGACTTACCACTCCAGTATTGACAAACCAAAAATTAATTATACTTTCCAAAAAAGTGAAAAGAAAATGGTGACAATGTAAAACAAGTGAATTAAAACACAAAAACACAGAAAAGACCTGTTCAAATGAGTTTTGTCTCAAATCATCAAACTGCAAGAAAGGGAATAATATTACAGGGGATAAATAAATTGATTAGTATTACTTAACTAACACTATAGTGCTGATAAAGTAAAAAATAAGAAGCTATTGACTAACTCTAGTATTTGCCTAGTCATAATTACTAGCAGGCACAGCAGACTTCCCTAGCCAAAAATCAGCTGCTCACTACTTCCTTTACCAACCTATCCCTGCACAGAAAGAACTGCTAAGTATTTAATCTGTGTCCAGGAAATAAAGCCTTCATTTTACAACCCAACCAAGACCTAATAAAACAGTAGGGTGGTGGGAGAAACATAAATTTGAGCCCCAAAGCAATGTTTGTAGGCAAGACTCAGGCAAGGAAGGCATGAGCAATTTGTCTGAGCAAGAACCTACAATATCAACAAAGTGTGATGTGTCTGTGAGAGCAGTGTTTGATAAATGTGAGGCAGCTATAAACATGAGAAGACAATCCAATGGTGCTTTGCGCCCTCACTCCCCATCCCCGACTTTTTTTTACCCCTAAATCCTATTCTCTCTTTTGGTGTATTAATATGGCCTGATCTAGGATTCTCATAAGTGTATGTATATATATGTGTGTGTGTGTGTGTGTATGTATGTATGTGTGTGTATGTGTGTGTGTATATATATATATATATATATATATATATATATACATACATACATACATATATATATTTGGACTGGTGCTCTTTCCCTGGGTGCTGTATAGGACGCTTATTTACTTATTTATTTATTTGGACCTGATGCGGGTGCTGCTGCTGGTTGCAGTGGTGCATTTTCTCTGCCATACCCACACCCCTTCCGAGCCTCACCTCCCCCAGTGTGCTGTGAAAAGCAGCACTGTCTTAATCATTGCTTTACATACTCAATAAAAGAGACCCATGCCCTGAATGCCGGTGATGGAATCTCTCTGGACTGAGAAAGAGTAAATCCTCCTCCAGGCTGAGACAGAGGCACCAGCAGACAGTTATTTTGCAGTGCACTGAATAGACAATTCACAGGGAAATGTTAAAGGAAAGAGGAGGCGACCCCCAAGTGCAGTGCATGGCCCACATGCTCTATAATAAATAATCTCCTCGCACCAGCCCAGCAGTGTGTGCAATGACCGGCCAGGGCCAGCACACACAGATTGGCAGGGAAAACACATCCACCGGTGTCGAATTTTCATCGCAATCACCAAATTAACTGATTTCCCCACATCACACTCCCCCTACCAGGCGCAAGCCAGAGCGCGCGCGCACGAGCGCACGCGCACAGACAGACAGACAGACACACACACACACACATACACCACACACACACACACACACACACACACACAGAGCAGAGAAATGTAAGTTACTGAGAGGTGAACTAGGGTCTCTGGGAGGATGTTTTAGCACGGATTAGAAATCCAAGTAATGTGTCAGCCACCTGGGGTACTTGTGCGAGGGCGGGGGTGTGAATGGTGGGAAATGGGACGTGGCAGCGTAGGAAGGAAGAATGTGCTGTCTGCCTTCTCAGAGATTCTGGCACATGACATCTGAAATTTATATCCAATGTAAAATACCTACAAAATATTCTAGGAAAGATCTCTGCAAGGTCAGTTAATTAATTCAGGAATATTCTTCCCATCACTTCTTTCACATTCATAAATATGCACAAATAAAATAAGGTCCCCAGTCTATATCCCAGAGGAGGGGAGGAGAAAGGATGCATTCCAAGAACTTGCTGAAAGATGGTTCATTGACCTCATTTAAATCCTCCAAAGGCCGATTGGGTTTTTCAAGCCTGTAGGTCTATGTATGTCTTACTTTCATATCCCTTTACCCGGGGACAAATAAATTTGACCAACTTATCTTTTTCCACAAATACCTAAATGATGACAGAGGGTTAGAGTTGGGCAAATATTGATCAATAAATCAAGAATCACCTGGCTTAAAAAATTCTATCGACAATTATTTCACATCTATCCTATATCTCACACTCAAGCCACATCCCCATACTACTCTTTTCAAAGCAACAATCTTCCGCCTTACAGCCCCTATCCACCCAGCCCTAGCACGCCGCCTCTGCCTCCTCCACCACCCAAAACTGCCCTTCCCCAAGCACTCCTACTCCATGCATTGCCATTTATTTCATAATCAGCATCGTCTTCCCATTCTGTGCCGTCCCTCCCTCCCTCTTCCAAAAGAGAGGGTCTGGTGAAAAGTGAACCCCGATTCCCTAGCCACTCTGCATCTAAACCCATTGATTTGCATAATAACACTGTTTTGTGCAGTTTCCCTCCACTGCGGTCACAGGGGCTCTTACATTTCACGTGAAAGGATAATATTAATTACTGAAAGAAGGGGCAGAGAGAGGATGGAGAGGTTAAAAAAAAAAAAATCTAAGCAAAAATCCCTTAGCAGTAAAGTAACTGCTAGGGAGTACATATTTTTGTGCTTAATTTTTTTTTAAACGACACAAACTGAATAATAAAAAGTCGATGGGTTGATAAAGTGGGCTTGGGGTCTTGTAATTTTTCCCTTCTCTTCCTCTTTTAAAATTTTTGCTTCCTTTTCTTTCTGTCTTTCTTTCCTTCTTTTCTTTTTTTCTTTCTTTCTTTTCTTATTCTCTGTGCTTAAACCTCAGACAGTCTCCCCTCTCTTCCTAGGTGAATGACACGTCTCACAACACATTTTCCCCCCGGGGATGTTATTGCAATGCACACGGTGCCGCCGCTGCTGCTGTTCTCGCAGTCTCGGTATCTCGCTCCCAGGCTCTCACACACTTTTTAAAGACACACCGATATGATGCTGGTGGGATGAAGAGGAAAGGGAAAGGCGACCCGAAAAGGGGGAGGTTAAAGAGATGACAAGAGATGGAGAGGGTCGGTCAAGAGCGTGATGTGGGAGGTGGCTGGTGGGGGTTGGTGGGAGGATGGAATGTTGAGAGAGGCACAAGTTGCCAGCCAAAAGGCGTGGGAGGGAGGATACCGGCGGGGATGGAGTGAGATGAAGGAAGCTCAGGTGAATGAAAAGGCGAAAGGTGCCGCGAAAGGGGCTGACTGCTGGGAAAGCAGGGCTGAGCCAGCGCTTGAAATTCTAGGGGCTGGTGCAAACTGCCACTGCCCCCTGCCGCACCAGGGAGTAGGGGGAGGGGGTGGAAATCGCCGGGGACTGGGCGACTGGAAGGGAAGAGTGGAAATATGGGGTGGAATGGGGATGATGGGGAATGGGCGTGAAGTTGATGCTCCCCGCGGCGGGGCGGGGATTACCTTGTAGCAGGAGCCCGCAGACACTGTAGAAGCGGAGAACGGCGCTGCGTTTCCAAATCATGGTCCCTTCACTAAGGGTCTGGGGAAGGAACGAGGGGGCAAGGAGATGCTGGTGAGCAGGGCACACAAGTGCAGGGCTCCTCTTATGTCCTCCTCCCGTCGCCCGCCGGACCCACGGTCCCTGCCGCTGCGGTGTTCGAACCCGCGGACGCGGATCGGCGGCAGCAGAAGCGGTAGCGGCAAAGCACCCGCAAATAGGATTTTGGTGGGTGAAATAGTTTCTTCTCCTCTTCCTTCTCCTGCTAGTGGTGCAGACGCGACAACCGTTCAGCCGGGCACGGGTTTGGAGCTTGCCTTCCTCTCAGAGCGCTCAGCAAGTCCCAGAGCTCGCCGGGGCTGCCCAAGCAGGTGGTGCAAGGATGCCGGGGTGTAGGAGAAGGTGCGGGCGAGGGCTGCAAGGAGTGGGTAGGTCACAGAGGGGAGGGGTGGGGAAAAGGGGAGCAAGCAAGCAGCACCGCCGCTCGCGCTTAGGATGTCTCAGGGTCCTGGGGAGAAGAGGTGGCAGCTGTGAAAGCAGCTCTAGTGGCGGTAGCGGCGGCGGCGGCGGCGGCGGCTCCCGGATGCTCAGGCTGCAGCAGCAGCAGCACTGGCGGCGGCGGCGGCGGCGGCGGTGGCAGCAGCGGCGGCGGCAGCTCTACCAAGCACCAGACACAAGGGCAAGCTCAGCGCGGCAGAGGCCCCGCCCCCACCCTGGCCAGGATTAGACACCGCCCCCCGACCAATCGGAACACATCCGCCCACTAGACTTGGCCAATGAGAGAAAAAGATGGGTGGAGACAAGCGCCGGGAAAAACAAACAGGCTTCTCAAGGACCCTTCGGGCAGGAAGAAGTGAAGCCCCCTTTCACGCACTCAGGTCTAGTCTCATCTCCTTGGAGTTGCTTAATCATAACTTGCAGGGAAACAGCCGCCTTTATGAAACAGTTCTGTGCACTCGGAAAGGGTTCAGCCAATCGCCACCGCGAGAGGGCGGGGTTAGCCGTGTCCCCGCAGGTCTGGAATCCGAGGTGCCTGGTCTCTAGGTCCTGGGTGCGAAGTTCTTATGCGCAATTTGGACTCCTAAAGCAGATGGTGGCTGCACCTGCCCACTCACCAGCTGCAGTAGCAATCTTTGACGCTCCAAACAGCAAAAGGGAAAGATTGCAGAGGGCGTGGGAGAGGCTAAGTATAGGGACGAAACACCTACCTGCTTACAAAAACTTGTGTGGCAGAGAAGAATTAGAAATGAAGGAAATTAATTTTCTGTTGTTGCTCTTCAAATTTTTAACTTAATCTAGGAGTAAATCTCGGCTGAGTCTGGTGGGTCATAGTATTATAGTCACTGGGATCAGGCACACCCAGGTTGAAATCCCATAGTCATCACTTCTTGTTTTACGTTTGTGATATACTTCAATATTTAAATCAGAAGCCTCCTCAACTGTAAACTGGGGATAATAATAGTGCTTAAATCTTAAAAGTTGTAAGGAGTGAGAAGGCAAACATGTTGGTACAGGGCTGCACGACATGTAAGTGCTTTATAAATGGTAGTGCTAGCTGTGAAGTTGGATTTTTCTAATCCAGGATAGAATAACATTTTAGCAAGCCTCTTTAAAGTTGTAACCATAGCCTTAGGAAGTAGGAGAAGTAGGACTTTACTTTTTTCATGGATGCAACCAAGAGTGGTCATAGAAAGAGACTAGTGAAGCTGGAAAGAACCACTACTATAAATCAGCACCCAGAAATGTGCCCCTTAAGAAGAGGAGATATTTATAAATGAGTAACACATAAATTAATCAGAAGTTGTGTTTGTAAATGAGATTAATTCCCATGTTTTTCCCTATGACCAGTTTTTAATTGAACCAAATTAGCAGATGATGGACTGTTTCAGTAGTGTTAAATCAGTCACACCATAACTAAAGTCTGCTTTGTTTGAGAGACTACACAATAGAAACCTGCAAGCAAAAAGACAGAGGGAAAGATGAGAGGCAGCATCAATATTGATGCCCTTCACTCTTTCCCATTTGTTGCTTACTTTGCCACAACCTTTTACAAATTCAACCCTTGACTTTTAACTAATGACCCATTCATTTTTCTGCCCACCTTTCTCCCCAGGTTCTCAAAATTAAGGAGCAGAATGTCCATAATAAAACTGCAAACAGGCTCTAAAAGAAAGAGGATGTGTGAATAACCTTGTTATTGTGGGAGGTAGTTGCCTACTGTGAATTTCACCTGTTAGGAAAGTCAGTAAGTCCAAGTATACTCCTATCATTTAAACTATTGTGAGCATCAATGATGAAATTCTAATAATATTGACTCTTGCTTGGGTTTTGTGTTAGGAAGAATATAATAAAGGGAAATGCCAAAAAAATATTGTTTTTTAAAATTGAAATGGAAGTTAGGGTTCCTGGGTTCTAGTGTACATTCTGTTACTAGTTGTGTAATTTGGGGTATGCATTCAACTTCCCTGACCTTCAGTGTCCTCAAGTATATGAAGTAGATATTTTCATCATTCCTAAAGTCACCCTCAGTTTTTAAAAAATTGATTGTTTAAAAACTGTTATATTTAAGAAAATGTACCATTCCAAACATGAATATTTCATCACTTGTGATCAATACTCTGAAACTGACCATGTTTTATGTTTTGTTGAGAGTAGTGAAGATTTCTACCCTGACTGAAATAGGTTCTAGCCTTGCTGCTTGCTATGTGGGCCTCAGGATAACAGCTCTGGTCCAACCTGGGAATTCACTGGAACTACAGACTCCCAGCTGCTACACAATACCTACTGAAACAGAACCTTCATTGTAATAAGATCTCCTCCAAAGTTTGAGAAGCATTGGTGTTTAACACTGTTTTGCCACATGCCCATTTCCAGGGAGAATTTTAATGAGTGTTCTATGAAACAAAGAAAGCTAAAGGCCCAAAGAATTTTTTTTTTTAAGTAAATTACTGTTTGCAGGAACCCCATGGACCACTTCTCATCAAAACACAAAAGTAACTCTTTTGTAAATAATAGATCACATTGATTATTTTAATAGATAATTTTTTAAAGGTTGAAAGTTTGATATTGTCATAGGCTTTCATCTGAAAAAAGTACTTTAACCCATAGACTAAGGAACTGGAAGAGTTTTCACTTATTCCAGTCCCAGGAGAAAAATAATCAAAATATGGGTTCTACTATTTTGAAAAATAATATCATCTTTGTGTTATAAAGAATATAATAAGTGGAAATGCCAAAAAAATATTGTTTTTTTAAAATTGAAATGGAAGTTAGGGTTCCTGGGTTCTAGTGCACATTCTGTTTCTAGTTGTACAAAGAATGGATATCCATTTTATAAGTAGTATATCTTTCTCAATTAAAAATTAAGTTCTCAATGGATCCAAGATTTTCAACATTTGTAAAAAAATATGGTTTGCCAAAATGTTATAGAATTATATAAATAAGTTTATTTCTAAAGGATATAACAATTCCTAGAATACAATTAAACATCTTTAAATATATTCTTTTCATAGATTTAGGTCATTATTGTCAACATATATCATCATTGTGACAGTTAATGTACAAATTAACTGATCTCTTATGAATCATTAGACAGTGAAATAATTTTATAAATTGCCAAAAGATGGCATCTATCCATGTTTCCCTATATGCAGTAGTCTTAAATATTAAACCATTTGGAAAATTTTCTTTACTTTCTTTATAATTAAGCATAGTATTTTCTTTTTTTCTTCATGGAAGAAATAAATTTAAATATTTAATTTTGTGTTTTAAAATAAATTTAAAAAAGAGAGAGAAACCAAAATTTTAAATACCAGTTATTCATTTAGTACCCTTATTGTTATATAAAGATAGTTATTTAACTTTTTCCCAGGTTGAATATGATGATCCTCTTTATTTATACTGTCACAGAATTATATGGCAACTGCTTTGTCTCTTAGTGGTACCATGGGTATTATAATTCTTTTAAGATAGTTATCACAGATGAGGGCACACTTAGCTTGTACTTTATGAATATTTGTACAACAATTTGAAGGGACTGGGATTTATCATGACTGAAATACTTATGTGTCTTACTGGAAACAAAGCAAATTATTTATAAATTTATTTGTAGTAAAAGTTATTAAAATGATAATGGAAAATATGAGGTGTCACTTTTGTCTGATGGCTAAATTTCCTGAGATTTGACATGGTTAGAACATTTTTATTTTTCTTTTGAATATTAAATTTAGGTGAAGTGCTTATATATTTAAATATAAAGTCATTATACATCCCCAGGACTAAAAATCTAAAAAATCAATGCTAAATTGACTCTCATAGCAAATTGACTCATAGTAAATTGACCTAGAAAAAGAAATTTCATGGCCTGGTGAAAATGTAGACCATTGTGGAAGAAAATTAGCTTATTGAATAGTGGAAACATTGATTGTCATTCTCTTTCTCTCCAGCATTTTACATGTGATGTCAGCTGCTAGTGTTGCAGAGAAGTTAAGACTTCATAGGTACAGTATATATTTGTATATATTTTATATAGAATAATGTATGGCATATACTATTATTAATATACAGGGTATATATGTGATAGGTATGATAGATTAAAACAATTTTAGTTTCCTTTAAATGCCCTTTAACTTAGCATTGTGGTACTGTTTACAAGACAGTGTCCTCCTTCAGAATTATGACCTATTATTTTACACCACATCACCCCAAATGTCGTATTGCTAAAGTTTGAACTAATGTTGATGACAGTATTTAAAATTGATGAAAAGAAGTTTACAAATATTAAGAAATTTGCAACCTCAATATGGGCTGTTTCTACATTTTCAAATAAACATCAAGTAGCAATATAACCGACATCTCTCTATTCTCTCATTTTAAAATTTATCATCACAATATGCATAGTGAAGATGATCTAGTGATCTTATGCAGAATAACTTTTATCTCTACAATAATTGAATCTAAATGATCTAAGATATGTGGCGTTCACATAACTTCTTAAACTCATTGACAGGGAAAATAGCTTTCTCCGGCCCCCAACCTCCAACACACACCAAACAAGCAAATATTCACCCTACTTTACAGAGGACAAAATGATCCTGAATTTTACCATACAATTTGTAAAACAGACATTTTCGCAAATGACCTGTTATATCTTGAAGATCATTCTTAACCCTTGGGCATAATTATATTACAAATGGGATAAAAACAAAATGAAGCCAATGAATAAGCAAAGACAATGTCCCTATATCCATTTAAGTCAACTTCATGACTGACACATGATTTTCTGCATGTAACTTTCTTTACCTGGAACACTCTCATTTGAGATCATCATCTTTGCACTCTGATCTATCAAAGAGTCTTTTCAGTGTTGACATTATCAGTGAGACATTTACTAATGACACTTTTGCTCTCCATTCCCTCCCTTATCTAGACTATCTTTATGAGTCCAGTTTCATTTTTTGTCATGCACTGTATAAACCTGAACTTATTTAAATCATGTGTTGGCATGTGTATAGGGTTTTTTTTCTTCTCACAAGTGGCAATACAAGTTGTAAGAATGCGGGGACTTTGGCTTGTTGAGTGGCATTTAAGCAACTAAAAAATAACTGAAACATAGTAATCACTCAATATGTGTTCGAAGAAGAAATGAGTGTATCCATGCAAATCTGGTTTAACTTGTACACATTGAGATTCCTTTGTCTTTTCTCTTGTGTCTTCTAAGACATCATTTCCTTAAATAATTCTAAGCATTATAAAGTGAATCTACTTAAAATAACAAATTCCACTTATATGTTTATTTATAGGAGAAATCCATATGGTTTAATAAAAATACAGACTTCATAAGAATAAATAAAATAGACATTCAATAAAAATATTTTAGTGACTCCATCTCTCAAATACAATCACCCCTGACTATATTTTTACTGTTCTTGATTTTTAAAGCAACAAGTAATTTGTAGTAACTAGATAAAAATAACTTCAGAGTTTTTTAAATGTGCATATTTTAGTGTGCTAGTGAGTATTTTTAGTGTAAATACATTTATTCCCTTGTTTTAGAAGAATTTTTATGTTTTCATTACTAGTTAACAGAATTTTATTAGAAATATTACAGAATACTTCTAAGAGATAAGGGAGGCCAGAATAGTAATAATGAATTCAACTTAGGACCCTATTTTGACCTATATTTATAAATAAAAAGAACTGCATTGGTAATTAACATAGCTGAGATAGAGGAGTTATAAACAAATCATGATTTTACTTGATTCTTGATGAATATATGGTAAATTAAGTTACCTTAAAATGCCATTATTATACCAGCCAATTTGATCTACATCTCTAAGGAACTTCCAATGTGTTCCTTAATAAAATAAAAAGAAAACAATAAAAATAATAAAGCACCCTTCATTACCAAATCAATAATTACTAAAAGGACTGCAGAGAATAAGAGGAAGTGAATCTGGAAAATAATACATGAGTTGTATAGTGAAGCTTAAAGTAGACATATTTATATAGTTTCATTTATGACACTGCTCTAGAGCTATGCTGCTCACTAGGAAAACACTAAATGTGAGTGGCTGTTTAAATTTCAATTTAAATTAATTAAAATTAAGTTACATAAAATTATGTCATGTTAATATAATCTTAAGTGTTAAATAGCCACAAGTGACTAGTGACTATTATATTGAACAGCACAAATAGAGAATATTTTCATAATCACAGAAACTTCTACTGGACAGCTATATCCTCAGAAACAGTCTGTATTAGTCTGGTTCTCCAGAAAAAAAAAAAAATGCTTCTTTCTTATCCACATTTCCACTTTCCACAGTATTGGTTACCCACAATCAGCTATAGTCCAAAATACAAAATGGTAAATTTAAGAAATAAACAATCCATACATTGTAAACACCTTTTAATATAGTATATTGTTCTATTTTATTATTTTTTATTGTTTTGAATCTCTTACTATGTCTTATTTATAGAAGAAACTTCATCATACACATGTATATACAAAGAAATCAGTATATAGAGAATTCAGTATTACTATTAGCTTCTGTTTGGGGTCTTAGAGCATATATTCTGTGGAGAAGGGGCAATGATGTGTAATTTCATGAATAAATTTATTATAAGGAATTGACTTGAATGATTATGGAGGGCAAGAAGTCCCAAGATCTTCAGACAGGAAACTAAGGATCCTCTCTGATAGATTATTTTATGTGTCAATTTCACTGATAAACAGGTGCCCAGGTAATTCGGCAACACATTACTTTGGGGTGTCTGAGAAGGTATTTCTGGAAGAGTTTTGAATTTGATTCCATAGACCTTGTAAAGAAGATCCATCCTGGGGCTGGGGATGTGGCTCAAGCGGTTGCACGCTCGCCTGGGATGCGTGCAGCCCGGGTTCGATCCTCAGCATCACATACAAACAAAGATGTTGTGTCCACTGAAAACTAAAAAATAAGTATTAAAAATTCTCTCTCTCTCTCTCTAAAAAAAAAAAAAAAAAAAAAAAGATCCATCCTCACAAATGTAGGCGGGTATCCTCCTATCTGATGAGGGTTTAAATAGAATAAAAAGGTGAAGGAAGGCAAATTCCCTCTCTCTCTTCCTGAGCTGTGGCATCCATTCCTGGCTTACAGATATTGGAATTTACTCCTGGTTCTTGGCTTTTGGGTTCAGAGACTTAACACTAGAGACTCCATCTCCTTGCCACTTTGTTGATTTTCAGACCTCCAGAGTCACTGAATTAAAAACCAGCATTCTTGTTTGTTGGTGCATCAGCTTGCAGATGGCAGACGGCAGGACTTCTTAGCCTCCATAATCACGTGAGGCAGTTCCCATAATAAATCTCCCCTTGATTCCATTTCTCTTGAGAAACCTAATGTATAGTTCACATCTAAGTCCCAAGGCAGAACAAAGATTGATGTCCTGGCTCAAAAATTGTCAGGCAAAGAGAATTCTTTCTTAGTTAGCCTTTTATTCTATTCAGGTTTTTAATAGGTTGGATGAACCTCACTCACACTAGATAGGCAAGCTGCTTTACTCAGCCTATTGATTTCAATACCAATCTCTTCCAGAAACACCTTCACAGACACACCCAGAAACAACAACTAACCAAATATCTGGGTACCCTGTGGCCCAGTCAAGTTGACAGAAATTATTACTTGCTTCATCTGATAAGAATTCATCACTGCTGTGGTATTTTCACAATATTAGGTCAAAATCCAGACATTAAGATTCAGAAGAAATAAGATTTAATAAGTATATGTATGTGCGCGTGCGTGCACACGCACATGTGGTCTCTTTGAGTGTGTATTTCTATAGCTCTACCTTCTCACACAACACTGATAGGAAAACCATTCATTCTCTTCAGGATTGAAGAAGAAAACTGCCTTACCTGATCATCATCTTTCAGTATGGTCCGTTAATATAACAAAAGATGAATATGTATTAATCTAAATGCTTTGGTTTCTAGTGACATAAATCCAAACTCCCAAAGAAACAAAGAGAGTCAAGAAATTCTGATTTATTCCATACTTATATTGAAGTGTTCCAAAGAAGAGAGGTGAGCTATTTCTTTCTTGTTTAGAATATTTCTATTCTACCCTGGAATAATTTAGAAACAGTTCATCTTTGATTCTATGCCCATCCTTCAATTGCTCACTGGATAAGATTGGCTAGTGATAGAAACTGTGCAGATTTTTAATTACATTATCCCACCAGATGGGGAGGGGACAATTTCTAAAAGGAAAAGATGATGGACAAAATGTAACAGATGTTTACTACAGAATACAATACAATAATAGATTGTGATACAAGGGACATTTATATTGACAAGAATGTTATTTTGTTACCCATGATAATTAGAATTAAAGTGGTAAATGACAAACTTTAGTGCTTCATATAACACAACAGGATTGCAATAAATAGTTATAGAAAATAAACAAACTGCAGCAATATAGTTCCTCACTATTGACAAAATTTAGGAAAGAATTATCCTCACATTTTTATAGAACCAAAAGACTACTTATCTGCTTTTCTATGGTAGCTCATATTTGTTTATTTAAGTGTGCTATGGTTTAGATATTAGGTGTCCCCAAAAAACTCCTGTGTTAATGTAGGAATATTTGAAGTTGAGTAGATTAGATTGTGAGAGTTGTAACTTAATCAGTCCATAGTTGTTTGGATGGACTGAGTAGTAGATGTAGGCAGATGAGGCATGGCTGGAGGAGGTGGGTAACTGGAGGCTCACCCAGAAGGGAGCATATGCCCTGCTGTCCCTTCTCTCTCTCAATGCTGTCTAGATGCCATAAACTCTTTTGCTTGCCTTTCTGCCAAGATTTTCTGCCTGATTTTGGGCTCAGAGTGATGGAGTTGGCCTACCACCATGGACTGAACCTCTGATACTATAAGCCAAAATAAACTTTCCCTCCTATAAATAGTTACAGATTTATATGTATTATATAATATATTATATAATACATATAATATTTCTTGGAATTTAGACACCAATTTAAAGCTGGGTGAAACAGAGCTTCTATGCTATACAAGATTGCTTATAGAGAAAATACAAAGCTCAGGAAGGCAAGATGATATATACTCTATATCCATGGAGTTTTACACACCAGAGTATAAGTAGAATACCCAGGATTCTGAAACTTGCAATCAGAGAAAAGGAAATACAGACCTCAAGAGACAAAAACAGGTTCTGAGCAATGTGAAAACAGAAATATGGGGAATACAATAATTACAAATAGATTCCAGGTTCAGGGAAAAAGCACAGGAACTTGATATTGAAGCAAATAAATTTTGTGTATGGATTCCTAGTCTGCTTCTTGTTCAGAGAAACAGAAAAAAAATTAGAATTTTGGTGATGTTGGTCTCTTGGGTGAGAAATACAGTTTGGGATCCTATAAACTGTAAAGCCATGCTTAAATTCTGATTGCAGTTGTTTTGTTTTGTGATTAAGCTGAATGAATGTGTATAGATTATTTTAACCAAACACCTTCATAGAATAAAATGATACAGTATATTACAAGATATACATAAAGAGGTTAATGATTTGTCTAGAGTCACAATGCATTTTAAATTGAAAGAGAATAATAGAAAAAGATGTTTCTTGATGCATAGCCAAATGCTGAAGATGGCATGTTTCCATAGCAGCATTGTTGTAGGAGTCCTGTTGGGTATTGTTGATTCAATGGATAGTTTTGGCAAAAATGGTAAATTACCTTCCTCCAAGAATGTCTCTATTATATGAAATCCATGTGGAAATAGAAACATGATATATAGGTTACACCAATATATTTAGACTTTATAAAATTGTTCAGTCTAAAATTGTTTCATTTATAATCAAGTTTATTTGACTATCTCATAAGAATAAAGTCATGGGGATCTCTACAGTTGGTAATGAATTAGACACTAGTTCAGTAAGTCCTCTATGGGGAAGGTGGAAGAGTTCTAATATTTATTGTGTGATTTTTTTTAATTTAAGATGCTTTTTTTATCTCCACATGTAATTCTCAGTCCTATTTATAATTTTCACTAGTATTTTGTAAACAAAGAATCTAAACTAGGAACATATAAATAATGTGATGAAGATGCAAATGCAGTTAATACTAGAATAATTTTACTTTAAATGTTGGGTATCTCTTCTTGTTTTTCTTCTTTAGGAAACCCAAGAAAAGAGAGATGCAGGAGCCTTGTTACTACAGAATATGCTTTATTCCACCTATGCCAAGACCATGATGTGGAAATTCTACTGGGAAAAAAATCAGCACCATGATCAGATCCCTACTCCCCTAAAAGACAATAGTAGTAGTAGTTATAGTAGTAGTAGTAGTAGTAGTAATAATAATAATAATAATAATAATAATAATAATACCTGAATCCTTGTGGAAGAAATAAATAGGAAAGTCAGAATAGAAGTTGCTAGAACATTAGGGTAACACTTTGCCTTATGTACATTAAAATGTCTGGATATCCATTTCATATAGAGAAAATCAGCTCTATTTTTGAATGATTTCTTAGATGTCTCTTAAGACTTCCTAAGAAAAAGTTTCCGCAGGTCTTTCATGCAAAAGGTTTCTGTACTTAAAACATATTTACAGAAATGGCATTATCAAATATCATTTGAAAATGTCAATGCCTTTCCTTAGACACACAAGGCTTCTATATTTTTCATTTTCCCACTTGTCCTCCTATTATTTCTATAGTACATATTATCCTTCCAACTCATAAACCAGGTTCCATGCTTTCATTATTGGTCTGAATTCCAAAAACCCTACAGGGATTTTATCCCTATGACATACTCTACTTTGCATGACTTAAAGAATGAAATAAAACAAATTTTCTCTTATTCTTGTGGACCTTAAAAAGCATCCTTTAGTGATAATTAAATGTCCTTTTATTGTTAATAATTACATAAATAATTAGCAGAGCACATATTTAACCAAAAAAAATTTACAATTTTTGTGTATATGCTGCCAAAGAGAGTACCCAAAAATTTTTCTATGGAGATGGCCACCTTTGCTAAAAGCCACAGCCAAGTAATATGATTCATGGCACTTTTGGTTGTAAGGTGACCAGCTAGCCATTGAGATGATATGATTATGTTAAGATTTGCATTCATATGGATATTGGACTCCTGCTGTTCACCTTGGCCTGCTAGGAGAGTTCCCATTGGTTGGGGATGTACAGTAGGAGGGAATTCTGGGGGAGGAATTTGTGCCCGGTTCTGAGAGAACGCTGTGGAGTGTGTGGACCGGCTTCTTCCCAGAGGTGTAGGGGGTATTGGCGGCATTTTCAAAAATAAAGTTTGTTCCTGCTTGAGTGGCTCATGATTTTGTGCCCAGCCAGACTGCGGCACACCTTCACTTTTTCAATATGAATAAAACAGTACCATTCAATGAAACTTAGTATGTAAAACATGTTTATTAGTTTCTATTTAAAAATGGGCTGTTACTTTCCCATGTTGGCATAATTCTGCACAAGACTGATCACATTGTTCTCTAGATTCTGAGATACACTGATTTAAATGAGAGTGAATTTTGCTTACAGCTACCATGTGTTTTAGAAGAAATAGCCTGTAGCTAAAGTTGACTTTTCTGCTGGTTTTATATATAGAAGAAATTGTAAAGTTATTGCTGATTTTCAGCAACTAAACTTAATAGTTTCCACTGTGGAAGTTAATTTGTCCTTGTGTCTTTAAAGGGGACTTATATGTAGTACACTTAATTATCACCAGTGTTATGAAAGTTTTTAGAAAACAAAAATTAGATATGACAGGCCAAAAAAATCAGTTTTTGACATGGAAAATGACATTTCAAACTATTACTATGTTATTATGTATTATTATTTTAAAACATTATTATGTATATTATATAGTAAATATATCATATATTATTATATCATATATATTATTATGTTATTAATTATTATTTAATAACATAATAATTGTATTATGTTATTAATTATTATTTAATAACATAATAATTTGGCCCCAGTGTTTCATAGAATTATTTACTCTATTAAACACACTTCTGCATTGGTTGTCTGTCCTTCCAACAAGGAAAATGAAGAGGTAGTTGAGAGAAGTTATGGTCAACTTGCTTAAGACTTGTAACATTGAAAATAAACCCCTCAACAAAAGGAAATGTCTTTTCCTTGAGAGTATTTTACTCCTGAGATAAAAAAGGGAGGATCAAATTATGTCAGAAATATTCTAAAGATTATCCGATAGTCCTGGCATCCCCCCTTGAGTTAAAGAGAGGCCAAGAGTTTCATATTAATTAGGCACATTTTCTCCTATAGTAATCAGGGAGGAAATTTTAGGAAAATGAAATTGCTCTTTCACTAACATCATTACAATAATATGCACAATTTTGTTTTCTGTGTGGCTTTCTTTTTGCTATTCCTTTAACTTGGTGGTTTTACCATTAAATCTATAGACAAGCAGGGTTCTGGTTAATTCCTATGTAGAGAAGTTTCAGTCTTTCTGTGCAGTTCTGTTCCCACCTTTATGATGCTGGACTCTGAATATCAACCATTACAATTTTTTTTTTTTAATTTCCTGGGAGCACCAAAGGATGCAAATAGATCAACATTTGCAATACGACATTCATTTCATCAATTCCAAGTTTGTACACTACAATGTCTAAATAGGTGCTCTCTGTTTTGTTTCCCAGTACAAATATTGTGTGTTCATTTAGTTCAACATAGCCCATTTTAGGCCTACCATGAAATTGGAATTGCAGTCCAAGAACAAAATATACAAAAACACTGCAATAAAATCTCCACACAAAGATGTGCCCCAGATTCGAACATAATCTCCATCCAATTATGAATTTCAAAAGAAAAATTAGTCACAAAGATTAAACCATTTCAAAATTAGAATTCTAAAATGCTTTAAAGTCCAGAGATATTGAAGTCCAAAATGAAATTATCTTTGCTTTTGAAATATTGTTTCTAAAAAATTAACATTAAATTTCCACCTCCCAACTCTTATGTTCTGTTTAATTTCAGTAGCTACAACCAGAATTACCTCTATGGGTACTGCTATTTAATCCCTCTGGAGTTTCGCTAGCTCAACACCACTTATGTTGTGCTTTACTTTTTTAGATGTACTAGAATTGATAGTTCCTATAATATTTTATGACACAAGACCAAGCCTACCTTAGAGCTTCATCTTGTTGGACCAGGAGATCACTGATTTTCTGCCCTGTCTCCAAAATCTTGTGTAGTAAATCTTTAATTTTACCCCTGGTATCAGAGACCAAACCCAGGGGTGCTTAACCACTGACTGAGCCACATTTTCAGCTCTTTTTCTTTGTTATTTTGAGACACAGTCTCGCTAAGTTTCTTAGGGCCTCACTAAGTTACTGAGGCTGGCTTTGAACTCACAATTCTCCTGCCTCAGCATCCTTAGTTGCTGGGATTATAGGTAGGCACAACTGTGTATGGTTAACTAAAGCTTTTCATAGATGATTAACTTAGGAATGCTGATAACCACGTTGATTACAATTTTCCTTTCAAGCACAGCATTTGACGATAGTATAAAGTGCATGTGGTGAAATAGAGTTCATAGTCTCACACAAACAGGTATTTTTATTCCTGAATCATTTTTGTTATTTTTTTAAAGTATTACATTTGGCCTAAGAAAACACTTTTTCTAGAAATTGTTTATACTCCAACTTTGGATCCCTCTAAAAAGAAGTCCTGTACAGCTTAAGTACCACTGGTGTTTATGAAGACAGGCCCCTATTGAACTATTGGGAGCCATAGTATTTTTTTTTGTTTTAAAAATTACAAAATGTGTTTAGTGTTACATTGTTACTGCATTTTCTACATTTATGGGCTAAAAGTCTAGCGTTTTATGGGAGGTTTTTAGTGTTTTTTTTTTTGTTATCTCATTTTATTCTTTCATTCTGGGAGACTCAATTGAAATGGGAAGCCTATTCAGCATTACCTTTGTAAGTCTAGAACTCAAAATTTAAAGCTAGAACCTCCCTAATGCTGCTAGCACAAGTGGAACACAGCTGCAGTTTTAAAGTAGCAAAGATTGTTCTGCCAACCAGTGCTTAAATGCCTGTGAAGACACTCTTTTCTCAATAATTGTATGTTTGCTTCAGCTGCGCCTGCTTACTAAGGCCTCTGTGATCTGACAGCATCTGCCAGGGCATCTGCTAAAGCCGTGGCTGCCAGCATCTATACTCTAAGTGTAGTTCAAGATCAAGATGCAGTAGACTGTATTCTAAAGTTCCAGGGTCACCCAATCTTTTTCCAGAAGCAAGTTCAACCTGTGCCTTTGGTTTTGCTAATCATGTTACATAGCTGTCATGTGCCAGGACAGATACTAAAGCCCCTTGCCCAGTGCACAGGAGTTAAAAGTCAATAGCATCACAGTAAATACCTGATAGCCCAATATAAGCCACTGTATACACCAAGGGCAAAATGCCCTACAACACAAAACTCAAAGCCATGTGTCCTGGTCTCAACAAATCCTCTCTCCAGTATATTTTTCCCAAAATTGTCTGTCTGTCTGTCTCTCTCTCTCTCTCTCTCTCTCTCTCTCTCTCTCTCTCTCTCTCTCTGGTATCACAGTTCTTTAATTCTTAACCCATCTTGTGGGTTTTTGACTAACTCAATATTTATCACTGTTCTTTCTTGGCTTGGATTCTAAAGAAATCTAGAAATAAGGTATGCATTTGAAAGCAAAAATCAATACTAATAAGCAATGGAAGTCGAGGAAGAGCAAGATATGTTTAGCAACTACTTAGCACACACAAAGGTAGAATCTTGAGGGATCCTCCTTCCAAAATAGAAAAAGATTTTGAAACTGTTGAGCATGACCAAATTGTTCTTCCTAAAATCCAGTAGGATACAGGGAGTAAAGAAATGGGAATATGCCAAGAGTCTTAGCATAATTGAATTTTCTCAGAAAACTTTGGAATACATACTACACTAAAAGCAAGAATTTTTTTTTAAATTTTTGAAATGTAGTCAGACATTCCCACAAAATGTGCTCTGCCATATGCAGTAATTATTCACCTAGGTTAGCTAATGTTAGTTATTTTAAATAAAAAAATGTATCCAAAGCATCATACTGCAAATGAAAGAACCAGAGAAACCAACTGTTATGTATAACAATCTTATAAAGTATTGTAAAGTAGTTTTGGATACCATAAGACCATTTCTTTTTCTTACGATGTCTCTAACACATGAATGAGATGCCCCAAGCTTATAGAAACTATTCATGATATTTATACCTCAGAGGTAGTTGTCTCACCAATGGAGGTGAGGTGATGAAGGGGGCAGTGGCACAGAATATCGAAGTCACTATGGTTGAGTCATATGAGGATCTTCAGAGGAAATGATGAGTAATTTGGGACAGGAAATAAACTGAGCAATTCGAGAAATAGATGCAGTTATTTGTAAATTGTTGCCATACTAGTCTCTTTCATTTCCTCTCCTGGGATTCTTTCAAACCTTCTGCCTCACAGCATTAGAGTAAGGGTTGCTTTGGACTTAATTTTTGTGCCCCACTTCCTCTTAATCCATAGGTTGAAATTCAAACCCCCAAAGTGATGGTACCAGGAGGCAAGGCATTTAACAGGTGACTATGTTATGAAGATGGATCCCTTTTGAATGGTCTCTTCTAAAAGTGATCCCAGAAAGCTAATTAATACTTTCTGTAAGGTGCAGGACAGGCTGAATTAGTTGTCTGCAGGGCATGCCAAACAAAGTTAGCTACAGGATGACCTGGCCACTCAAACCCTCTGTCTGGTTCTTTATCACTTGTTTGCTTCAAGCCCAAACGCCCAAGCCTCTGCTCAAGGCTGAACCCTCAACCCCCCTTGTGCCAACAAGGCAGCTTGCAAACCCAGAGACCCTGTTAGATTTAGGCAGCACAGCAGAAGGGCTATAAAAGCCTTCCCCTGCCGCACCTCCCCCCCTTCTCTTTCTCTCTTTCTCCTCTTTTGCACTGCTGCAATAAAGATCTCTTGGTAGCTCCGAGTGTTGTGGTCATTTTCCTTTCACTTTCTACCACATGAGGTTGAGGATACAATAAAATGGCACTGTTATGAACCAAAAAACTGACAGCCACACACCCAATCTGTGCATGCCTCCATCTTGGATTTCCCAGCCTCCAGAGCTGTGGGAAGTTTTCTGTAGTTGATAAGCCACCCAATTTATGCCAATTTTCTACAGCAGCATAAATGCACTAAGACTGGTAGAAGAGGAAGAAGAGAGAGGAGAATCCTAATGGTAACAGGAGAATTCCACCCATCATGTTCCTTTTGTTTAAAAAAAGTTGATGAGAATATTGAATATCTGATAGTGAAAGAAAAAAAGACATGAGTGTATTGCATTTTCCTAATATTTCCCCCATCATTTTCACTTGTCACTGCCTCCTAAATTAATCACCACACTGGGGAAGCATAGTTAACAATGTATGCAATCTAGAGGGAATTTGAGGTGGATAAACTTCTGGCAGAAAAGTCAAAAAGTCATTAGGGATATTTTGTTGGACAGTCCATTCACTTGCCAGAAACGGGGATCTTATGGTTACCAAGCTATTTCTATTAAACTACACTTTATAGCACTGGATTTTTGTATTGGAAGATCTAATAAGATAAAAGCTAAATAATACTACTTCAAATCATTTCAAAAGGAGAATGTTATTGCATTATAGCAATTATATCAAATGACAACCTTGCACAGCTTTTAAAATTAGTGTGATATTTTCAGGTATTTTGCTGTTAAGATTAATGCTTGATACATTTTTTGAAAGTAAAAGCAGAAAACCAAACACTCTTTCATTCAAATACTCAGTTTTCTTAATTTTCACTTAACTATAACATTATAGGATATTGCAGTTAAAATGCATTTTAATGCATTCACAAAAGAATCTTTGCTTACAAACACTTCCCCGGAACAAAAGTCCAAGTCTGTTTTTTTTTTATGATTCTGTCATATAGAACTTCCTGAAAAGAAAAAGGGAAAGTTGTAATCCCATATTACAGAGATACTTATTGGGTACAATTGGCATGTAACAGTTTAAATTTACAAAACACTAAACAAAGGCTAAAAAAAGTATGTATGTTAATTTTTGTTTTCCATTTTGGAGTCATATATATATAGTTTGACATCACAGCCACACTTGATATTCTCCATTGAATACAGGGCATAGAAAAAATGACTACATGTGAATATGGATAAATAAAAGATCATTAGATGTCATATTTGTTAGATATTATAACAGAATGGCTTGTTGTATTTTGTGTTAACTTGAAATGAACACAAATTCTCTCACTCATATTTTGTGAGTTAAAATATATGTTGTTTATAGGCAAATAAAATTAACCTTAATCATAATTATGCTCATTCTTGAAAGAATTGCACACATATCCTTATATGCACATATACAAATACCTTCTCCCTACCCTGCCCTATACACACATTAAAACCTTAGTGGGAAAAGCCACTTCATTTAATGATAATAATTTCTTTAAAAAGAATATGAGCTATTTTGCTGAATCTTGAGTTTATTTTACAATGTTTTCTTCTTAAAGTTCTTAAATTTGTGTTGACATTTATTTCCATATAGCTTCCATTAAGCTTTTATATTTGGTTATAAGCTCTGGATTAGGAAAAAATGGCTTTTTTAAAATTGTTAATCTTTAATGATCGTTATGCTCATTTCAAAGTTGTAACATTTCAGAGCAAATAGCTTTTTAGAGAGCTTTGCCTTTTGCAATTTGTTTTATCAGAAATTTCTTCAACTTTTATTTTCTCAATTATTCTCTTTGAAATTAAAGAACAATATAATTGTATCTTCATTTCTTTAAAACAGCACTTAACACATTTGTAACAATTTTCAAGTTTCCTACTCAGTATTTTATTAAAGTTACCTAAGCTTAAATGATTATTTTTTTTCCCTGCTTACTTTAGGTATGCTAACAACCACCTCTGATTCTTACAATTCATGTGTGTTCTTTCCTCGCATTCTATTTTTGCTCTAGAGTTAGACATAGTAACTCTAATATGTTGTTACTGCTATATTACTTGTAGCTGGCAGACTAACTTCTGACTTGTTGATCGTCTATTTGTAAGCTTTATTGGTAATATTAAGTGAATATTTTTTATCTTTCAAGTGCTTTTTCTGTCCCTCTCTTCTTGGTGATAATAATTTCTTTAAAAAGAAATTGACATTGTGCAATTTATCTTTCTCTTGCTTTATTGTTAGCTTCTAAAATATTTCTTTCTTTAATTGTTGTTTTCTTTCTCACAGTTGCTACATTTTAGTATACTTCTAAGATAAACTGTTTTTGTTAATATCACATACCTATTTTCATTAGGTCTCCTGAAAGATTCCTGAGGATCTTAATTTCTATCTCATAAATCAATAGATTTTAGTGCAAATATTATTTATTGATGTTTCTTCAGAAGCAGTACGTTTTTAGAAAATTCTGGAGTTAATAAAGACAAGGCTAAGTAAAAAATAGCTGCTACTGAAATATGTTATATTTTGGTTAACAAGTTATTTGTGATTAAGACAGGAATAAGAATTGGAAAACTGAAATACCTCATAGTCCAGAATCTTACATGCACTGTCTGAAAAGAAAGCAAAAACTTTAACATGTGCTAATTACTCTTTAGAGATAAAGCTCATGTCGATTTCGGAGGACTATAGAACTTCTTAAATTCCTACGTACAAATGAATGCTAGAAATAATATTCTGCATGTTTCAAACATTATGATTTTAACTCTACTTATTAAAATAATTGATGAATCTACATTTATTTTTATATTTTCATTGCTTCTAGTGAATTCTGAAAACTAATGTGTTTCTCCATCATTTTTTTTTTCAGTCTCTTTTCCTAATTAAGCTTTTAATCATATCCAGCTATTGTCTTTCTTAGGTAGTTTGTGCAAAAAATATATCAACCTTTGCTCCGATATCAGACGATATCAGACTGTATTAAAAGTTCTAGGCAAGATAATGGCCTTTAACTTTATTTTTTCCTAGTTAAAGTTTGTTTTTCTTCTCTACTAGCTTTGTAATAATTACAACCAACTTAATTCATACACTAAGATTCTTCTAAATGATTTATGACTTACATTTCAGATTTTTTAGAACTATCTTAATATCTTTATTAATTTCCAAAGCACTCTTTTTGACAGAAACAATCACTCCCCAAAGAATCCATGTAGTGCTTTGCATTTCCAAGATGTGTAGCAGTTTGGGACAATATATTTTCAACTTCTATGACACTTTCACTAAGGAGTTAAAGACAGATAAGTGTCCTCTCCATGCTCCTTTCCCACAATTTTGCAACCTAGGGCATAAATATTCTATATTTTATAGCATAATACATAATACAGCTGTGTCAACAAGAGTCAAGACCCTTCCCAAGTAAAGAGATTTTCTGAAAGACTCACAGGGCTTATAAGTATTTGTGCTCAAATTATGGTTTATTCTAGCAAGTGAATTAAAAGAAAAATTATCAAAGGAAAAAGGTGTATGGAGTGAAAGTCGGGAGGAGGCTATACATGGGCATCCAAAACTTCTCTCCCAGTGGAGCAGTGGAGCATGCAGCAACATTGTCCAGCAGAGATGTATGGAGAGCCACATAAAGTATGATCTACAAGGAAAACTCACGTGAGCCTAAGAGCCAGTTGTTTCATTGCCAGTCTATCCTGTGGGTACTTGGTGCCTGACTTGCAGACCTGTTTCTGAAGTTCCAGACAAGAGAAGAAAGGGGTTGTCCACTATAAACCACACTTCTTGTACATTTTCTCTAGACAAAGTGATAGAACACTTTTCAGGTGCAGATAGAAAAGAAAAAAACCCTTATCATTTAGAACCCATGGTTTTTTTCTTTTAAATGGATCTATTGAGATGCAATTCACTTATCATATAATTCACTTAAAGTACACAATTAAATCAGTTTTATTCTGTTCACTGATATATGTACATCTTACTACAACTTTAAATCATGTTTATGACTTAACGTATAAATCGACACCCTTTTGCTATCATTCACCCCCCCCACCACCACCACCGAGTTCTAAGTGACTACTAGTTCATTTCTCTACACTTGCATATTCTGGACATTTCATATAATAGAATCATATGATATGTGGTCTTTAATGACTGACTTCTTTTATTTAGCTTAAATCCAAGATTTATCCATTTTAATAGCAGGTACCAATACCTAATTCTTTTTATGGGTGATCAATATTCCTCCTGTTCTTTATTTTGAGACATGTTGTTAAGATTGGGTTAAAGATTATTTCTTCTTTAAAAATCTGGTAGAATTCAGCAGTGAAGGCTCTGGTCTGGGCTTTCTTTATGGTTTGTTGTTGTAGTTGTTGTTGTTATTATTATTATTATTATTATTATTTTGGTATCAGGGACTGAACCCAGAGGCACTTAACCACTGAGTAACATTCCCAGCCCCCCACCTTTTTTATATTTTATTAGAGACAGGGTGGTGCTAAGTGCTTAGTGTCTTGCTAAATTGTTGAGGTTGGATTTGATCATCCTGTCTCAGCCTCCTGAGCCTCTGGGATTATAGGTGTGTGCCATGGGCAATTATTTTTATTATGAATTCATTTCTTTGATTGCTATAGACTACTGGACATTTTATTATATTTTAGTTTCAGTTGTGGTTATCCTTTTTATCTATATTATCTAATTTACTATCATTGAGTTGTTCACAGAATTATTTTATACGTTTTATATAAGCCAATACAAATGTACATGCTTTCATTTCTGATTCTAAAATTTGAGTTTTCTCTCCCCCTCTCTCTTTTTTTCCCTTGGTCAACCTACATAAAAGCTTGTCAATACTGATGGTCTTTTCAAAGTACCAGCTTTTAGTTTTACTGATTTTGTCTTTGATTTTTCTATTTTCTATTTGATTAATTTCTGTTCTGATCATTATTATTTTCCTCCTTTTCTTGCTTATTGTTTAGTATGCTGTTCTTTTCTGGGGTCAGAAACAAGAGTTTAAATTATATATTTGAGATTTTTAAAATTTTTCTTTTGTAAACTCAGGTATTTGTAGCTCTAAATTTCCTTCTAAGTAGTATTTAAGCTGTAAATTTTGATGTGTCTTCACTTTCATTTATTTCAAAATAACTTGCTAATTTCCATTTGGATTGCTTTGTCTTGTTGACTATTTAAGACTTTGTGGTTTCTTTTCTACTTACTTACGAGTTTCCAAAATTTGTTCTATTATTCCATTTTTGTCAGATATTGTGGTTTGCAATATTTCAATTGTGTTGAGGTTTGTTTCATTTTATAGCATGTGTTCTATCCTTGAGAATCTTCCTGGTGTGCTTGAGAAGAATGGATATTTTATTCCTTTCATTACCATGCTCTACTGATGTCTGTTACAGATAGTTATTTAAGTGTGTTGTTCAAATGTTTTATTTTCTGTTTATTCTCTATTCAATGTATTTATAAATTCTTTAAATTGAATTATTGGAAATTCTGAATATTATTATTTAATTGTATCCTCTCTTCTGTTAGCTGGTACTTCATGTGTTTTGGAATTTGGTTTTATACACACACACACACATATGTATGTATGGTTAGATACATATATGTGTGTGTGTATATATATACAATATACATACCCACACACTCACAAATATACATATATTCCAGATGGATTGACCTTTTTCATTTAAAATAATCTCTCCTGATTTCTAGTATATATATATATATATATATATATATATATATATATATATATATATTTTTTTTTTTTTTTTTTTTTTTTTTGCTGAAGTCTGGCTGGGCACAAATCACAAGCCACTGAAGCAGGAACAAACTTTATTTCTGAACTCCACCAGCACACTTCACACACACTCCCCGGGAATTCTCCCGAATGCCACGTGGCTTGTCCAGCAACCAGCAACTGGAGATATCCCTCCTCTGGCACTTCCCCAACCAATCCGAACTCTCCGGGAATCCTTGGGAGAGCTCAACTGGAGCTCAACTGGAACTCAAGGGGAACTCCAGGAGAACTCACTGGCGTCACCTCTCAACCACTACTTCTGGCAAAAATGCCATGCGTCATCCCAACTTGGCTGTGGCCCTCAACAATTTTTTTTTTTTAATTTGGTAGTCTATTTTTTTTCTGACATTAGTATATCCATTCCAGTTTTTATGTTTCTATTTGAGTTCACGTGTCTTACAATTTCCATAATATATTTTTCAGATCCATTTATTTCCAACTTATTTGTATCTTTGAATACAAAGTATGTTTTTTTGTAAACAGAATATATTGGATCTTGCTTTTAAGTTTGGTCTGATGATTTGCACCTTTTAAAAGAGTTGTTTAATCCAGTTGCATTTAATGGTATTTTTGATATAACTAAGTTTATGTCTGTCTTTTAATTTTTTATCTCTATGTTATCTTTTCAATTATTTATTCTTATTTTTGACTAAGAATTTTAATGTACTATTTAAATATATTTAATGATTTTTTTACGGTTTTTAACTTTTTAAAATTTATTTTCTTAGCACTTGCTCTTGGGCTTATCATATGTATATTCATTCATTAGAATTAGGTCCACATGTAAGCTAATATACAAATGTTATTCCTGTATAGCTCTATTCTCTTTCTGTAACTTTATGGTACTATTATTACACACATTTTATCTATAAGTGTTGTAAATATAACAATATATTATAAAGCAACTTCAGTGAAATTATGGGTTTGACTCCCGATCATAGCAATAAATATTACAATAAAAGAAGTCACATTTTTTTTTTGTTTCTCAGTGCATATGAAAATCGTTTTTGTACTATGTTATAGTTTATTAAGTAGGCAAGAATGTTATGTCTAAACGTGTGCATATTTCAATTAAGAATATTTATTGCTAAAATATGCTACCAATCCTCAGAGCCTTCAGGAATTGTCATCTTTCATCTGTGGAGGATCTTGCTTTAGTGTTGATGGCTGGTGATTGGTGAGGATGGCATGCTAAAGATTGAGGTAGCTATGACTTTCTTAAAACAAGACAACAACAAGGAAGTTTACCACATTGATAAATTTCTCCAAAGCCTATGATATTTTGGGGTAGCATTTTACTTATTCATAATAGAGCTTCATTGTCGTCCATCTTTTCAAATCCTACTGTTGAATTATCACTAAGTTTATTTAATATTCTAAGTCCTTTGTTGTCATATCAGCAATGTTCATCAGGAATAAAACAACTTTCTTTGCTCAACTATAAGAAACAACTCCCCAGCCATTGAAGTTTTATCATGGATGTGAAATCATTCTGTTACATCTTCAGACTCTACCTCTAATTTTAGTTTCTTTGCTGTTTTCACCACATCTGTAGTTATTTTCTCCACTTCAGTCTTGAATCATTCCACTTTATCCTTGAGAGTTAAAACCAACTTTTTCCAAATTCCCGTTAATGATGGTATTTTGACCTCCTTCCATAATTCAAAAATTTTCTTATTAACATCTAAAATGATAAATCTTTTCCAGAGTTTTCAATTTATTTTGCCTAGCTCAATTAGAGCAATCATTATCTATGAAATATCTTAATTAAATAATAAGACTTAAACATTGAAATTATTCTTTGATTCATAGACCACAGGATGGATATTTTTTAACAGGAATGAACATACCACAAATACTGTACCTGTCAGAACTCTTAGGTAATCAAGTATATTGTTAATGAGCAGTAATATTTTGAAAGAAAATTTTATTTTCTGACAAATAGGTTTAAACAATAGGATTAAACTATTCAGTAAACTATTCTATAGAAAGGTATCCTCAAAGCTTTGGTGTTCCATTTATAGAACACAGAGTAGATTTAGATTTTAAGAACTAAAAGTTTTGGAATGATATATGTACAACGGTCTCAACTTTAAGTTCTCTGTGTCATTAGTCCCCCATTATGGTATGGATGTGAAGTGTACCCAAAAAGCTCATGTGTGAGACAATACAAGAAGATCCAGAGAAGAAGTGATTGGGGTACAAGGGTCTTAACAGAGTCAGTGATTAATTGAGTGGTACTTAAAGGCAGGTGGGTATGGTTGGAGAAGATTGGTTTTGGGGGCATGACTTTGGGATATATATTTGTGTCTGAAAGTGAAGTCTCTCTTCCTCATCATGTAAGCCATTTCCCTCTGCCACACTCTTCCGCCATGATGTTCTGCCTCACCTGAAGCTCCTGGGGAATACAGCTGTCTGTATATGGACTGAGACCTCTGAAATTGTGAGCCTTTAAATAAACTTTTCCTCCTCTACAGTTGTACTGGTTGGGTCTTTTAGTCACAGCAGTGAAAAAGCTAACTAAAACATCCTGAAAAAGAGTCAGCCTGTCATTTGATGCTCTCTGAAGCCAGGTCCTGACTTAGCTATGAAAGTATTAGCTGGCATTTTTCTTTCAGTATAAGGCCATATTGTCTACATTAAGATGTTTCTGTTCAACTGGGCACAGTGGTGCATGCCTGTGAATCCCAGGTGGAGGTGGGAGGATTGCAAGTTCAAAGCTAGCCTCAGCAATTTACCAAGGTCTTGAGCAATTTAAAGGGAGACCTTGTTTTAAAATATAAATAAATAAATAAAAAGGGTCAGAGATGTGACTCAGTAGTTAAGCACCCCTGGGTTCCATCCTAGTACCACACACAAAAAGAAAAAAAAAAAGAAAAGAAAAAAGAAAAGAAAATCTGCTATTCAATGTAGCCATCTTCATCAATTATCCTAGCTACATCTTCAATCAAGATTGCTAAAGCTTCTACACTGGCACTTGCTGCTTCACTTTACACTTCAATGTCATGGAGATGGCTTCTTTCCTTAAATCTCATAAAATGAAATGTGTAAACTTCAAAGTTTCCTTTTTCAGCTGATTCACCTCTCTCAGCTTCATGGAATTGAAGAGACTTAGGGCCATCTTGTAGATTAGGCTTTGGCTTAAGAGAATGTTGTAGCTGATTTCATCTTCTATGCAGACCACTAAACATTTCTCTATATTAGCAATGAGACTGTTTCAGTTTCTTATCATTTGTGTGTTCACTGAAGTAGAACTTTTAATTTCCTTCAAGAACTTTTTCCTTCGCATTTACAACCCAGCTAAACTCTTTTGGCAAAAGAGGCCTAAATTTCAGCCTATCTTGGTTTTGATATTGCTTCCCTATGAAGCTTAAACCTTTTCATATTTTTTTTGTTGAAAGTTAAAGATATGTGACTTGTCCTTTCTCTTGAATACTTAGAGGCCATTGTAGGTTAATAAATTGTTGTAATTTCAATATTTATTGTGTGTCTGTGACTAGGGAGGCTTGAGGAAAAAGTGAGATTGAGGGGGAAACTTATCAGCAAAGAAGTCAAAGCATATAATACTTTTCAATTAAGTTTTCTGCCTTATATGGGCATTGTAGTACCTCAAAACAATGAAAATAGCTTCAAAGATCTCATATCACCTTATTGCTATAATAGATGTAACAGTAGTGAAAAAGTTTGAAATATTGTGAGATGATCAGAATGTGACAAAGACATGAGGAAAGTAGATACTGTTGGAAAATGTGGAGACAGATTTGCTTGATACAGGTTTGCCACACCTTCATTATTTTGTAAAAATTAAAAAAAGAAAGAATATTCAATATCTGCAAAGTACAAAAAGAATGAAGTTCAATAAAGTTAGGTGTGGATGTAATATTATTAAATTATATCTAATAGGAGACAGATAAAATATATAGATGTTGCGATACAAGAGGCATTTATTTATTTGGGGAATTTATTAGTGAAGTGTTGGCATCATGGCTGAATCCAAATCTGAGGACTTTGAAACTAAGGAAGCCAATGGAAAAATTCTCAGTTTGAGGCTGAAGGCCGGCACCATAAATAAAGGCTCCTGGTATAAATCCAGAGGTCCAAAATCCAAAGAACCTAAAGTTCTGATGTCAAAGGGGAGAATAGAAATGTTTCCTGCCTCCAACATATAGACACATTAACCATTTCTCTGTTTTTGTTATCCCCAGGCCTTCAGCCAATAGGTGCCTACCTGGACTGAGGGCAGACATTCTTAACTTAGTCCATATAGATTCAAAAGACATTATTCTATGAAGACACATTCACAGACATACTCAAAAAAAATAATTATTTAACTACATTTCTATGTTAATTCTTTATTCAGACAAGTTGACATCTAAAATTAACCATCATAAAAATATAAGAAATATTCCATTATAGTGTCTTTTACAATATTTTACATAATTGCCTTACAGGCGCTCTTTACTTTTAGATGTGGGTTTGGATTACCATCTAAGGTAATTTGCTTTCAGCCTGAAGAACTCCCTCTAGGATTCCTTGAAGCCTGGTGAGCTAGCAACACATTTTTTTTTTCAGTTTTTGTCTTTATTTCAACCTTCACATTTGAAAAAGAGTTTGCTGGGTATAAAATTCTTACTTGAGGGATTTTTAAATTATAGTTGAACATTTTGAATATGTACTTCTGGTGTACATTGACTCTGATTAGAATTCAGCTGTTAATATCATTAGAGTTCCTTTATAGGTAAATTGCTCCTTTCATTATTTTCTATTTGTTTCTGGCTTTTAACACTTTTGTTGTGATATGCTTGGTTTGAATCTCTTTGTATTTTCCTACTTTAGTCCTTTGAGCTTTCTGTATGTGTTGGCTAATGTTTTAATGAATTTAACCAATAACTAAAACAACAGTCACACTAAGGTGATTTGGACTAGCAAGTGATAGAACTGCCAAATTTGAAGATAGATCAATAAAGATTTTCAATGTAAAAAAGATAAAAACAATCAGAAATTAGAGAAATTTGGAAGATGAGTAAACAACTTGTATTGCAAATAATCAGTACCAGAAGGATAGGAGAAAGAGAAAGGTATTGAAAAAATATTTAAAAAGTAATGATGGGTGAATACCTGATATAGCCTATCCTTGGGTATGCCTAGAGTTATCCTGACATAACAGAGTTTTGGGTAAGACTCCTTTAGACTTTATCTTTTCTTGGTCATGTCCAGTTGCTAAACTTCACTAATTTCCATCTTCTTTTTCTAATTCTTTCCAACAATTCTTTGGGGGAATCAAGTGCTTTAGAAGTCAATCTAATAAAATTTGAGCCCCTATGCATGCACAGTTCTCAATGTCAGTGTTTCAACTTTTTTATGACTCCCAGGAGGATTCTTCTAGATGTCTTTTTTACTCTGGTCTCTTTTGCAAACAAGCTGGTCAACTGTTTAGTTTATATCTTCAATGAATTTGCTTATCTTCATTCAAATTCCCTTTCACTATAACCTGCACTGGTTTTGAAAGAAAGTCAGTGTTTGAACTTATCTTTGATCTGTTTCAAATATAGTTTTTCTGAAGAGATTAGGAGCTACATGTTTTAGGGCTTGCTCCCCTCACCCCAAGCAAAAAGTCTCTGAACATTGGCTTTGAAGCTCAATACATGGAGAATGGCATAATTCTAAATGACTCTCCTACTGTAAGAGTCTTTGCTTCTCAAGTTTTCATTAATGTGTGGAACATTACCTTATGAACTCAGCCAAGTACAACTGAGGCTTTAATATTCTCATAAGTGCTGCCTTTCAGTTAAACAGCCCATCCCAACAGTGGGTGCTGATAATAAAATTATTCACCACCTCTCAACTGTATTTGCCCAGAATTTGGCTTCAGCAACAGGGAGCAGGATAGGGTGAGAAATTTTGACACAGAAGATCCTAGGGATGATAGCATCTGAACTAAAATCTGGGAGGAGAAGGAGCCCTGTGTCCTTGTCTGTACCAATTTAGAGTCAAGTTTTCTTCTCACTGAGTTAAGAGGTGCGAGGAAGGGAGCCATACTGCTTCAAATGGCACAGGGTCTTGCTCTTCTTTCCAATTTAAACAGATTTTTCTGCATTTCCTCTATGCCTTTGGATCATTTGTGTAAAATCTTAAGTGAAATATTGGTGAAAAACAATTTTCACCAATATTCTTGGATAGTGAGTATTCATGTATTTCCTTTTGCTGTCATATAAAAAATTAACTATGAAATCCATGTTAGTTCAAATTATACAAATTTAGATATTCATTTGTAATTGTCATGTAGATTATCCCATTATGTCTAATGTGAACAGTGGTGTTGGAGTAGGGTACTTCTCTTTAAAAATATAGTAATATATATGACTTTGTTTTCATAGTTGGGCAGAGGTCAAAAAGTATTAATCAAAGTCATGTATATTGTGATCCATGTTATGTGATGTGTTTGTCAGCTTTTCATTGCTGTGACTGAGATACCTGACAAAAATTACTTAAAGTAGAAAATGTTTATTTTTGTCTCATGGTTTCAGAGATGCAGTCCATATTTAGTTGATTCCATTGCTCTGGGCCCAAGGTGAGGCAGAATGTCACAGCAGAAGTGCATGGTGGAGTAAAACTGCTTGCCTCAAAGTAGCCAGGAAGTGGAGAAAGAAAGCCAGGGGAACAAGATATAATAACTAAAGGCACTTGACTATAGTTACTACCCAGTAGAGTAGTTCTTTCAAATTATTAATCCATCAAATGGGTTAATACATAATTAGATTACAGCTCTCATAATCTAATAATTTTACCTCTGAATTTCCCTGCATTAACACAGAATTTTGGGAAGATACCTCATATATAAACCATAATATATGGTATTAAAATATTTGCTAAAACTGTTACCTTAGATAAGTTGAGCAACAGGCCATATACCTAATAAACTTGTGGCTTTCTGTAAAAATGTTGAAAAAATAAAACCTTACTGTATGTTGGTTTTAGTGATTAAATTTCTGAGCTATTACAAGAGAGATATGAATTAAAAACAATTCACTAGTTTGCAGGCAGAAATAAGAAGGATTAGAGAGACTGCAGAAATTAATACCTTGCAAAGTTAGAAAAGTTATTTGCTTCTAGTAGCCAAATAATGAGAACTGCACATTGTCTTGCTATTTGACATACAGTAAAAATGTAAGTCAATTAATTTATCTTAAGAAAAAGCTAAAATTAAAGGCTTTATTTCCAGTAAAACCCCTCATATTAATACAATACCCAAGTATAAATATCAAACTAAATGTCATTTACTTATTCTAAACTTAATAGATTTAAAGTAGCCTCGATTACATTTAGAGAAATAAGCATAAATAAATATAAATATTTGAGAAAAGTTCTGAAAAATATAGTGACTATGGTTATTTGAAGAGACTATATTTTTTCCATTATTAATTATGGGTAACACTGCAGAAGATCGATTCTCCACATATGTGTGATTTATTTCAGAACTTTATATTCTGTTTGTCTTAATGTCTATTTTTGTGTCAATTTTTATTGTATCTCTGTAATTTATTGTTACATCAGGAGGTCAGACTTTTTTAATCATTGTAGTTTTGTCATATATTTGTAAATCAGGATTTGTGGCAATAATTATTGGGCATAATACTAGAAACACAATACACAAGATAAAACAATTGTCATGTTGAACTGTATCAAACTAAAAAACTTTTGCAAAGCAAAGAAACAACCAAGAGAGCGGAAAGGCAATCTATACTATGATAAAAAAGATTTTAAACCAAGTATTTAATAAAAGGTAAATATACAAAATATGTAAAGAAATCCTATAACTCAATGACATATAATAATAACCTGATTAAAATGTGGTCAAAGGACTTCAATAGACATTTCTCTAAAGAAGACACACTAATGGCTAAAAGTATATGAAAATATACTTAATTAACATAACTAATCTTTAAGGAAATGAAAATTAAAAATCACAATGAAATATACTGTTATGTCCCTTCAAAATTCCTAGGTAGAAACCTTATGCCTAAAATTGTGCTGGTATTTAGAGACAGGACCTTTGAAAGCTGAATAGGTCATTGGGTTGAACACTTAGGAGTGGGATTAGTGCTATTGCTGAAAGTACTCAAGAGACCCCTTACCCCTTCTACCATCTAAGGTAAAAGAGTGAAGTCTGGATAGAAGTAAGTCTTTACAATAAATTTATGCTGCTGCTGGTTTGATCTTGGACTTCATAGCTTCATAGATTGTGAAATGTAGCTTTCTGTTTTTTACATGTTACTCAGATTACAGTATTTTGTTTTAGCAGCTCAAATGAACTCATACTTGTTAGCATTGGCTATGGGGAAAAAAGATGACAAATGTAGGCAGGATTTGAAGAAATTAGAACTCTTGTGTGCTGTAGGTGGGAATGTATAATAGTGTAGCTGCTCTGAAAAACAGTATGCAAGACCCCCCAAATTAAATATAAAGCTACAATATGATCTAGCAGTCCTACTTCTTGGCAATACTTAAAAGAATTAAAGTCAGGATTTTGATAAGCTATCTTCACTCCTATGTTCTCTGCACATTAGTCATAATAGGCACAACATCAACATAAGTGCCAATTGACGGATAGATAAAAGAAATATGATAAAAGTAGAATTTTGTTAAGTTAAAAGGAAAGGATGTTCTGTCACCTGACAACATAGGTGAATGGAGGACATTGTGCTCAGTGAAATAAGTTAGTCAAAGAAGGATAATACTTCATGATCCACTTATATGAAGTATATAAATAGATAAGCTCTTGAAGTAGAGAGTGAAATGGTAGTTTCCATGAGCTGGGGATAGGAGAAAATGGAAAGTGCCATTCAATGGAATACATTTCAGTTGTAAAAGATGATTAAGTCCCAGAGATATTTTGTACAACATTATGCCTTTAGTTAACAAGAATGTCTTGTGCATATAAAAATTTAAGATGGCAGCTTTCACATTAAAAACTTTCCATAGTTCAGATCTGAAATGTCCTCCAAAAGCTCATGTGTTAATGGCTTGTAACCTAGAGTGGCACTATTGGTAGGTCATGGAAACGTTTTAGGGGGAGGGACTTTATAGGCAGTCTTCCAGTCATTGAGGGCATGCCCTTGAATGAGATATTGGGAACCCAGTCCCTTCCATCTTCTCTTTTGCACTTCAATCATGAGGTGAATGACTTTGTTTTACCATGTGTTCCTGCCATTATGTGCTACCACAAGCCAAAGAAATGGAACCAGTTTCTAATGGATTGAAACCTCCGAAACTGAGCCATACAAATATTTTTTTTTTCTCTAAAAGTTTATTTATCTCAGGATTTAGTCATATTGGTGGAAGAATGACTAGCAGAAAAGGTGTACTATGAAGTGGGGCTAGTACTGTGACTTTGCCTGGTGATATGGAAAAACCTTTGGAATTGATTTGCAGAAGGAATTTGGGAAAGTTTTGAGAAATGAAATAAAGAAAATATAAAATGCTCGAAGTGGAGCAAAGTGGGTGATTATGGTAAAAGCTCAGAAGACCTCAATGTTGGTAGGAATGTAGACAGTTATAGCTATGTCGATGAGGTTTCAGATGGAAAAACTTATTCTATTAACAATTGGACTAGAAGCCCAACCTTGTGATACTATGCAAAGAATTCTCCTGCTTTTTATCTGGGTCCTGAGATTCTGTATGAGGTCAAGAATAAAGGAGATGGACCAGTTCATCCGATGGAGCAAATTTCAAGGCAGCACAGATTTTAGGCAGCAGCCTGGTATTGCTGCCTAATTTTAGCCAAATTTAAAGTGAGAATAGGGAGCAAAAAGGAGAATAGCAGAAGGATTTGAAAAATTTGCAGTTTGGCCAGAAAATGAGCATGTATAAGATGTTGGGCAAGGAAGGTACAGTTAATAAGCCAAGTGCTTTGCACCAGGATGACAGGAAAGATGCCTGGAGAGAATCTCAAGAATCAGCAGCAAGCCTGAAGCCATCACAGGGTCCAAGATTTAAAAATGGAGATTTGTTTCAAAGATTTCCAGGGCAGAGACTTTTGAGAAGCAAGCCCCAGGGAACCCAAGACTGCCTAAAGCATCATTTCCTCAGGACTTGATAAGGCACTCAGAGGCTGTTGCAGCTATAGTTCAAGCAGGCTTAGGTTCAGCTAGTACTAGCAGCTGACCTTGGTGTCATCCATGTGAAGATGGTTTTGTAGTCATGCCAAATGGGAGAGTTGTGGGGTATGGAGGCTTCCTCAGCAATTTCAAAGGAAGCCTAGGAGGCCAGTCAGTGTGTTGCAGGGTTAGTTTCTGCAAGCAGCCCCTGAACAGCAATATGTGGAGCTTTGAAAGTAAATCAAAACTTCATTAGAGATCCCCAAAAGGAAGACAAACCAGGAATATGGAATCACTGTCAAGGGAAGCTGTAGGCAGTGTGCAAACTTTGCCCAAGAGAGAGACCATGTAGGTTTCAGTCAGCATAGGTCATAGATGTGGGTCTACCTAAGTGCTAGGAGCCTATATTCTACAATATATCATGGGTGTTGTACATGGAGAATGGGGAGTTAATATTTGTGCTGTTGGGTTTTGGTCTTTCTTTGGTCTAATCCCCCTCTTCTATATTTTCTGTTTCTCCCTTTTGAAATGGGAATGTTTACATTGTTATGTGTTTTGGAAATACATAATTTACTCTGACTTTTAAAGAGGTTCACAAATAAGTTTGCTTCAAGTCTTGGAGGGGACTTTGGAGTTGGACTTTTGAGCAATGCTGGATCAGTTAAGACTTTAGGACTCTTGTTATGTGGATTACAAGAATTTTTTCATTGAGTAATGGTTATGAGTCTTTGGGAGCCAGAGGAAGACTGCTATAATTTGGATCTGGAATGTCTTCCAAAAGTCCTTGTATTTGTTCCCCAGAATATTATTCATTAGGAGATTGATGAAACTTTAAGATGTTAGGCCTATTGGTAGATACTCTGTTAATGGGAGGCATCCCCTTAAAAAAAGATTATGGCCTCTTCATCCTCCTGTTTTGTGTTCCAGTCATGAGATGAATGGCTTAGCTCTGCCGTGTGTTCCCATCTCCATGTGCTGCCACAGGCCCAAAGCAACAGGGTCAATCAGTCATGGACAGAAATCTGCAAACCTGTGAGCCAAAACAATCTTTTCTCTGTATTAGCTGATTCATCTCAGTTATTTATTGCATTAATGAAAGCTGACTAATATAGCATTCTTACCACAATAAAAAAATAAAAAAGATATAACAAATGGAAATTCAAAAATAACTAAACCCAATACAGAAAAAATTACTAAGTTTCTGAGAAATTTATATTGGCAATGAAAGCTCCAATCTATCCTAAAAAGTATGGGACTGGTTTAGATTTAAACAAGATTTGATTTTTAACATTTTAAAAGCCATTCAGAGGATGACAAATCTCTTCAGCCCTCAAGGACATATTATACAATGTGCTAGTTAGCTATGGACAGGAAGGGTAATAGAATAAAAGAACCTTCCACAGGGTGGAGCCAGGAACCAATAAAAATAGATTTGAGAATCGGCCTCTTAGAAAGCAGAATCAGGACATAATCCAGGGACATACCTGGTATAGTTGCTTCATTGTGGTGTAACGTGTTACCTCAGATAACTTGATAGCTACATTGGTTCACGTGCCACAGACTCTTGTTCTTGTTACCAGATAGATATTTTTCATTTGATGTATTTCCTTAGCAGTCTAAATTGTTGAAATTTATTTGTTTTACACTATTTTGTTCAATTTTCCTAGGGAACTGATAGAAGTCCCCTAGTGATAATGTGACTTCACTGTCTTTCCAGCCATAATTTTATAATTTCTGTGGATCAGTGCCTGATGTATGCCTCCGTTCTCTTTTTATTTCTGAATGTCGCTATTCTGCCTCTGACCTACAACTAGGCATTTTATGTGTTCATTTGTGGAGAGGTGAAAGCCCAATACATGATCATTTTAGTTCCTAGGTCTCTGGACAAATGAAGAACCCATGACATATCCTGAGGTTTTATGATGTACTGGATATTTTCAATTTGCTGATTCTAGATTCACTCTCCTCCTTTCTCTCCACTGTGGGCACAAAGATAAGCATATTCTGTGCTGGGGCCCAAAGGATGTCTTCAAGACATCCTTTGAAACATAGGAAGAGATAGCCTTGTTCCCTCAGTTTTGCATCTGGCCCTCCAAAGGCGTGAGGAGCTTGGGAATTCTGAGACAGAGTTCAGGAAGCCCATGACTTGCTTGTAATCAGGTTTCATTTACTTAACTACATTAGCAGAAAATGACTTTTAAAAATGTACAATTTACAGTTGCTCAGATAATGCAAACACTCCCACTTACTGCTTGTAGAAATATAAGTAGATAAATATCTAACTTAGCAGTATGTATCAGAAGCCTTAAGATGATAAGAAAATAGGATATTTCCAATTTTGCTTATTGTGAGCAATAATTTATTTTACACAATGAAACTATTTTCTCCAATCTTTTAGGTGAAATATATTTTTATTTTAATGTTAAGTGTTACATGTCTATAAAGTAATATATTTTTTCATAGGTTTATGGCTGCATGTGCTATTATTCTGTGAAATGCTTGTCCATATTGATTTCACAATTGCTTTGTTTTACTTGATGAAAAGATTATTAAGAATGAACTTTTTTAACCTGATGTTTTCTTTTACTTTTTCCTGGGAATAAGATGAGAAAATGGCTGTCCATGTGCTTCTTCAACCCAAATTTTCATTTAACATCTATTACTAAGTAACTACTATATATCAGGAATGGTATTAGGGACTAAGAATAAAACAGTGAACCTTAAATAAAATATGAAACAAACAAATAAATAAAAATCCAGACTTTATAGAGCTGCTAATATTCTTCTTTATTTTTAGCTACTGAAAAGACTATAGACTCTGTCATCAAGTATACTGAATAATTGAAATAACAATGTACTTCTATACTTTCCTTCCATTCGTTCTGTTTCAATAATTATACACAACTAATGTCCTACGCTGCCTCATCTTGTTCCAACTTTTCTCCTTTATGACAATGATTAAGTACTTATTAAATAATTAATTTTAGAGAGACTATATTAAGGCTAAATGTTTTCAACTCCTTAAACTCATCTTTGATATATAGCCCTCACGTTTGCACCAGATACTGCACTTACTTGGGGAGGCATCTAACTGAACCTGCAATACAGAAAAAAACATCTGTACATGTCTTAAAAGCAGATATAATGCTGAACTCTTTCCAACAATTATTCATTAAACCCCAATAATTATTTTTTGTCATTTTTTTTTGCTGCTGTAACTAAAAGAACTGACAAGAAAAATTAGAGGAGGAAAAGTTTATTTGAAGGCACATGGTTTCAGAGATCTCAGTCCATAGGCAATAGGGTCCATTCCTCAGGCCTTGAGATGAGGCAGAACAATAGGGCAGAAGAATATGGTGGAGGGAAATGGCTTATATGATCAGAAAGCACAGAGAGACTCCATTTGCCAGATACAAAATACATACCCCAAAGGCATGTCCCCAATGATGCACCTCCTCCAGCCACACCCTACCCACCTTCAGTTACCACCCAGCGAATCCCATCAGGGGATCAATTCATTGATTGAGTTAATAATGTCACAATCCAATCATTTATCCTCTATTCCTTTTTGCATTGTCTCACACAGGAGCTTTTGGGGGACATTTCACATCTAAACCATAACAATATAAATTATATTTGTGAAATTAATCTCCTTTCCTTCTTTTGATGTTCTTCCTTTCTGAATCTAATGTGATAAATTACACCATATTTATATATATATATATTTGAGTGTGTGTGTGTGTGTGTGTGTAAATACACACATTTATTTATGTAGTACTTGTTCTTTTATGTGGATATTGTGATATTTTGAAAGGTAATTTTAGTAGCTATGAGTAAAGTAAGACATGAGTAAAAACCTTTTGTCTCTTTTGTAACTTAGAAGCAAAAAAATTGTGTCCCTTTTCTTTCTCACTCCCCCTACTTCTTCACCATGTGCTTTTTTTTTCTTTTTCTTTTTTTTTAGAGAGAGAGAGAGAGAGAGAGAGAGAGAGAGAGAGAGAGAATTTTAATATTTATTTTTTAGTTCCCTGCGGACACAACATCTTTGTTTGTATGTGGTGCTGAGGATGGAACCTGGGCTGCACACATGCCAGGCGAGCGTGCTACCGCTTGATCCACATCCCCAGCCCACCATGTGCTTTTAATATATACTATAATCTTTCTTATTTTTAACTCTGTAAGCTATCTCTATACTTCTTCATTGAATTTGTCATTTTAAAATATGTCCTTTGACTTCAGGTTATTGTTCATATGGAAATAAAGATATTCCCAACACCCAAATTAATTTCTCTTTTTATTTTTATGATCCATTTTTATACTATGAGGATATATAACATTTATATTACATTCTTTTATTTTTATTTCTTCCTATATTTTTATATTGGAATATCCATTATATATAATAAATTCTCACTATCCATTTTTTTTTCTGGGTTTTTCTGTTCACTCTTTAGCCAACCGTAGATTTTCTTCAAGAAGCCTTTCTTCCTAAGAAAAATATGTGTTGCTTTACATTTCATACTGTTTCATCTGTATCCATTATACTTGGAAGACTATTTTGCTAGATGTAAAGAAACTTATAGCACATTTTCATCCCTTGAGTCTTTTTGTAGGTGCTGATCTGTTGTCTTTTTGCAGGCCAAACTGATTACATGGCCTTTCATTTTCAACCTATCTATCTAATTTCCTCTCCTATGTAAGTGCCATAGACTTTTTCACCTAGAAACCAGATTATTTACCCAAAAGTTTACTAAATATTTTATGATATGTTTCTGTGCATTTGTTTTCCAGTGTTTTGATCATCTCCTTCAAACCACAACTTTACATATGTTGTATCTGGGTGTCTGTTTTCTATCAGTAACTATTAAATAATTATTTTTAATTTGATTTTCTCTCCTTAATTTTTAAAAATTTCAGTGTACCCTCCTTTTTTCTATTAATCACTTGACTTCCCTCTCCACCATAGTTTGTATTGCATTCATCAAAGTTGTGATTAAATTTTTAATATTTGTTTGTATTAATATGGAAATGTTTAAAATCTATAACTGCTTCTAGATATTATTTTTATTATATGACTTATTTTTCTATGGTGAAATTTTTATTTTTATTTTTATTTTTAGATACCAGAGATTGAACTCAGGGGCACTAGACCACTGAGCCACATCCCTAGCCCTATTTTGTATTTTATTAGAGACAATGTCTCACTGAGTTGCTTAGCGTTCTCTCTCTCTCTCTCTCTCTCTGCCTCTCTTTTATATTTTTACTAGAGATGGAACAATAGAAACAGGTGCACTCAAACACTGAACCGTATCAACCAGCCCCTTTTTTAGTTTTCATATTGAGACAGGATTTTGCTAAGTTGCTAAGGGCCTTGTAAAGTTTTTTGAGGCTGGCTTTGAACTCACGGTCCTCCTGCCTCAACCTCCTGAGCCGCTGGGATTACAGGGGTGCACCACCGTGCCTAGGGTATATGGTGAAATTTTTTGTTAATAATTTCTTTAGTTGTAGATGAACACAATATCTTTATTTGTTTATTTATTTTTATGTGGTGCTGAGGATTGAACCCAGGGTCTCACAGCTGCAGGGAAAGCACTCTACCACTGAGCTGAGTTCAAAGCCAGCCCCTGTATGGTGAAATTTTGCTGCTATTTTTACTCACACGTTTCCTTTTTTTAAGAATTTTTTTTAATATTTATTTTTTAGTTATTGGCAGACACAACATCTTTGTTTGTATGTGGTGCTGAGGATCGAACCCGGGCTGCAAGCATGCCAGGCAAGCGCACTACCACTTCAGCCACATCCCCAGCCCTCACACATTTTCTTATAGCAATACTATATAGATAATAAGTATTTTTTTTTGTTTTATCTTTCCCTCTGTCTCTGTGTTTATATCTTTGTCTCTGTCTCTCTCTCTGACATGATTTTTGAACTGTATTTTCTGAAAAGGAATTAGCAGGAGATAACCATAGCCATATGCAATTTGTAAGCATTGCTTCTTAAAAATCTTTTGTGTAATTTCTTTCTACATATTTGTCTTTAGTTATTGCTATGTATTATTGGTTGTAAAATTCTCTTTTCTCCCATATATGTATATACAGAAGTACTTTAATTAGTATATTATTGTTTTACATGTAATATTAATTTATCTTTATAAACCCTTGATTACAGAAATTGCAATCTTTTGTCTATAGTAGTTCAGAATAACATAAATCTTTTTAAGCATTATAAACATTATGGAGTTTAGCACAAGACATCAAATGATACAATTATTTTTTTAAAGAACTAAAGAGGAAAAGCTAGGCATGATGGCATGTGCCTGTAATCCCAGCAGCTCAGGAAGCTGAAACAGGAGGATTGCAAGTTCAAAACCAGTCTCAGCAATTTAGTGAGGCCCTAAGCAACTTAGCAAGACCCTGTCTCTAAATTAAAAAAAAAAAAAAAGAAGAAGAAGAAGAAGGCTGGGGATGTGGCTCCTCCTGGTTAAGAGATTTAGAGCCCTGGGTTCAATCTCTGGTATAAAAAAAAAATAAAATAAACACTAAGGAGGAAAGGCCAGAGAGAAAGCACAAATAGATTTCAGGTTTGTTGCTAACTTTTAGGGAATTAAAAAGTTCCTATTTCCAATACAGCACAAAAAATATAGGAGATCACTGGTGATGGTTACTGCAGTCCCAGGTACCACACCAAAGTGAGTGATTCATAAGATAAATAGCCAAACAACACTAAAATATCTCATACCCACCAGGTTTATGCATCTCTCTTGCTATTACAAGAGGAGAAAATAAGCTGTGCTTTATTTCTGTCTTCCAGACATAAGAAGAGCCACTTGCATTATTATAATCTAAGCCAAGTCCTGCCCCAAAGCATTTTGAGAAATTTATTGCCCAGACATCAGCTTTAAAGCTCAGGGCAGAGCATAGAAGAGGATGAGAATGGTTCTGACTACCAATAGTCAGTCTAGCACAGCCTTCCCTTATCAATAAGTTGCTTACTTATGTTTATCTCCCAAACACCAGTGGCAGCAACCTGCTTAATAGGTGTCTTTGCTGTCTGTTCAGATTCTCATCAGTTGCGATAGGCAGCACCAGATGACATTTCTTGTTTTTCTAGTTCAGTGACAGACCTATATTCTTACGATTTGGATGTAGAATGTCTATCCAACTTTCATGTGTTCAGAGGTGGAGCTCTTAGGAAATGATTGGATCATAAGGTTCTAACTTCACCAGTGGATTAATCAATCAGACAAATTAATAATTTGAGTGGATTATTGGGAGGTGATGCAGACTGCAGGAAGTGGGTCCTAGTTGGACAAAATAGGTCCCTGAGGGTGTGACCTGTAAAGGTAATTTTTGTCTGCCCACCCCCCTTCTATTTTTCGGCTTACTGGTCGCCATGAACTGAGCAGCTTTCCTTACACCATGATGTTCTGCATTACCTCAGGCCCAAAAGAGTGGAGCTGTGTGATCGTGGGCGGAAACCTCTGATGCTGTGAGCCAAAACAAAGATTTCCTCTTCTAGTTTGTTTCTGACAGATATTTTATTCACAGAGATGAAAAGCTGATGGACACATACTTCTACATCCCAGCATCTGATGACTGAATAATAGAAGTCATCTCTATCAATACACTTTATATCAAATAATGTGTAACAGGGAAAGGCAATTGGGAAGGTGAAAAACAGTGAAGAAAATATGCATATTTCTATCATATTTCTATAGTTCTTATTTTGCAATTGACATTTAGTAGGTGTCTATTTATGTAAATTTCATGTATTATTTTATACCCTATCCACCATTCTGTACAGTAGATCACTAAAGTTCATTCTTCCTAACTGAAATTTTGATCCCATTTGATCAACCCCTCCCCTTTTCCCTTCTACTATTTTCACCCAGCCTTTGGTAACTACCATTCTGTTTTCCCTTTATGAGTCCAAAATTTTAGATTCCATGTATAAGACCCATGAGATAATTAAGTATCTGTCATTATGTGCCAGACTTATTTTACTCAACATAATATCCTCCAGGTATATGCACATTGTCACAAATGACCCAATATTCTTCTTTTTCAGTAATGCATAGTATTCTATTGTTTATTCAAACTATATTTCATTATGCATTCTACCATTGATGGGCACATAGATTGTATTCAACTACTTTGAATAATACTGCAGTGAGCATGTCAGTACAAATATCTTTGCAACATGCTGATTTCAATTCCATTGGTTGTTGAAATCCTGGATCATATCATAATACCATTTTTAGTTTTCTGAGGAACTTCAATACTGTCTTTTGATATGGATATATTAATTTACATTCCTATGCACTGTAGAAAAGGATTTGCTTTTGTTGAAATTCTTGCCACTACTTGCTATATTCAGCTTTCAAAAATAATGACTGTAACATGTGTGAGGTTGCTCCTCATTGTGGTTTTATTTTGCATATCTTTTCTGATAAGTAATGGTCAGTATTTTTGTCATTTATCTGCTGGTGATTTATACATATTCTTTAATAAAATATTTATTTAGGTTATTTGCCCATTTTTAAATTGAGTTCTTTGTTTTCTTAATATTGAATTTGAGTTCTTTATATATTTTGAATATTAGCCTCTTAGTTTCCTCTCAAGTCTCTAGATTGTCTATTTGTTGTTTCCTTTGCTGTGCAGAAACTTTTCAGTTTGATGCAATCCCATTTGTTTATTTTTGGTTTTGTTGTCTGTGCTTTTGAAGTCATATTCAAGAAATCTTTGTGCAGACTGACATCAAGGAGTATTTTTCCAGTAGACTTTACATATTTAGGATTTGTGTTTCTGTCTAATCCATTTTGAGTTCATTTTTGTAAATGGTGTTTGGTAAGGGTCCAATTTCATTCTTCTGCCTATGGTATTCAGTTTTCTGAACATCATTAATTGAAGAGATTGTCCTTTCTACATTGTGTGTTGTTGGCACCTTATTGAAAACCAATTGACCTTAAAAATACATGTTGTCTATCCTATTTCAATGGTTATAATTGACTTTTTGATTGATTTTGAAATCAGGTAGTGTGATGTCTCCAACTTTATTATTTTCACTCAAGACTGCTTTGGTTAAGAGAAATCTTTTGTGGATCCATTAGACTTGCATCTTCTTTTTTGTATATGAACCTTTTTGAACTTTCTTCTATTTCCATGAAAAGTCATATGGGAGTTTTTATTATGATTACATTTAATCTAAAGATTAATTACATTAAATTTAACATGAAAAACAGTATTGGTTCCTCTGACTGATTAACAGGGGATATATTTTTATATGCTTCACTTTCTTTTATCCAATTCAGTATACAAATGTTTTACTTCCTTAGTTACATTTAGTCCTAAGGTTTTATTTATTTATTTTTGATGTTTTTATAGATGGGATTGATTTTTTACCTTCTTTTTCAGACATATTATTGTTCATGTAAACATCTTTCTGCATGTTGATTTGCATTATTCAATTTTACTGAATTTATTTATCAGTTTTAACAGTTTTTGGTGGAGTCCTTAGGATTTTCTATTTATAATATCACCTCATCAGCCCCCAAACACATTTACTTCTTTTCCTATTTTAATGCTTTTTCTTGTTTAATTCCTCTGGGTAGAAGTTCCAGGACCATGTTGTAGAAGTTATGAGAGTAGGCATCCTTGTCTTATTCCTGAACTTAGAGGAAAAGCTTTGTCTTTTCAATTTTGAGCATCATGTTATCTGTTAGTTTTTTATATATGACTTTTATTGTAATAAGGTATAATTCTTCTTAACCTGATTTTTCCAGAGTTTTTTCATGAAATGTTGTAAATTTTGTAAATGCTGTTTCTGTATCCATTGAGGTAATAATGTTTTCAATCTTCATTCTCTTAATATGGTGTATCACAGTTATTGATTTGTGTATGCTGAAATATACTTGCATCTCAGAGGGAAGACCCATTTGATTCTAGTGAATGATTCTTTAATGCACTGTTTAATTCAGTTTACTAGTGTTCTGTTGAGGATATTTGCATCTGTGTTCATCAACTATATTGGCCTATAGTTTCTTTTTCTTGTCGTATCCTTATCAGGATTTGGTATCAGGGCACTACTGAACTCATAGAATGAGTTTAGAAATATTCTTTCTTCCTCAATTTTTTAGAAGACTTTAAGGAGAATTGATTTAAGTTCTTCAATGGTGTTTGGAAGACTGTTGCTGGGAAGAAATTGGTCTTGTTCTTTTCTTTGGAGACTGTTTATAACTGAAGCAATTTCCTTATTCATTATTGTTCTATTTAAATTATTTATTCTTCTTAATAATCCAGTCTTTGTAAGCTGTGTATATATATATATATATATATATATATATATATATATATATATTTGAATTTATTTGTCTTAAGTGAGCCAACTTGTAAGCACTTAATTTTTCATAGCAGTCTCTTATGATCCTTGGAATGTTTTGATATTAGAATTAACATCTTCTTTCTTATGTCTGATGTTATGTGAGTCTCCTCTTTTTTTTTTCCTCAGTATGGTTGGAGGTTTGTCAATTTTTAGTATCTTTAAAAAAAAAACTTAGTATTGTTTATCTTATCTATTATATTTCCAGTCTATTTCATTTATTTCTGCTCTGCTCTGTATTAGTACCTTCCTTTAACTGACATTGGTCTTAGTTTATTTTTCATTTTCTAGTTCTTGATGAACACATTTCATTTGAATTTTATTATAGTCCCTTGATGAATTGATGCCTTTATCGGGATATAATGATCATCTCTGTCTGTCTTTACAGCTTTCACTTAAAGACTGTTTTATCTGATATGTTTAGTCACCTCCACTCTCTTTTCATTACCATTTCCCTTATATTTTTTCCTATTCATTCACTCTTAACTCTATGTTTGTACTCAAGGATAAATTGAACTCTTATAGGCAGCATATTATTCTTTTTTTCTTTCTTAAAAACTATTTAGTTATTCTATGTCTTCTGGAGAAGTTGTTACAATTCAAGTTCTTTCAGATAGGTAAGAATTTGCTACTAACATTCTCTTACTTATTTTTTTTTACCATCTATTTTTACTTCTTTTGCTCAGTTCTTCTAATCTTCCTATCTTTTATTGTGAGATGTTGTATTTTTGCAGTAGTATGTTTTGTTTCATCCTCTTATGTGTGTGTGGATCCACTGGAGGTTTTTTTCCTGTGTGGTTACATTAAGCATATTGTGGTTGTTAATCATAATTTAATCTGATAGGGCATTACTGGGAACTGCATGCAAAGATTCTGTGCTTTTCAATATGCCCCCTCCACATATGATGCTATTACATCTACTTATGTTGCATGTATATTAACCATTTATTAAAAACTACAGCTTTTTAATGTAAAATTTTTCTTTTATTTTTCTAATAATGATTTACCTACTATCTTTACAGTATAACAATATTCTGAAACTTACTGCCACAGTCCGGCTGCAGCAAAATAACCGGGGGGTGATGAGCAACTTGTGTACATTGATACAGCAGGAGCAGGAGCCGTTTATTGTAGGACAGGAGGGGTATATATACATTACACACAGCACACAGCTTATTTTAATTAACATAAACTAGATACAGCAGTCAACCAATAAGGAATCTCCACACTTAATGGCTCGCTGGCATTATTTCACAAACCACTCCCTCTGCAAAATGCCAGGCGCCATCTTGACTTGTTTACAGACTCTAACAAGTTACTATATATTTACATTTACAAGAGTTATGCATTCATATTTGTGATTATTTTCTTTGATTTCAACTCAGAGAACTTTTGTTAGCATGTATTGTAAGGCTGATATCATTATGGACTCTTCTAAGCTTCTGTTTGTCTTGGAATGTCTTTATCTTTCCTTAATTACTGAAGGGAGGTTTTTCTGGATATGGTATTCTTGGTTGGCATTTTTTTTTTTTGTTCTCTTAGCACATTGAAAATTGTATCATCCATTTTCTCTTTGTAAGATTTCTGTTGATAAATTCTGTTGATAGCCTTATAGGAGATCCTTTTGCGGTGAGTTTTCCTTTTTTCTGCTTTTAGGAATCTTTCTTTGACTTTGAGTTTCAACCATTTCATTATAATAGGTCTTAAAATATTCTTTTGCAATTGATGTTACGTGAGATGCTTTGAATTCCTGAATGTCTATATCTATATTTCACTGAAGATTTGTGAAATTTTCAGAGAATATATCTACATTTTTTAACAACTTTTCCTCCCCTTTATCTTGTTTGGCATATATAGATCCCATCTGAAGAAGTCCCTTCTTCATTCACTTTTTGCTGGTAACACCCACACCACTGCTTGAATGCTGTATTGCCTTAAAAATTTATCTACCAGATTAACTAGAGCCTTCTATTTAATCTCAACCTCCCCAAGGGTCTCATGCCATGACATAATACATTCAAATTCTTTGCCAAGTTATAACAAATATGATCTTATTCCTATTCCCAAATAAAGTCCTCATTCCCATCTGAGACCTCATGAGCATAACCTTTACACTCCACATTTATATTAGGATTCTGGTTTTCTGAGCTCCTTACCAGAATCACCCATTAAGTTCTATTTATAGCATTCTCAGTTTTCTTCAGCCTGATTCTTTAAACTTTTGCAAACTCCTTTCACAAGCTGATTTATAAGGCTTCTAAATCACATTGTTAGGTATAGTCATAGCATTGCTCCATTCCCTGGCACCAAAAACTGTATTAGGGTTCTCCAGAGGAATTTAACCAATAATTATATTAGGCAATTTATTAAAATGGTTTACATGATCACAGGCTAAATAGTCCTACAGTGACTGTCTGTAGGCTGGATAGCTTGGGAAATCTATAGCTGTTCAGTCCAAGAAGCTGGAAGCCTCATAACAATAAGGACCAGTGATATAGTCCCAGTGTTGATGAATAAGGCCTAAAAGTCCCCTAGAGAGTTGTTAGTGGAAGACCATTAACAAAAGCTGAATAGTCTGGAGTCTGATAGTCACATGCTATTGCAGATCAGAAAGTAAATAAGTAAATTAGTAAATACAAAAAAAAATCATATACTCACTAACAAGTCTAGTGTGTGTGTGTGTGTGTGTGTGTGTGTGTGTGTTTCCCTTATCTTGTGCTTTTTATTGCATGCAGAGTCCTGGCCTATTGGATGGCATATTCCTGGATGGTCTTCTTTCACTCAGTTCACTGACTCACATGCCAATCATCTGTTAACCATTCTCACAGAAACATTCAAAAGCACACTTTATCAAATTTTTAGGTATTCCTAGATTCAGTAAAGTTGACAACTAAGATTAACCATCACATTGTGCTTCTTGTTGTGACTCAAATTATATCTGAAGTGACTAATCTTGCCCATGTTCAATTATTGTGGACATGTCTTAATGTTTACAACTACATATGAAAATGTTAAGAGGCATATATAATAGAAATCAATGGTTGCCAAACATCATCCTTTGAATTGATCATATCTCTCCTTCAACAATTAGAATTACAACTACAGACATTTAAAACATTTCCTTTACTTGTTGGTTCTATTGGTTCTATTGGCACCTGCAATAGTAAGGTAGTTTTCTCAATATCCATTTCATTGGAACTATCATATGTTATTATGTCCTTTGTTCCCTTGGGAACAAAGACTTCTAAACCATCAAAACAGTAAATTATAGGAAAGGAGAAAAAAATCATTGAAGTTTTTAAGACTCATAACGAATGGAGTCATTCTCACTTTCAACTATAAATTCACCAATCTACTTACTGAGAGAGAGAGAAAAAAACACACCTTTCAAGGTCATCCGAATATAAAGTAAAAATTTTAGAACATTTCTCTAATCCCACCAAGCATTGTTATAATGAAAAACACCACAATCCTATCTTCTATAAGCCATTCTACTGTATTATTGGGAAAACTGCTTCTGGGTGATGGAATGCATAGCATTTCTAGTGATTCCCTCTTATGAATCGATTTCTTCCTCCTCTTCCTCCTCCTCTTTTTTTTTTTTTTTTTTTGGTACCAGGTATTGAATCCAGGGGTGATAACCACTGAGACACATCACTGGCCCTTTTTATATTTTATTTAGAGATAGGACCTCGCTAAATTGCTGAGGCTGGCCTTGAACTTGTAATCTTCCTACCTTGGCCTCTTGAGCCCCTATGATTACAAGAATGTGCCACCACGTCCAGCTCTCTTGCTTAATTCTTTTGTCACACAATATATACTTTGATAGGAAACAAACAAACAAAAAAAAGCAATAAAGAAATCTATGGATTGAATTTGTAAATCCATAGATAATGAGTGCCAAAATTTAGAGGTAGAAAAGGGAAATGCTTATCCTGAATAAACTATTGATACTAGTGAGAACTCACTCCTGTTTCCTCCATGATTAAAAGGTAGATATTTACTAAACTGCCTCCAGAATTTACAGGTACACTTCTCTTCAGGAATATGTATCATATGTAGTATTTTGATTCTTGCTATCTTTGAACAGTAGATTTATCTTGGTGAGAAGTCTATCTGTTTGAGGTTTACATCATTTCTATAAAAACATTCATTCATTTTTTTAATGAGCCCATTATGTAAACATCAGCATAATTGATAAAGAGGTTGATTGACATTCATAGAATGATAAATTTTATCTGATTATTGCAAATATCCATAACAGAATGCTTTTGAGAGCATTTAAATGGGTAATAAATATATTTATACTTTTTACTAATTCTTAGAAGTTCATCCTTAATATTTTTTTAAAACATTTTTTTAGTTATAGGTAGACACAATATTTTCATTTTATTTTATTTTTATGTGGTGCTGAGGATCTAACCCAGTGCTTCACACATGATAGGCAAGTGCTCCACCTCTGAGCCACAACCCTAGCCCTCATCCTTAATCTTTTACACAAAAATTTCTCAGTATTTTAATTATACTGTATCTAAGGTTTTTGCCATCTGGATAAATCATTAATCAATACACCTGATTGTTAATGTGGATGAATTGATGTATATGTGAACCTTTAGCCAATTCTTTTTGAAATCAAAAAGAACAAAAAGATACCATGCTCAAAGTTCTTTACCTGATGGGATTTGTCTTAACTATTATCTTTCAGGCATAGGATGTCACCTAGACTGGCTATGGGCTGCCAAGATGTCCAATCAAACATTATTCAGGTTTTTTGTTTGTTTTTTGTTTTTGGTGAGGGTGTTTGATGTTAATACTTAAATCCACAGAGTGAGAGAGCAGATTATCTTCTCTAAAATGGGTGACATTCATCTAATCAGATGAAAATCTGAATAGAGATGTAAAGGCTGATCCTCCCAAGATAAAAAGGAAACTTTCCTGTCTAGCTGCCTATGCTGAGGCATCCATCTTTTCCAGGATTTAAACTCAAATTGAAAACTCAATTCTTCTTGTGTCTTGAACATGCCTGTTTTCAAACAGGAGAACTTGAAACTTATATAATGGCTTTCTTAATTCTCCGAATTGTTGACTGTATATTTGGGACTTCACAATTTTTGTCTCAGTCAATTTTGCTGGTTTAACAGAATGTATAGAGCAGGTGGATTAAATAACAAATACTAATTTCTCACAGCTTTGGAAGCTGAAATTTTAGAATGCAATTTCTAGCATAGTTGAGTTTTTGGTGATACTCCTCTCTGAGGTAACACCCTGATACATCTTTCCTCATACAGAGAAGAGATCTTGTGTTTCCTCTTTTTATAAGAACACTAATCCCATCATGAAGTCCCCACTCTCATGTCCTATTCATACCTCATTTACCTCCCAAAGGTCCAATCTTCAAATATTTTCCAACTCGGTTTAGAGTTTAAATATATGAGTTTTTTGTGGGGATGCAAATATTCGGTTCACAGACTTGATTTCTTTTCTTCCCTTGTAAACTGTTTTTATGAAATTCTCTATGAGAACATAGATGTGGAATGAAGAAAAGATGGAAATTAATTGGAAGTAGGACTCAATAGAGTCTGAGCTATTAGATTATACAATTTATTTGTGATAAGAAAATCTATAAAATCCCCACTCCTAAGATTTATGAATTTGATTATAGATAATATTAATATTCATTTTGGATTTTTAAGGCCATATGGTTGCTAAGTAAAGTATCTCATTCATTTATTTTGGGGGTTCATTAGTGAAACTGTGACCTTTAAAAAAAAAAAACTAGTGTTATTTGCAGAAAAAAAGCATGGTTTGTTCCCAAATCCTAGAAGTATATTTTTTTCCCCTTTGTATGAATTCTTAGAGAGTTTATACAAAATCCTTATTTGTACATATACCATGTGTACCCTTGGATTTACTAGATCATAACGACAAGTTGATGAGAAGCTAGCACTTCAATCTTATTTTTCTCTAGACTCTAATCAAAACTAGCAACCTTACATAATAGTTATGAAATAGGTCAGGTCACTTTTTGTTTGTTGCTACTTTCCAATATAGCAACTAAACATATCCATGAAGAATAATCTTTTTCTTTTTTTTCAAAATATGATGTAACACTTCAGTGTATGCTCATCTTTTTCAACTCTTTCATTTCTGTAATCAATGTGCTACTACCAAGTATACCAGACAGAAAATCATTATTAGTATCCCAGCATTGCTACCCCTGTCCATAATCAGTATTGATGTTAAATGACTGACTAAATGCTATAAATTGTTTTTGATTCTTCTACTCAGAAATATGGAAACGCCCATTGATATCCAGGAGCCCATTTTGTTTGTTATCTCCTATTCCCAATGCAGAACTTTCCAAGCACACTGGTATTTCCCTCGAAAATAAATTTTCAGTGCTTTGGAGACAAGAGCATTCTTTCAAGACTTGCTAAGTGATAACACAAATGAATGATAAATGCACTAAAAAATCCTTATATCTTTTAGTTTGGGCATTTATTAAGATAAACTATATGAAGAAAAATAAGGCACCTCAAACTTGTTTAATTTAGAACACTTTTGGGGTTAAGTTTTGATTTTCTAAGCATGCTCAATAAGTCAACAAACACATTTAATCCCTCTTGTCTATGAGTATTCCTATGTAGTTACATTCAGCCAATGTTGAATTGATTTTATTTATTTACTTTTTTATGCTTTAATAATTGATTTAAATTCTCTCTATATTCTGACTGATATAAGGTATCAAAACCTTCCTTTTTTTCCTTTCTTTTTTTTTTTGAGCAATTTTTTTTCTTTTTTAATTTCAGGCTTTGGGCACTTTCCCTTCAGGAATGCTGAAATATGACTCTACAGTTTTGGAAGTAATAAGAAAGGATGAAATGGATTTCATAAAGAATAGTGATTGCTTCAGGTGAGGAAAGTATAGGATCTTCAAATGAAAGGAGTGTGGTCTCCTCAGGTAGAAGAGAAGAACTAGTAAGAAAGGATCAGTAAAATTTAGGCATTTAATGTACTTGGATTCACTCAAATCCTTCTAAATCTCCCCAGAACTATCTTCAGGTTATTACTATTTCCCAATCAGCAAAGGATCTGGAGAGGATCTGATTTCAACTTGTTTATAATTCTGTCACACAAAATCAAACTTTAAATATGGTTTCAGAAATATTGACTCTTTTTTGTAAGAGATAATATATTCTTTTGGAGAAAATATGATCCTTTGACTATTTTTCTGAACTGAGAATTTAAAGGCTTGAACTTTTTCTTTTCTTTTTGTTGTTAATTTTTTAGGATAACCAAAAGATTTAGTGTGCTTATAATCACCCTACCCAAAAAAATCTTCTACAACAGTTATTTTGTGTTTAAAACATTGTGTTCCATAGGAACACAAATTAAGGCTACTGCCAGTTGGTGAAACATTTGTTTTGGCATTCAAAGGACTATCAGTATACCATATTCCACTTGGTATGAGAGATTCTTATTATATTAATAGTCAAAATGCACACAAAACACATATATACACATAAATTTACATATAAAATTATGTTTTTCATTCTTTATTCAGAGGAACTACACTGCTCATAACTTCTTTTGATAATGCAATCCTAATCCATTAAATTTAATGTTTATCTCCTAAGAATAATAGAAACAGTAAACTACAGGTATCTTTGTCATACGTTTTCTGTTTTTATTAGAATGCATTTGTTTTTAGAATATTGGTGTTAAACTAGCTCCAAAAGTGAGAAAAAGAAAAAAAATATTGTCTTGGGAAAAGTGTGATCTAGGGCAACTGTAAAAGCTTTAGCAAAAGAAATCCTTAGACCTTTGTTGTGGTGTTTTGGCTCTAATGAGATCTCAGTCATAATTTTTTTTTTTTGGCCTGGATTCCTTAGGAATTTCTATATATAATATCACATCATTAGCCCAGAGCCCATACATAGTTTTTCCTCTATTAATGCTTCTTCTTTTCTAATTCCTCTGGCTAGAAGTTTCAGGACTATGTATCTTATTATTATTAAGTTCAACTTCCCAATTGAAGTAATTGTATTTGCTTTTGAACAGCAACTAGGTAGCTCTTCCTGAGCCAAATGGTTACATACAGAGTAATAAGCTACAACTGTAGAAAAAGAGAATCATGAAGAATTACATTGATCTCAGACTCATACTTTGAACCAGGCACACGAAGAGTTCAAATCCAGAATAATGGATGTGGGCTAAAACAGTAAAACTAAATGATTTTTTCTATTATTAGATTGTTTCCTTAGAATTACCTGGATTGTTTTGCCAAAAATATATAAATAAATAAAACTATAAAATGCCCAATTATAGTATAGATTATTGTGGTAGAAAAATATTGTAAACCAAACTGGTTCAGTCATGTGATTTTGTGCACATGGCTCCACCCAAAACTATAGTATTAGCTTAATATGCAGCTGAAATTGGCTTATGAGATTAAGATCTCTAAATGATTTCATGGGAATCTCAACATAAGAGAAAATAGCATGAATTCCTAAAATTAATTCATCTATTTGATTGCTCTGTAAATTCATTAAATAGTATTCTTATTACAGACTGTATAAGATTGACCTAGAACAAGTGTGGGTTACCCAATATAATATACTCTAAGTACTTGTTTCTGAAATGAAATCTGAGATCCACAATACTAGAATGACTTGTGTACTAGGTTCCCCAGACTGACTTAGGCCAGTGATGTTTTGGTGCCCATCTAACACAAATATGATATTTCAAATTTTTTATATACCTCAAAGAGACAGAATATTTTGTACCTGGAATTAAATCCAGATAAACATGATGTACCAATGTTTTGAATCTTAATAGCATTTCATGCTTATTTAAAACTTAGATATACTTCATAGTTTTATAAAAATTTTGAGCTTTATTTTCATCTTGAGGGGAAGACTAAGTCTTATTCACAATTGTATCTTCCATGAGACTTTATATACAATGTTTTTTACATAATAGGTTCATAAGACTGCTCCATTTATATTAATTGATGTGAAAACTACATTTTTAATAAGAGATAGACTTCATTATCTTTCTCTTCTAAGAAAAAAAACACATTTTTTCATAATAGCAATCATTAATTATAATAAAAATTATGTCAAACCTATATATTTCTATCCATAAGTTATGTGCAAACCAATCTGTCCATCAGTCTATCTTAAGTATTCAGTTTCTATCATCAACTCTATTAGCCTTGTAAATGTCCCTATAACTTACAAGGTACTCTCACTGTGGAATGACCTCCTTGAGAGCTCCTTGAAGTTACTGTAGATGTCACCATGGAAAGAGACTGTTCTTATTCTCTGAAAGCTATACCTATGTCATATTTTCTGCCAAACTTACCAGTCTTTCTCTACTGTCATGGGGAGTTTTGATTTCTGTCGCTCACTGTAAGGATTCAGTGAATAAGTCAATTCCAGTTCTTGTGTACTCTCTGGTACACATATAATAGTTTGTCGGCTACTGTCATTTCCCCTTTTTCCTGACATTCCAAAGTGACAAAACTCATTGGTAATCACACACACACACACACACACACACACACAAACACACACGATCAGGACATATTGATAACGAAAAAAAATAAAGTAAAAACCTAGAGCAGTATAATGAAAAAGCAAATGATCTAATTTGTTTACTAAGGCTTCTTACTCCTTAATTCCTCTTTTCCACAATTCTCTTGAAATGTATGCAAGGCACATGGAAATCTGCAATATATTTTTATTTGGAACGTATTGTCTAAGTTGAGGCTTTCAAAAATTTGTCTTAAATCATAATGAAAGAAATATTTTCTGACTTTCTAAGATTTTTTAATAATAGAGGCTTTAAAAAATCCATTATAGCTGAGAGCAGTGATACACTCCTGTAATCCCAGCAACTCGGGAAGCAGAGGCAGGAGGATGAAGAGTTCAAAGCCAGCCTCAGCAAATTAGTGAGGCACTTAGCAACTCAAGTGATACCCTGTCTCTAAATAAAATATTTTAAAAAGGGCTAGGGATGTGGCTCAGTGGTTAAGTGCCCTGGGTTTAATCCCCAGTACCAGAAAAAAAGAAAAAAGAATCCATTATAAGATAATTAGCTGCCCCCCCACACAAGTCACTATGAGGATTCAGTAAGGTAATAATTTGTCTACTATACTTTCTGTTATATTAAGCCAAGTGGTTTCAACACAGGTGATTTTTATTAAAAAAAATAACATTTCTAAATATGCATAAATATTTAACTACCTGAAAGTTTAAATGAATATTTTAAACCAAGATTCTCTTACTTCTGGTAATTCCATTTTGAAAAAATGTTTTTCTATTGTTAATCACATAGCCATTGTTTATAGATCCTGAATATACCAGATGAAAAATGTGGGACCTTAGATTAATTAATATCTCTAAATACAGTTTTCTTATTTTTAAAATAGGAGTAATAAGATATCTCATAAGATCTCATTCCATGAAATTGTTATGAGAACTATACATTTATTTTTCTCATGATTCACAAAAATAAAACACTAATATGAGAAGAAAATAAAGTAGAAAATGCATGACAATGTGATAGTTTGAAGAAGAAGAGTGTTTATTGTCATCCCACATAGATTGGGCTTGGTCATGTAACTTGCATTGAGCAACATAACAGGAATTACAGGAATCTAGTCTGAAAATGTAAACCACAATAGTTCTTTTATCAAAGATAATGTCATATAAATTAATTCATATAACTAACTACTGAAGGTATATTAACTAAATTAACTAGTTAAAGGTTAAAAGAAAAAGTAAATTACCATGGAAATATATAGCAGTCATTAACCCCAAGGAGAATAAAAAGGGAAGATGTTGAAATTGTTAAATGTAGCAGCTTGGAGTTACAACCTGTAAATAAGGGGCTAGGCTTCTGAGAAGGTTGCTTCTGAAGTCTTAAGGACTCTCAGGATGAACTCTGAGGTAGAACTTGAATAGAAACCTGGAGGAAAAATAAGCTGTACTTGATAGTGATGCCTCAGGGGTCCAAAACAGGGACCTTGATAGAAGTGGAAAACAGAATTACATGGGGTTATCTTTGACCAGCTAGAGCATCTGAGTAGGTTTTATGAGACTGGATTTGAGAGTTTCAGAAAAGTGGCAAACTGGAATCAACTGTCCAGTGAGCTGAAGCAGTGCTGAGGTTATACACCTTAGGAAGTGACATACCTCTTCTTACTTCAGTTATTTTTTACTTCTTTCAGAATTTCCAATTCCTTCAGATTTCTTGTGTCCTTTATAGCTGAATATGCAGCTGCTCAGCAGATGGAAGAATACATAAAATTTATCCATACTGGTTGTATCTAAAGCAACTAATGTTTTCACTTATCATTTATCATCTTAGTCCGTGTCCTTTTAAACTTACAGGGTGCATAGTTATAAAATAATTTCTTGGGTACAGATGAATTTTGCGATTTTGGACATTTTAACAAATTTAACTCTACAAACTATGTATTTCTCTACATGACCCATGCATATAAGAGTAAAAGTCCAATGGCAAGTGGTTGATTTAGGATAATGAGTTTCAGATTGATTTGTTACACAGTAAAAGCTGACTGATACAAGTGGATGGATAGGTAGGTAGGTAGATAGGTAGAAATAAACATATATCTATAAGGACAGAAATTTCATTGTCTTAGTCACAGTGTATCTCCCATTTTTATAGAATAGTGCCTGACAATGATTATTAAAACAGTCTCTAAATGAATAAAACATATTGATTAGATATGTCTGGGAAAGTTTCTAGATTTTATTAAAAATCCTTTCAAACTTTCTGTCCTAAAGGTTTAATATGAATATATTGTAGTTTGCTATATATTTACTTGGTGAGACATTTTTGGTTGTTTTCTAATTTGTCCTTTTATATTTGTGCTTTGATTAGTATTTTAATATCTGCACAAAACACAATGTCTCAATATTTTTATCTGGGTTTATTTATAGAAGTGAACCTTCAGGGTCAGATGTCTAGACACACAAACACACACACCATCATCATCACCACACTTACATAAATGTATACACTAAAATACAACACATCTGTTATTCTACTATAAATATTCCATGTCATATATAAAAATATATATATTAATTTATTTTCTGGAGGTACTATCTAGAGCAAATATTTTCACTTATTATTTAACATTTTTACTCAATATCCTTTTAAAGCTATAGAGCACAATAAAACAATTTCCTTGATACAGATTAACATTGTGATTTCAGACATTTTAAATAATTTATTGCTACTGTAAATTTCTCTACCTCAAAAATGGAGATCACAATGGTAATTATATTTCATGGGTTTGCTTTGATGATTAAGTGAGTTTATTTAAAATTCTTATCATAGTTACCAGATTATATTATTTAATAGACATGGAACTATATTCTACATGATATCTTATACTTTTTTTCTAATATTAAGTTTATTTCCATTTCAGAGACTATTGAAACTTATATAAAGTTTTAAAAAATTAGAGAACAAAACATGTTGTAACAGATTATTTACACAATTTTCTAGATATTTTCTCTGACTGAATTAATAGTAAAAATATTAACTTAATCATATATTTTATAAATATATATATATATATATATATATATATATATATAGTGATGAGTACTGAGCCCCAGACCCTCACACACACTAGGCAAATGCTTTATCACTGAGGTATATCCCAACCTTCATTTCATATTCTCACATCTTTTCCTGAGGAAAATAATTTTCTCAATACAAATAAAAAAAATGTGGTTCTTAGAAAAAAATCTATGATATTTTTGTTCTGGAAAAATGGAACTAGATTTCTAAAGATATGCCAAAGTTCCTGACTAGGAATGAAAGTAAAGTTTTACTAGCTTTTTTACTGTTTAAGTTAGGCCCTGCCTTGAGTTGTTGCTTGGATCATAGAAAGACTGGTGGCCCTAGTGCACAAGGTTTTACTATGGTGTCTTCTTCTGAATGAGAGCACGTCTCTTTCACCTTGTCTTTCCTGAGGCCCATGACTCATTTTTAGACTCTGGGTTAAAGAATTAAGCCCATGAAGTTTATAGCATTTTTGCCAATATGACATTTCAATCAAACTTGGAACAAACACATTCACAAAACAACAATGCTATTTGTACATGAATGGGAAACAGCAAGAATGTAATTATATTCATAGGTATCCCTCAGCTCAGAAACCTTCACCCATGTTATCCTTCCAGTGTTTAAAGGAATAAATGAATTTTCATTTGATCAATAAGGTTTGATCAATAAGGTTCTGGGTGAGTTCGACTTTTATCTGTGTTAAACCACGTGGATAGTGTTGACAATCATATGGAGTGCATGCCTTGGGACAGCTTATAAACTTGTACTGCCAGCAACTAAAGTTTGCATCTTTCTCTGTTCTATGCTATGTGGACCCTTTTATATAATATTCTTGCCTTTGATAGTACTGGAAAGAGTTTCATCTTAAATAATGAAGGAACTATCTGGGCCTTGCTTGCTGAACACATATATTTTCTTAACTCAACATGGAAATAATCATTGTGTCAACTTGTGGTAGGATGATAGACAGGTTATTAATTTATAGAAGTGCAGTTTTCACTATTCTGTTTCAAGCTATTCCTTCCATCACTATTCATTACAACCCGAAGACCCAGCATCATTATTTTCCAGAGACTAGAGAAGAAGGCTGAAGTCTTGGTTTGTGAGGGGGGAAGCCAAGGATTTGGATATGTATGAGAGAAAATTTAGATGTTAATACATTCTAATTAAAATTGATGCTTGCATTGGCCATGAGTATGAGAAAAGCTGAAGATGAGGAAGCAAAAGTTTGAGATAAAGGAAATACAAGATATAGGATTGCAAATATGACAAGAAATTAACCTCCTGTAACTGATAAGACCTCAATTGGGGGAAAAAAGACAAAATGAAAGAAATTTAATTGTCTCATAATTGGTAAAGTTTCAGGATGACTAGAAAAGGGAATACTAATGTGTAATCTATAGACCAAAGTTTGACCACAGTAGCCTCACAAAGTATGTTATAATAACTGTCAGGATTTTAACATAGATGACACCATTTAAAAAATCAATAATTAAGAGTAGAATGAAACAGATATTATTACTGTATGTATATATATGACTCTGTAACTAATATGATTCTGCAACATATACACTAGGAAAAATGAGAATATATATATCTAATCTATATATGATATATCAAAGTAGTTAAATACATTCTACTTCCATGTATAACTACTTAAAACAAAAATAATTTTAAAGTTTAGATTTTTTTTGCAACTGAACCTAACTTTTATGTTTTTAAACTAATCCTGGCACAGATATCTTAATCTAGATCTGTTCAAGTAAATTCATATCAATTCCTATCATTTTAATTGCTTATGTTAGCTAAATTCAACATTCACAAATCATTTCTAGTCCAATTTGCAAACACAGCCTAATCTTTCTTTACTCTAACTGCTACTTCAGGTCTCTTGTGAGTGCAAATATTAGAGTAAGATTGCTGGTGGCACAAGGCACTTAGAAACAAGAGGAGCCCTTGAGCTCACCAAGAATCCCATGGCTTAGTGAAAAATGAAAACTATCTACAAGTTTCTGCAATTCAGAGAAATACATTCATGGTTAACGTGAAGAGTAAAGGTCAGGAAAACTTTAGGAATCCAATTGGAAGAGTAAAGATGTTGAAAAATAGAAGGACAGCATTTCCCCATTATCATTGCACATTATATAAGAAATTAGGCAAATACATTGTTAAGGTTTGGATGTGAGGTGTCCCTTAAAAGCTCACATATGAGACAATACAGGAAGGTTCAGAGGAGAAATGACAGGGTTGTGAGAGCCTTAATCCAATTAGTGAATTAATCCCCTGTTAGGGATTAACTGAATGGTCTCTGATGGTGAGTAAGGTGTGGCCGGAGGAGGAGTACATTGGAGGCGTGGTTTTGGGTCAATATTTGTATCTGGCAAGTGGAGATCTCTCTTTCTGCTCTCTGATTATGATTTGAGCTGCTTCCTTCCACCATAATCTTCTATCATGATATCCTGCCTTGTCTTGAGCCCAGAGGAATGGAGCCTGTTGTTTATGGACTGAGATCTCTGAAACTGTGAGCCATCAAGTAAACTTTTCCTTCTCTAAAATTGTTCTTGTAAGATCCTTTTAGTCACAATGATGAAACAGTTGAGTAATACATATACCACCATTAGAACTACTATTGACCTGTGTTCAAAGTACAGATTAATAAGACATCAGCAGCTTAAGTCAATATAGACAAAAGACAGAGCTCTGGTCTGATTCTTCATCTTCAACATGGTCCAATCATGCAAATGAACTCCTCCCCTATTCTTACATACACTCAATATTTTTACATATGGGGAGCATGAAGCAGTAGTTCAACAGAAAAACATTAAAGGTGCTTATGGACTAGAATGGAACTGTGTTTCGACTCTTGAATTCATTAAAATTTATTATCTGATTGCTGCAGTCCAGCTGCAGCAAAATAACGGGGGGGGGGGAGGGTGACGAGCAACTTGTGTACATTGATACAGCAGGAGTGGGAGCCGTTTATTGTAGGACCAAAGGGGTATATATACATTCCACACAGCTTATCTTAATTAACATAAACTAGATACAGCAGTCAACCAATAAGGAATCTCCACGCTTAATGGCTTGCTGGCGCCACCTCATAAACCACTCCCTCTGGCAAAATGCCAGGCACCATCTTGACTTGTTTACAGACCCTAACATCTGATAAATAAAATGTTTATGAAGATATCTACATTTAGCTATTTTGGAAATACTCTGAACACTGGGAAATAAAATTGTTTAATTGCATAGTTCTATATTTATGTTCTTGATTTCAAGTTAGCATCTTTATGAAAACTTAACTTGAAAAGTTAACTATCAAAAGTCAAAACTCTTGCCAATCTTCAAATGCACCATTTTAAATAGTACTATTTAGCAAACTGATTTAATCTTGAAGTCATTTTCTATCTGTCTCCATTGGTGGACCCATCATATGATCATCCTTCATTAAATCTGATAATCTGAAAGAACCAGTATACACTGCATTTTTTTTTTCTAATTTTCTTTTATGTCAAAAGTTTACTAATATTAGCAACCATCATGATTTTCTATGCTCAACTATCTCTCACACTGTTTATGGCCCAGTAATTTGAGATCTAGAATAGATATTTTCCTACTTAACATGTTTTATCTTAAAGAAAGAAGGAGGAATCTCATAAACAAAATTGAGGGGAGAACAGATGAATAGAGGAAAGCAACCCAGGGGAGGGAGAAGAGGAGGGAAAGGGGAAGTACTGGGGAATGATACCAGCCAAATTATATTGTCATATTATGTATATGTCCATACTGTCTGTATGTAACAATGAAATCCACAATTATGTTCAACTATAATGCAGCAATAAAAAACATGTGGGGGGAATAAAAATTTATCCTAATGAAGAAAGTAAAATGTTTTATCTTCTCATGGAATGCTGAAATTCACTTTGTATAGTTCTGCCTTAATACACATTTGTTCAAGAAAATATGTCTATCTCCTTTTCTTCAAAACCATTTCACTTTCAGTAACTAAGGATCTATATATACTCTTTAGTGAACACTTCATCTGCAGGAGAACACCTAGAACTTCATTTTTAATTTGAGTTTCTGGAGAAATCTTTAGTAAAACAATTGATACTTGAGTTTATTTATTCCTTAATGATTCCTGTTTATGTCTTGCATATTATTGTGTTAATCAGCTTTTTATCACTGTGAAAAAATAACTGAAAAAAATATAATTTAAAGGAAGATAGGTTTACTTTGGCTTGCTGTTTCAGAAGTTTCAGTTTATTGGGCAGCTGGCTCCATTATGTTGGGCCTGAAGTTAGGCAGAACATCATATTAAAAAGGCATTACAGAAAAAAGCTACTCAACCCATTTTGGCCAGGAATAAGAAAGATAAAGATTCTGGGGATAAAGATACAGTCCCAAACGCCATACAATTTCTCACTGCCTACAACTAGGTTCCCTGCACTACAGTGTCTACCACATTTCAGTAATCCATTCAATTTTGAATCCTTCAATGGATCAATCCTCTACTGAGATCAGAGCCCTTATGACCTAATTACTTTTCAATGCTCCCCCGCTTTGAACATTGCTGAGTTGGAGACCATGTGCCTTCAACACATGAGCCTTTGGAGGGCATTCCAGATCCAAACCTTAACAATTATGCATTACAGGTATATGCTGAAATCATTACATTTTTAACTTCAATAGGCTATCTTCCTCATTTTGGCTTAAAGTAGTTGTTTTAACATTCCCTCTACTTTTATTGAGTTGACATTTAAAAACCCATATGAAATTACTTTTGCTTATGTCAATCCATTGTTGGATGTAGCATGTGTCATATACTATAATGTCTTTCAAAATGGAATCATGCAAAGATCGGTTTACAGAATTAGTGAAAATTGAAATCTCAATTTTCCCAGTGAAACGGCACACTTCAATTTATCAAAGTATGAGCATCACATACTTCATTGTATTTTCTGAGGCACTTGGCTTTTAAAATCCCAAAGCAAACATTAATTTGATATCACATCATATAAGTGTAGCTGAATGAAAAAAAAAAAAGACTTAACAGTTGGCAGCAGAATTTCTCTAAAAACAGCTAAATGTCTTTGTTCTAAGCAAGTGTTCCCCAAATGTGAATATTTCATGAACTTTTGCAATTTTTGCCATATACTAATACCTCTTATATAGTTATTTACCTAACATTTTGAAAATTGACTCATTTTTAATTAAAGTACCTTTTATTTGAAAGCAAAATTTTAATTACCACAAATGAAAATAAACACACAAAACAATTTTAAAATGTCAGATTTTATTAGCTACTTTTGCCTTATGGAGCCTTTATCCAAGGCTACCTTTTTTGTTGTTTTTGCTAAGAAATTGTTATTATTTAATATTAGAAAACGACAAAGACAGAATAACTACAAACTGATGCTTTTTTCCAGGCTTCAAAATAAATATTGAAAGAAATAAAATCCTCGTAAAGGGTTTAATTACTAGTTGATGCCTTAACTTTCTATAACCTAACATTTTGTTTTTTATCAACTGAAATGATACTAGTTCTGTTAGAAAAGTATCTTAGAAGGAATTGGAGAATATGAAATAGCTAAAATTTTCTTTAATGTAATTATACTGTTTTGGAGATGGCAAAGATTGCATAAAAAATGTGAGAAGGTGAAAAATAAGAGAAGGACTGATTGTATTTTGTGTCTAACTTGTCATTTAAATTTGTGTGATATTAACCAAATTGTCTCTACCAAAATTCAGTCAAGTTGTCAGCACACAAAGAATAGATGTATGCAAATAAGGATTGTGTGACACATCAGGGTTGCTATGGTATGGAAAAGGGAATACATATGCAGGTGAGCTAACCCAAAAGTAAATGGATTTAGAAGAGGCAATAATTCTGAAACAATGTTGACAATGGGAATATAAATTATACATGAATTTATAAAACAATTAGGCAAACATTAATCTTTCCACAAATAGTGGCATAGATATTTCAGACAATATTATACGATCTTAAGAGGATAACTTCAGATTATACTTCGATTACATATGGCGAGTTAATTTTTAAAATGTTCTTCCTTCATATCATCATGTCATATTTTATCCTATCATATCTATTTATTTATTTCTGATTCTTGGGATAAAAAATAGAACCTTTAATATGCTAGTTAAGTACTGAACTACACATTCAGCTCCCTTTTTTATTTTTCTAACATTTAAATTGTTCTGAAGCCATACCATTTACTCAATTCAGGTTTATTGGGTGAGCAAAATTATTTTTCCCCAAAATCCCATACAGAAAATTCAGGAAAGTAAATTTGATATTAGTTTACATTCATAAATGGGCACCATTAAAATTATGTCAAAGTACGTTAACAATAATTATTTTAACACATTTATTATTTAACTGTCAAATATTGATTTTTCAGAAAAATTTTCTACTCATGGTTTATGAATTTTTAAAAATATGTATTAAAAACAGTATACTGTTCCTTTATATATTAGAAATATGAATAAGTTATAAACATGCATATGATTAGGAAATTGTTATAAAATCTCCACTCTGGGGAAGTAGATTTAGACAAATTTTTAATTATGTTCTATGTGTACTTAGCTTAATATGTTTGCACACACTTTAGAATACCTTCAAATTGTATTGTTTTTAAATATCAGTTTATCCCATAGTATTGCTTCACTACATATAGCCTTTGTGTTTTGTTAGCTTATCTTTTGTTTTGTTAATTATTTATGCAAAGATCACATAAACGTGCTTGGATCTATATCTTCTTCTCTCAGTTGATGTGACTTGGTAATGTTTAAAAATTGAAAGCAAAATATAAGTTGTTTATTTGGAAAATAAAAATAAAATTTCTTTTCTTTTTCATCAGTACTGGGGTTGAAACCCAGCAGTGCTCTGCTTCAGACATATATTGCCAGCACCTTTCTAAAATTTTATTTTGAGACAAAATCTTTCTAAGTTTTCAAGGCTGACCTCGAAATTGAAATTCTCCTGCCTCAGTGTCCATGTTCCTGGGAGTATCAGTGTGGGCCACCCAATTTAGAAACATTTTTAAGTTTATTTATTTTATAAAGTTTTAAGTTTATTTATTTTATACAATAGAAGTATTTCTGTTGTTCTTGACTAGTAACTGAAATCTTTGTATTCTCTACTATGAGAATGTGGGGCATGGATGTTATATTTTTATTTCTAACGAAAATGCAATTATATAATTTGATAATATGTAACTTTGCTGCAATATTAGTCTCCAGAACACCTAAGAATTGTATGTTTTTGTGCTGTTGTATATTTAATAACAAATACATATATCACTAAAAATATCTTACATGATGATATTTAGTAAATTCATACAAGCACAGTAACCACAAAATTAAGATTAAAAATTTTAAAAATGAGGTATTTTTCTTTAGCCCCATTAATATTTGTACATATTCAGGAGAAAAGGTGATTCACTAACACTAAAAGTACTTCTATTCTAATATATTGACTCACTTGGATTCTCGTTATTAAATAATGTTTCATAATATCTTTATTATAGCAAAAACAGGCATAGAAATTGGTGCTGATAATGCTGTGACCAACTTGATCATGTTGTTTAGAACATTAGGAGCTAGTTTGTAGGGAGGGTTTGAAAAAGTCAGGAGATACATTCTGGAGAAGACTTAGAATGTTTTAAGAAAAACTTAATGTGTGATTCTGTTGGGAACTTATCAGAATGTGGACTATAAAGACTGTACTCTTGAGGATTCAGAGAGAAACAAGGAGTCTTAGAAATTGAACTAGATGCTATTCATGTTAGATTCTGACAAAGAAGTTGTATACATTTTGCACATGTCCCAAGACACTGCGTGAGGATGAATTTAAAAGTCATGGGCTTATTAATCTGTTTATTTGGAAAATGAGTAGAAAATTTCTTTTCTTGTCTTTTCAAGACAGCAAAGATTTAAGACAGTGACATGGGTTTTGGTGTTATCTTGTAGCCATGTTTGCTTTAAGAATTGGGATTGGAAAGCAAAGCTGAAAGATTTTGAAACCTTACAATTTGATCAAAAAGTTCATGTAAAATTGGGCTCAAGAAAATTGTGGTTACTAAAGACACTACAACCACTATAGAGATGCTAAGTTCTTTTTACAGAGACAGAAAAGAGGGCTTGAGACCTGTCAGTAAGCAACAAGATCACAACCATTGCGGACTGCCTGCTTATGAAGCCAGAATTAGACAGGCAGATAAGCCAGAGTCAAATCCAGAGAATGGAGGGACTAAAATGTTAACGTCTTCAGGGCCCTTCCTCTACCCTTATCAAGAAAACCTGCCCCTGCTGCAACCTGTTGGGAAGGTAACCTGTCCCAGGAATTGTCCCTCCCTATAAGGGGTTATTAAAGTTGTTAATGCACCCTAGATCCCCTACCTGCTTGGCTCCTCCAGCCCATCTGCTTCTCACCTTTTGGCCATCCACTGAACATGTCCTTGGCCTAGTCACATACACAGAAATGACAGAGATAAGAGGGAAAGAACAGGAGAACAAAGAATAGTTAGTATGTATAAAAGAGGCAGAACACTCTCACTTTTTGAAATACCAGAATACCAGTTGCTAACTCCTGGAAGAAGTCTATGTTACCCTTTTTTAACTAACCCTGGTTTATATGCTTGCCTCGGTGTGCTTTTCTAATGTTATACTTAAACATGTGAGGAAGCAGGGCTCATCAAAGGTAACCAGTGGTATACAAGTGGGGTCATCCTAAGAAGCCGTTTTACTGTAGTCAGCTGCCACTGCAGTTTTGGTCCTAGGAATCCCAGGTATTGTGCAAATTGGTGGCAGACTTGGGCATCATCCATGTGGTGCTGGTTCTGCAGGAATATAAGATGTTAAAGTTAAGGGCTCACAGAAGCTTCCACAATGATTTTAAAGGAATACCTGGGAGACTAGGAAAAGTGAGTCAGGGTGAGAATTCCTGTAGGCAGAGAGGACTGAATGTGATGCTGTAAGAAGGCAGTTAATCCTGCAATGGAGATCCCCCAGATTAAGATATGATAGTAGCATGAACTATCTGCTGAGGAAAGCTGCAGGCTGTGGAGAGGGCCAGGCTAACAGAGCCACAAACATGACAACCAGCAAGGCCAAAGGGCTTTCCCAAATCCTTGGAGAGAATGTCTTACCACCATGTGCCCTTAAGGCTGGGTGTGGAACCATAGGATTTACTATCTGCCTAGCTGGGTTTTGGTTTTACTTTGGTTCCATTATTTCTTTTTATGCCCCTCTTTTTCTCTTTTGAAATGAGAATATTGACTCAGAGTAATTGCGTATTGTTCTTATGTAAGTTGATTTTTGTTTTTTTATCAGAAGTTATGGCAAAGAGTTTGTCTTGGGTCTTAGGTGAGACTTCAGACTTCAAGTTTTGTGTGATGCGGGCAATGTTAAGATCATGGGGACTCTTGGAAATGCAGTAAGTATGTTTTGCATTGTGTGATGGGCATGAACTTTTGGGGGACAGAAATGGAATATTATAGTTTGGATATGAGGTGTTCCTCCCAAAGCTCCTTGGTCATCACAGGAATATTCAGGGTGAAATGATCAGATTATGAAAAATGTAACCTAATCAGTCCATTCTAGCTTGAGTGGACTAACGGGGTAATAACTCCAGGTAGGTGGGCATCACTGGAAGTGGTCATTCACTGAGCCTGAGCGCGTCCTCTGGAAAGTTTTGTTTTCCTTGTGGCCTCTTCCCCTTGCTCTCTTTCCTTCCTAGCTGTCTTGAATGGATCAGTGCTTCTCTTCCATGCCCTTCTGTCATGATATTCTGCCTTGTCATAGATGCAGAGCAATGAATTCAGCCCACTTTGTACTAAACTTCTGAAACATGAACCAAAGTAAACTTTTCCTCCTCTAAATTGTTCTTATCAGGTATTTTGGTCACAGCAACAAAAACTGCCCAACACAAGAAGGGAGAAAAGAAACCTTTAAAAATTTATGTCCTGTTTTCAGGCAAATAGGGAGAGGGCAGAGAGCTTTTCTAGTATTTTTTCCTTCTCATTTGCATTTAGCTCAAAATAATCCTTATGTTAAATTAAAGTGGTGCATTTTAGAGTGGCATATTCTGCTACTGTTCTCACACATATAAACAAAAATAATTTCTGTTGAAAGGCGCTGTGGTGCGTTCCTGTAATCTGAGAAACTTGGGAAGCTGAGAGTTCAAAGCCAGCCTCAGCAAAAAGCAAGGCACTAAGCAACACAGTGAGACCCTGTCTCTAAATAAAATACAAAATAGGGTTGAGGATGTGGCTCAGTGGTCAAGTGCCCCTGAATTCAATCCTCCATACCGCCCTGCCAAAAAAAAATTCCTATTTATTTTGGGTTATAAATATTCCAGGCTAGCTATAGTGTTTTAGGTACTACATGTGTAATAAGTATGTATTAAAGAAATGAATGAATTAAATATTTTATTATTTGTCTGTTTATTTTCCACTCTTTTCCCATCATAAAGGTGGAGAAAGTTCATGAATCTGACTTGAAATTGAGTTTGGGTTACAAGCATCGAACACTGCTCTTGTTTGGATATTGTTTGTGTGTTTTCTCCAAGAATTCATGTGTTAAAATTTAATTTCCCTTGTGAAGTATTAAAAGAGAGAGAAAAAAATCAGACTATGATGTTTAAAGATGGAGGCCTTTGGATATCATTGGGATTAGAAAAGGTCATTAGGGGGAAACACTCAGGACTGAATACTGTAGTCTTTATAGGAAAGAGAGAAAACAGAAGGAAAACACATGTGAGTGTGCACTCCCTCCCTCTTGCCCTGTGGTGCTCTGTACCACTTTGGAATTCTTCCAGTAAGAAGACCATCATCAGCTACAGATTCCTGAGCCTCTGAGATGAACCAAGGTCCAGTATTCCATTAAAATGGACTAATACAGACCCTGTGCATTTTCAACAAGACACAGAGGCAGACAACATAATATAATAGAGAGCTCAGGTTTGAATCCAAGTCATAGGATCTATGAATTGGTTTGATCTCTTAACTTCTTTCTACCTTGATAAACTAGATACATTATAGTCAAATCTCACAAGATGGGTGTGGGAATTAAATTAAATAGTGTAGTTACATAGTTTTGGCTAATAAACAAGAATTTTTTAACTTATATTATTGCTGAAAAGTAATAATATGAGGGAAAACTTTCAAATTCAGTTTTCATACCAGGATGAAAATTATTCAAAATTGGATAGAATAAAGTTTAGAAATAATCTAAAATCCCAGAAATGAAGGATATTTTAATATAATAATTTCATAAGTAAAATATAATTAAGGCATTGAGAAGAATGAGGTAGATATTTAGGTATAGATATGTAAGAATCATTAAGTGAAATTAAGTGAAAAAATTAATATACACAATAGTGTGTAAAATATGTAATATTTTTGAAATATATACATTTATCTATGACTATATTTTTATTCATATATTGAATATTTCAGAAATTGCTGACAATGTCTACTTTCTGGACAAGGTTCTAAGTACACAGAAATTGAGTTAGGAAGGAGAATCATTTTTACACTGTTGCATTTAAATATTGTACATTTTTATATGTACCCATTAGTTACACATGTTGCTACAAAACAATCTACCCCCAAACCTAACAGCTTAAAATCAATATCATTTATTCAGTTTCACGTAGGTGTAGGTAAATTGATGTTCAACTGATATATGTTGAGGGGAATCCTCGCATAAAACTGGTTCCAGGTATGGTCCACATGCGTCTTATTCTTTCTAGATGAATGAGCTATCCAAGACATATTCTGCCCGTGGTGATGCCAGAAGCACAAGAGCCAATATCTCATTGTGCAGGCATGTTTCAATTCCTTGCTGTGTTATACTAGTAAATATTTCATTGGTTAATACATATGGCATAAATAAGCCTAAAATCTAGTAGAAAAGAAATGCAATCTATTCACCATGGACTTAAACAAAGTTACTTGGTCAACACGAGCTGCAGTGAAGGGAAGATATGTACTTATACTTCCATTCAGATGAAGATGAAAATGATTTATAACCAAAAATAAGTGTCCATCATGTTTGTGGATGACTTACTTATTCAAAATAAAAAGAGAAATAACAAGGAAAAAAATCCAAACACTGCCAAAATATGTATCTATAGGATAATTATAGGAAAAAGAAGGCATCTAATGGTGGAAGTGTTGAATAAAGATTTATCAGCCCTGCACAGTAGCACACGCCTATAATCCCAGCACTCTGAAGGCTAAGGCAAGAGGATTGCAAATTCAAAGCTAGCCTCAGCAACAGTGAGGTACTAAGCAACTCAGTGAGACCCTGTCTCTAAGTAAAATACAAAATAGGGCTGGGGATGTGACTCAGTAGTTGAGTGCCCCAGAGTTCAATTGCTGGTACCCACCTCCCACCCCACACACAAAAAGGGTTTATCATATAGTTTTTCCAGGAATAAGAAAAGCACATTATTTGTTTTGCCCACTATAGATAGAGATTGTTTACATAGGTAAGTAATCTAACGAAAAAATTGAAAAGAGGCAATTTTAATGTTGAAGACCCACTGTTCTCTCACTGTAATCTTAGACAAGGATTTACTCTCATTGATACACAGCAACAGAATGATTTTTGTCATTGTTTCCTAGGATATCATTTATTATGAAAATTATTTCTAGTCTGATTTTTGTGGGGGCTCCTTTATTTATTTTGTGTTTCTATGATTGGACATTATCCTGGTGTTCAAATTTGCATTTGTTTGCTTCTGGTCTGTTTGCAGTTAAAACAAAGCAGGAACAATAGAGGCACCCCTGCAGTTTTCAGGTAGTTTTGAGTCATTTTTTTTTCCAGAGTATAATTATTTGTGTTCATTAAAGATTAAGCAAATAATGGGATCATTTAAAATGTATCCTGATTTTTAGTATTTTGAGATTTATACATTGTAATTTAAAATCAATCACTCAAATCAATGTCATCACTATGATTTCAGACACACTTGGACATTTATTTTTATTGAAAGAATTTGGAACAAATTTTCTCCTGGAACCACATTTCACTGCAGGGTGCTCTTACTTACTGGTGACCTTATGAAAAAGCACAGAGAATTATTGTGTTTGAAGATCCAGAATAGAACACAGGAGTCTAGCTTTGACTCTATGCAAGTCACTCATAATAACTGCAACCTCATCTACTAAATGAAGGTAAGAAGCCTGCTGTTCCTATAAAATCTTCAATGAAGAGTGTGGTACCACACAGAAGGGAGTCTATATGACCACCAGATATTTCCACTCTAGATGACCACAGTAGATGACCCATATTTAAGATGTTTAATAGTTAACTAGAAGAGAAAGATGGCACTGTGCTATTCATGATGCAGCAAAAAAAAAAAAAAAAAATTGTTGGCAAAATCTGGGGTCCACATGGATTTCTGTAAGCTGTCAAAAGTATAAAGGAAAGGGAAAAAAGACCCATTCTACACATCACACAGGCACAAATTATTCAAATCCTACTTGATCACATCAACTAAAGACTTAAAGAACAAATAGGACAAATAGAACAAATAATTAAAATCAGAGCTGAAATTAATGAAATTGAAACAAAAGAAACAATTGAAAAAATTGACAAAACTAAAAGTTGGTTCTTTGAAAAAATAAATAAAATTGACAGACCCTTAGCCATGCTAACGAAGAGAAGAAGAGAGAGAACCCAAATTACTAGCATACGGGATGAAAAAGGCAATATCACAACAGATTCTTCAGAAATACAGAAGATAATCAGAAATTATTTTGAATCCTTATACTCCAATAAAATAGAAGATAGTGAAGGCATAGATAAATTCCTTAAGTCTTATGATCTGCCCAGATTGAGTCAGGAGGATATAGACAACCTAAACAGACCAATAACAATAGAGGAAATAGAAGAAACCATCAAAAGATTACCAACTAAGAAAAGCCCAGGACCGGATGGGTATACAGCAGAGTTTTACAAAACCTTTAAAGAGGAACTAACACCAATACTTTTCAAGCTATTTCAGGAAATAGAAAAAGAGAGAGAACTTCCAAATTCATTCTACGAGGCCAACATCACCCTGATTCCGAAACCAGACAAAGACACTTCAAAGAGAGAAAACTACAGACCAATATCTCTAATGAACCTTGATGCAAAAATCCTCAATAAAATTCTGGCGAATCGGATTCAAATACATATCAAAAAAATTATACACCATGATCAAGTAGGATTCATCCCTGGGATGCAAGGCTGGTTCAATATACGGAAATCAATAAATGTTATTCACCACATCAATAGACCTAAAAATAAGAACCATATGATCATCTCGATAGATGCAGAAAAAGCATTCGACAAAGTACAGCATCCCTTTATGTTCAAAACTCTAGAAAAATTAGGGATAACTGGATCATACCTCAACATTGTAAAAGCAATCTATGATAAGCCACAGGCCAGCATCATTCTGAATGGAGAAAAATTGAAGGCATTCCCTCTAAGATCTGGTACAAGACAGGGATGCCCTCTCTCACCACTTCTGTTCAACATAGTCCTCGAAACACTGGCCAGAGCAATTAGGCAGATGAAAGAAATTAAAGGCATAAAAATAGGAAAAGAAGAACTTAAATTATCACTATTTGCAGATGATATGATTCTATACCTAGCAGACCAAAAAGGGTCTACAAAGAAGCTATTAGAGCTAATAAATGAATTCAGCAAAGTGGCAGGATATAAGATCAACACGCATAAATCAAAGGCATTCCTGTATATCAGCGACAAATCCTCTGAAACGGAAATGAGGACAACTACTCCATTTACAATATCCCCCCCAAAAATAAAATACTTGGGAATCAACTTAACAAAAGAGGTGAAAGATTTATACAATGAAAATTACAGAACCCTAAAGAAAGACATAGAAGAAGACCTTAGAAGATGGAAAAATATACCCTGCTCATGGATAGGCAGAACTAACATCATCAAAATGGCGATATTACCAAAAGTTCTCTATAAGTTCAATGCAATGCCAATCAAAATCCCAACAGCATATCTTGTAGAAATAGATAAAAGAATCATGAAATTCATATGGAATAATAAAAGACCCAGAATAGCAAAAACAATGCTAAGCAGGAAGTGTGAATCAGGTGGTATATCGATACCAGACTTCAAACTATACTACAGAGCAATAGTAACAAAAACAGCATGGTACTGGTACCAAAACAGGCGGGTGGACCAATGGTACAGAATAGAGGACACAGCAACCAATCCACAAAACTACAACTATCTTATATTTGATAAAGGGGCTAAAAGCATGCAATGGAGGAAGGATAGCATCTTCAACAAATGGTGCTGGGAAAACTGGAAATCCATCTGCATCAAAATGAATCTGAATCCCTATCTCTCGCCATGCACAAAAGTTAACTCAAAATGGATCAAGGAGCTTGATATTAAATCAGAGACATGGCATCTGATAGAAGAAAAAGTTGGTTATGATCTACACACTGTGGGATCGGGCTCCAAATTCCTCAATAGGACACCCATAGCACTAGAGTTAACAACTAGAATCAACAAATGGGACTTACTCAAACTAAAAAGTTTTTTCTCAGCAAAAGAAACAATAAGAGAGATAAACAGGGAGCCTACATCCTGGGAACAAATCTTTACTCCACACACTTCAGATAGAGCCCTAATAACCAGAATATACAAAGAACTCAAAAAATTAGACAATAAGATAACAAATAACCCAATCAATAAATGGGCCAAGGACCTGAACAGACACTTCTCAGAGGAGGACATACAATCAATCAACAAGTACATGAAAAAATGCTCACCATTGCTAGCAGTCAGAGAAATGCAAATCAAAACTACCCTAAGATACCATCTCACTCCAGTAAGATTGGCAGCCATTAGGAAGTCAAACAACAATAAGTGCTGGAGAGGATGCGGGGAAAAGGGCACTCTTGTTCATTGCTGGTGGGACTGCAAATTGGTGCAGCCAATTTGGAAAGCAGTATGGAGATTTCTCGGAAAGCTGGGAATGGAACCACCATTTGACCCAGCTATTCCCCTTCTTGGTCTATTCCCTAAAGCCCTAATAAGAGCATGCTACAGGGACACTGCTACATCGATGTTCATAGCAGCTCAATTCACAATAGCAAGACTGTGGAACCAGCCTAGATGCCCTTCAATAGATGAATGGATAAAAAAATGTGGCATTTATACACTATGGAGTATTACTCTGCATTAAAAAATGACAAAATCATAGAATTTGGAGGGAAATGGATGGCATTAGAGCAGATTATGCTAAGTGAAGCTAGTCAATCATTAAAAAACAAATACCAAATGACTCCTTTGATATAAGGGGAGTAAACAAGGACAGGGTAGGGATGAAGAGCTTGAGAAGAAGATTTACATTAAACAGGGATGAGAGGTGGGAGGGAAAGGGAGTGAGAAGGGAAATTGCATGGAAATGGAAGGCGATCCTCAGGGTTATACAAAATCACATATAAGAGGAAAGGAGGGGTAAGACAAGATAATACAAATGAAAGAAATGATTTACAGTAGAAGGGGTAGAGAGAGAAAAGGGGAGGGGAGGGGCGGGGAGGGGGGATAGTAGAGAATAGGACAGACAGCAGAATACATCAGACACTAGAAAGGCAATATGTCAATCAATGGAAGGGTAACTGATGTGATACAGCAATTTGTATACGGGGTAAAAGCGGGAGTTCATAATCCACTTGAATCAAACCGTGTAATATGATGTATTAAGAACTATGTAATGTTATGAACGACCAATAAAAAAAAAAAAAGCTAAAGACTCAAAGAAAGGTTATGGAGTATGTATGTCTGTCTTTTTTTTTTTAATTTAAAACTTGCCACATCAAATTATTTCCTTTAAGTCATAAGCATATTTTGATTTGTTTAAACATCTCCTTAAAGATTTCTCAGGGGGAAAAAAAAGAACAGAACTACCACCCTCCAGCTTTCATTGAGCCTATATTACAAATTAAGGAAATTGACTTTACAAAATTCACTTGGTAAAAAGAATCACCTTCCAAAGAAGTTGCAATCTGACCAAACACATTTAGGTGAATTTGACAGTTCTAGTCATAGGTTTCTCAATCAACAATAAAAGACTAAATTCTAAAAATTAAAAATTAAATACACAAGACAGTATAATTTAATTTTGAAAAGTAGAAGTTTGTCTGAGATATTCAAGATACTCCCAAACCTGTTAAGCAAGGTTTTAAATAAAACAGGAATCTATTAAATAAATCCATTAGTAAATCATGATCCAGTTAGAATCCAATTAGAACCAGTTAAGATTTTCTTGACAGAAAAGAAGATCAAAGTATTTTTGTAAATGTACAGTTTATATAGTAGATACATAAATAGCTGATTACAATAAAGTGTGATTAAACTCATGAGAGGCATGAGAAGGAAGCTAGAAATACAGATTATATTTATTCATAAAAACTGAAATTTATTAAGGACTTTTGTGTTCAATTTCAAAATATTGAAACAAGAACTATTATGGGCTGGGGTTGTGGCTCAAAAAAAAAAAAAAAAAAGAACAAATAGGAGAGTTTTACATTTTGAGGGCAATAGATCCAACGTTGTCCGCAGTATGTCTGCTTGCTCCTGAGTCAGCAGACAAGAGGAAGACAGTCACCTGCTGTGGAAATTTAGAGAGGAATGTGTCAGATAAATATTTCACTGAACAGATTTAAAAGGGAGGGAGAAGATTTAATTAAAACTACTGCAACAGAGGAGAGAGATTGAACTCCACTCCACTGAAACAAGGGATAGGAGGATTTTAAGCAATGGTGGTATAGTTAGAAAGTGTTAAAGGCTTTTAGGAGGGATGTTAGTAAATGTGATTAGGCTATTTATGTCTGCTAATTGTCCCTTTTGAATTTAGGATTTTACCTTTCCACAGAAATTAGGAGATAGGGATGTTCTCTTTCTTAATCATCATATTTCAAAGGCATATCTCCCAGGTCCTTATTCTTAGGCTGAAAGACTCTCAAGAAACAGAATTTACATCTCAAAGGAGCAGAGGAAGAACAAAGTTTTGTCAAGTAAATGCTCTAAGAAAAAGAAAGTCAAAGGTCTGTAATCACCTGAAAACTTGGCTGAGTTCAGACAAGCTAAGTAGAATATTAAGACTGTCTTGGCCAGGTGATAGGCTTAGAATGACTCAAGTGAATGCGGTGGAAGATGACCAGGGCTCAAGAAAGGAATAGACTCAGTTTTCAAATTTTATTCTTTGAAATAATTATAAAAATCTCAATTTGCTTAATGTGTGGTACATTGTAAGATGAAATAGTATAAAGAAGCAATATTTTCTTCTGGAATTTTACTTATTGAAACATCACACACACAACACACACACACACACACACAATAACTTTATATTAAGGTAAAACTAAGTAAGCATTGCTATAAAAAATGTCATAGAAACAAAAGAAATAATGTTCTAAAGATTACTTCACGAAGGTGGATAAATTTCCTAGGTAGATGATTAGAATTTGACTAGTGAAAAGAAAGGTTAGAATACTAAAAAAAGGACTAAAATCCTCTTTTTAAAATATTTATAGAGACAAAAATTTTAAAATATTATTTTAAATATCTTAACTTCAGTATCTGTGAAGATTTACTTTAATGTCATTAATTTATTTGCTTAAAATATGTCCTTAGATAATCAGATGTATTCATGTTCTAGCCATTGTGGAGTCAAAGAAAAATACTACACTATCCCCTCAAAGTACTCATGGGTTCAAAAAACAACTGTCAAGTAAAAAATACAATTAAAGACAAAAATGTAGGTGTTAAAATAATGGTAAATAACATGAAGTGGTAAAACATGAAGGGAAAGATCAACTGTTATATGTCAGAGAAGACTTATTCTATGTTTGCATAATATGTCAAAACACACTCTACTGTCATGTATATTTAGAAAGAAGAAATAAATAAAGAAAGAAAGAAGGAAGATGTTAAAAGATTCAGAGGAGGACAAAAGTGCTTTTGGAGAACTGTGCTGACATATAAGCCAATAAGAATAACAGAATGAGCCAACAATGAGATAGAAGGGAAGTCAGGGGAGAAGATGTTAAAAGACTGATTTATGTTCTCCTCCAATTCATTCACCAAAAGTGGACAAAATTATTATTTTAAAACATAAATGAGATCATGTCACTTTCCTACCCTAACTCATTTTGTAGCTTTCTGTTATATTTTAAATTGTATATACACATATAAATTAAAATTTAAACACATATATTTCATATTATAAAATATTCAGCATCTTTCTTGGCCCACAAGACCTCTTCCTATTTCTCCAAGATCCAACTCAACTGTAGACCCTTTTCTCATTCTTACAAATGTTCAAATTCACTGGATTGATTTCAGGTTACAAAATGGGCTAGACCCATCCACTTCCCTTATTTAAAAAGTAGATACTCCTTATCTATCATCTCACAAGATTAATGTCACTCCCCCACAGAAACTTTCCCATAGCATCTTGTCTAAGGATCCCTGCCACACATTATTCTCAGATAGAAGGCAAATTAACTTTCATCTTAAACTGATGAAAATTTGTGATTATTTAAACCAGAATTTATTTGTATATTTTATACTTCTCCTAAAGAAGAGTAACTTTAAGTCTTTAATGAAAATTTCCTGAATAAATAAATGGAAAACTGCCTAGAGCCCACAGAAGAGAAAAATGAGAAATAGAATTTTACATACAATATAGCAACATTTGTTTTTATATTTGTAAAAGACAAAACTGGAAGACAAAAATAAAAATTAATGTAGTTGTTTTTGAATGGATATAGGGAACACAGAAATGGTTTAAGAATAGAAGTAGGATATTTTGTTGTGAATTCTGACTTAAGACATGAAAACTTTTTATGTATTAAATCACATTTAGAAAAATGTAAGTCTTAAAACTTAAGGAAATACTTAAATCAATTTGGTAATATAACCATATAGACAAAAACAAATCTTGTCAAGAAGACTTACAACAGAATTTGGTCTATACATTCTAAATGGGAATGTTTACAAAGAGAAATTGTAAGGTAAAACTATATTTGGTTGTATTGCTCTAGTTAAGATACCACAATGGTTATTTAAATTTGTCTTTATGTCTATTATAGAATAGAGAAAATTTTTTTTAAAATTAGGACTTTCAGTATAAGTGAAGAGAGGAAAGGATATTTTAAAAACTTAAAAACAATAACATTGAATTCAATGTTGATAATGAATTCAGTGTTTCTGTTGTTGATATTGTTATCAGTAAAAAAAAAAAAATCTCCAGCTTTATCCACTAAAAAGGCCTAAAAGTGATGACAACTCTGTGCCTCTGAGCGTCCACATGAACACAGCATGATCACTAAATATCATTGCTCTCTAAAAGTAATCAGTGCTGCTTGGAAAAACAAATAGCTTTGTTTAAGGCTTAGGAGAGGGCATGCACTAAACAGAACAGAAGAGTTTGCAAGACTCAGAATCAGTAATAGGTCAAAGACAAATGTGATCATGCAAGAAAATCACAGTTGACAATCTTAAGGGAATCCAGCTGCCAAAGTTGAAACAATAAAAGGAATAACAACTGCCATTAACTTAAAGTTTTAAATATATTTTATATCTCTATAGCTAAAAATGACTCTCCATAAGATAGGAAACCAAAAAAAGAAAGTCTCATTTATTATTGAAGATAGAATATTATAATAACATACTAAAAAATTAGAGATAAAAGCAAAACATTACATTTTCCCTTTCTCTACAAAAAGTATTTTTTAAAATTAATGATTAATTTTGCAGTGCTGGGGATTATACCCAGGGTGCTGTACCACTAAGCTATATCCCCAAACCTTTTTTTTGTTTCTTTTGAGACAGAGACTCATTAAGTTTTCCTAGGCTGCCCTAGAACTTGCCATCCTACTGCCTCAAACCCCCAAGTAGCTGGGATTACAGGTGTGGACCACCAAAGCCAATAAGAAATTTATTTGAGATAACAGAATGACCCTGATTGCTAAGGAAAAGTTCTTCTTTACATGTTAATTTTAGTTAATGCATATCAAGAAAAGAGACAAAAGTATAAAATTTAAGAACAAACAATAATATAGAAGAAAACAGTTAAAAAAATCATCATTTTAAACCAATAACTGTATTAAGTATGTAGCATAAATATATTTTAAAAATCATTTTGTGAAAAGCTGATAGAGAATGCTTTTAGAATTATTTGCTGATTTGAACATATAAATAAAAAAATTGACTAAACCAAAAAACAAAACACGAGTTAGCAATAGAGGGAACAAGTTGTCACTTCTGATAGCTCAGTATAGTGAGACAACCAGAAATCATTTGTCTTCTAATAAGATGCAAGATACTATCCAGAGTACCTCTTAAGGTGTGATCCTGTCAAAGGCTGACTGTTAACTTGATCAGCCTGTATATCTTACTTTTAGTGTACAGGAAATAATGGGATTACAGCAATAAAATGAAATGACACCACAGAGAAGTAGCATGAATAATTTTTATGATAATTGATTGTTTCACCAAATAGTTAATGTTATAAAAAAAGAGACTTTTTTCTCTATTAAAGGAAACTAAAGAAAAATTAATCAAATGCGACATAGAGACCTTGAATGACCTTGTACAGAGACTGACTTGAACAATAAGTCTGAGATATTTTTGAGACCATTTGAAATACAGAATGATATAACAGGGTACTGAAGACTGCTACTGTTTCAAAACACATAATCAAAGTTTTTGACACTCCTTCATTGAGAGTTAGAATACATATGCCCTTCTCCTGAATGTGGACAGATTTTGGCTGTTTTGACCAATAAATCACATTATAAGTGACATTATGTGACTTCTGAAGTTAGAGCATAAAAGGGAATGTGTTTTCTGACCATGTGTAATTTTGAGTTACTCACCAGAGGTCAATCTTTATTAGGAAGTCCAACTACCTGAAATTGCAATGTTGGAGATGATACAAGCAGATATTCCAGTTAAAAACTCCAGTCAACAATCCAGGTTATCTCTGCTAATAAAACAGAAATTTGAGTTGAGCAGTTATGAATCTTCTAGAGTGGCCCACCACCAGCTGAGAACCACTGAGTAAAAACAGAGAGCAAAAGAATTAGCTAGCTGAGCCCTGCCCAAATATTGTGACCCAGAGATTTATGAACATAATAGTAGGGATGTTTTATAACACAAAATTTGGAATGGATTTTTTAAAATGAAGTATAGATGGCTAAGACGATTATTAATAGTCCAATTTTTGGTGAGTAATGGCATTTGGATTATGACAATGTATTTATTTGTGGGAAATACAAAATAATATATTGAAGGCTAAAAGGTAATATTTGAATCTTGAATGAACCATATATGAATATATGCATATAAACATATATATAATGGCATAGGAGAGTTCATCCTATTATACTATTTACTAAGTTTGTTTCTAAAATTTCTGTTTTTTGAAGACCTACAGAGAAAAATGTAAATGCGAATTTAATTTTCTGTTCAAAATCAAAGCAGGGTGGATAGGGGAACCACAGCCTCTTGTAATTTTAATCCAAAGTCTAGAAAAAAGTAAGAATGAACGTAGACTTGAAAAGTATTTAAAAGACATACGTGGGAAGAATTAAAGGTAGTATAAAAACTGGATCAAAGAGAACCTTGAAAGACACGATAAAAATCACTTTGTACTGTGTTTTATGTAGGCCTATTGCCCACTAGTTCATAAAATCATTTTGGACAAGGACATTATCTCCACCTATGTATTCCTAATGACTAGCATGCTGCCTGGCAAGTTTTGGACACCCAGAAAATGTTACATATGGTAAAAATTGGAACTAAAAAAAAATCTGTATGTATATATTAGTCCAAAACCTCAATATTAAATCCATAGAGAAAGAGGAAGTGGGGATTAGGGCTCTGTGTTCAGGGCTTTAAGTACTGGTTTGTCATGCTATAATGGATAGACTAGAGATACAGGGCATGACATTCAGACTGTACAATGTATAAATAAAAATTAGAAATTGGGAGGGAAACATTATAAATTGAAACAAGTTCATCTCCCATTTAAAACAAATGAAAATCTATTTTAAGTACATAACAACTTTTCAGAATTCAAAAAAGTCTGTTAGAAAATTATTTTAGGGGCTGGGGATGTGGCTCAAGCGGTAGCGTGTTCACCTGGCATGTGTGCGGCCCGGGTTCAATCCTCAGCACCACATACAAACAAAGATGTGTCCGCCGAAAACTAAAAAAAAAAAAAATAAAAATATTTTAAAAATTCTCTCTCTTTCTCTCTCTCTCTCTCCCTCTCTCTCAAAGAAAAAAAAATAAAATTATTTTAGTTCTAAGAAAAAATTATAGAATAACTTTAAAAGTTGAATTATAGCACTGACAATCAGATTCATGACTTATACCATTAGGTGTTTTACCAACATTATAGCTAATACACAACATCTCTGCAGGGGAGGTACTAATATTTTAATTTAACAAATAAGATGATTGAAGTTTAGAGATTTAAATATCTTGTGAAAAATTTAACATACAATAAACACCTCTGAAATGTGTTTATTGTATGTTAAATTTAAACTAGAATCACATAGTCAACAACAAACAAGTTAATGTAATCATGATTTTTCCATGAAAAAAATGAAGACACTAACATTTAGCTTATAACCCAATCCTCAAATATTTTTCAATAAAGTAAAAATTGTCAGGCTATCTGTAATTCCAGATTGACAGTTGCTAATTTAGATACTAATGTTCATAGTTGTGAATATTTACCCAAAAAATTCCCTCAAAAGTAGGTCAGAGGAACTGACAGTATTTTTATACAAGGAAAAATAGAGGTTGTATAAAGTAGTGTGAAAGATGTTAGCATTTCTAAACCTGTTATGGTAATAACTTAAATTAATTTCTCAAAAGTGGAGAAATTTGGCAGAGGTATTTGGAGGTTAAGCATATCCCTATGAGAAAAAGAAGAAATTAAAAAGTATAAGAGGGATGATCAAGAGTAGAGAATCCCTGTTCACCTTTCCAGATGTCACAAAGTGGTGGCTTGTGTTTAAAAATGATATAAAGAATATTCCTCAGGGAAGGAATCAAGCCAACAGTTTTAAAGAGCAAAATAGCTGCAGAAATGTTTAAAGGAGTACACAGACTGAGAAAAGTAGGACAAAGACTTGGAAGTAGAAACCCATGTAAAAACAAGAGGTCTGTAAAGCTAGGGTGATGACAAAAGAATAAAGCCACACAGGAAAAATGATGCTTCCCATAGACATCTGAAGTTGTGCTGGGAAACGAGGCAGAGGGATGGAGAGCAAAAAGTTCTCAGGTTAAGAGGGCACTAATGAGAATCAACAGCAAAGCTCATATTGCCTAAGTCAATGGCAGTGATCTTTATAAAACAACATCAGAAAGAAGATGAAATCTGAGCTGATATAGGATGCCAGCTAAAGAATAAGAGTGATTTATTGGCTGGTATCACAGCTCAGTGAGGAGTTTAAGAAAAGAAGTACTCTAATGAGTAACTGTGGGCAAATTAAACACATTATTAGATATAATTTACTAAAATATTTGAAAATGCTCATCATGGTGGAATCTCAAGCAGGTAAATTTTAAGAATTAAAGATGTGTATTAAGTTGGAGACCTTTGGAACAAGATGTTGATTTCAAGTTTTTTTTTTTTTTTTGAAGCATAACATGAGACATGTGCTAGATGCCACAGTAGGAGGGGCTAAAGCTGTTGACTTTGGAGAATCTGAAGAGACATCAGGCTTAAAGTGGAAAGTGGGAAAAATATTAATTTTAATTCAATGAAGCAAATGTTTGATCAGGAAAACAGACCATCTGTCTGAGCATTGCAGAAATATGTGAAGACATTTCCCAGCACCATCAGCAGTCCGTACTCGGTGGTGGGGGAATGTGTGTGAAGGTTGTATAATTAAAGGTGCCAGAGAAATGAGACAAACCTGGTTTTCTAGCTTCTCTCTGTGTGTGGTCTGAAGACTCTTTTACAAGGAGATTCTTCAGCACTTCCAGAGAAGTAAAATACAAAAACGAAGAAAAGAGGCTAATATATAGTGTGAAATCAATTGTATGTACTGCAGATGACACCACCTTTGAGTTATAGGAGAATCAGGAGGATATAGAAAAATATAGTGTATAGATCAAAACAGCAAAACCATAAACATGGGCACTGGGTACAGGAGTGGCTCTATGATATATGGACAGCAGAGAATAGCTCAAGGAGAATTATTAGCCTAGCTTATAATGGTGACAATGATGCAAAATAAAATGAGGTATGGAAGACAAAGAAGAAATAAAAAAACTAAGGGGGCTGCCACCATCAGAAAATAGAGCATGACTGAATAAACAACTTCCAATGATAGATCATTTTAGTACCTTAGTTTTATGATGTCATCCCAAAGTAGTTTGCAGTTCTGGCAGGAGATTTTTTTTCACATTCCATTGGAAAAGTTGGGATGAGTTGAAAGAGGCTCATTTGACCAAAGAAGAGCTATCCAATTTACTATTATTTCTCCATGTTTCTGTTGGAACCCCCCAAATAATACTCCAAAGTATGATGCTGTGAATTGCTGAGCACTTTTGTTATAGTTTGGATGTGAGGTGTCCCCTAAAGCTCATGTGTGAGTCAATGCAAAAAGGTTCAGAAGATAAATGATTGGATTGTGAGAGTCTTCACCCAATCCAGTAAATTAATATTAATTCCCTGATAGGGATTACCTAAGTGGTAACTTAAGGGTGCAGCTGGAGGAGGTAAGAATTACTGGCATGGCTTTGGGGTATATATTTATTTGTATCTGGTGAGTAGAGTGTCTCTGCTTCTGGATCATCACGTGACCCCTTCCCTCTGCCATACTATTCCGCCATGATGTTCTGCCTCACCTCCAGTGCCAAGGAATGGAGTCGCTCTTCGGTGGACTAAAACCTCTGAAACCATGAGCCCCAAATAAACTTTTCTTCTCTGAAGTTGTTCTGATCAGATCTTTTAGTCACAGCAGCGAAAAAGCTGACTAAAACAACTTGAATTAAAGGGAATCAGAAATCTTGGCAACTTCCTAAAATCAAGTTGTCTCTAATTTCCCCACTGCCAAGCACAGGAAGGGGCTTGCTCTGAATTTTCTTTATCTGACTGAGGGAAACTCTTCAGAAAGAAGTTAAATCGTCTCACACTCCCTCATTGACATTTAATCAACAAAGAAAATTAGTCATCAGAGGAGGCGAGGCTAAAGTGTTGCCCCACACAGACTTTTTGTCTGTTTTTCTGGGGACACCTCCCTGGTATTACCTGAGAGGTTTTAATCTGAGTTTATGTGAATAAGAAGATGGTCTTTTTCAATGGTAGAGTTCTGATCCTCACCTCATAGCAAGGTGTCCCTCCCTCCCCCACAGACCAGAGGAAGGTTGTCTCAGACTATTGACTGTTCTTTGGCCTCACTCATGTTCCCGCTAATTGCTTGCTTTGCTCCACTTCCTTCTTTCCTATGAAGAAGATGCTGAAACTTCAACCATTTAACCCTCCTTTAAGCCCTCAAGCATATGGGCACATTTATGTATGCTTTTCTCCTGTGAATCTGTTTTCTCTCAATTGATTTCAGTAGACTTAAACCTTCAGAGGTGAGGGAGCATTCCCTTCATCCCAACATTTCAAATTGAACTATAATAAGACTTTGGTGGAGCAAACTTCAGATTCCACATGTTCATGTGAAAGAGTCAGGAAATAGGAGTACTGTACTGAAAATATTTTTTTAAGGAAGAAAAGGACAAATTATGAAAAGGATATGGTGAAGTAGATGACAGTGTAGGATATAAAACTTAAGATTTGAAAAGAAAAAATGGGAAAGGTATCATAGAGAAATATCAGAGGAGATCTGTATGTGTGAAATAGAAATTGTTAACCCTGAGGATGAAGATATTAAAAATGGTTTTCAAGAATCTAAGGATAATAGTAGAACTGGGTCAGGATAAAGATGTCTTTTTTTGGAAAGAAAGTTAATTTCTGGCTAAATTTCATATAAAGTTCTGCTTAAGAGAACTAGGTGAGGAAGAGACCAAGGAGCACATGTTCACTGACTACACATTACTTGAGAGTTATAAAAGTGACTGTTGCAATGAGCTCTGTTAACACATCTGTATGTGTTTTGGTAGACCTGTACATGTTCTTTCTTGTGTCATTTACTGTTTTTTTTGTTTTTTTTTTTCCATAACAACACTGAGTTTCGAAAAAAAATTATCAACATTTTTAGGGGAAACAATTGTTATTCTCATCAGCATCTGCTTTACTAATGTACAAATGCACTCCTCATTCTCCAGGGAAATCTAGAAGCATATTAATGTCCTTATTTCTATATTTCTCAATTCCAGTAGTCTGCACACTTGAGTGATGCTCTGGGTGCCTCTGTACTCACAAAGCAGTGGCCCTTCCCTCCAATCCTTCACATATTGATACGTCTTGCTCCATTGGTCTTGGTCACACATGTTTCTTTCTTTCCAGTTCTGTAAAGAGACTAGGTTCTGCTTGTCTGATTTACTCCTATCTCATCAAATTGTCTAGAACTTCTTATGTTTTGAAGGCTGGATATTGAATCAGTCCCCAAATTTCCGTTTGAGGTTCTTTTTTTAAAAAAAAAAATATTAACATTTTGACACATTTTACACAAATGGAGCCCACTTCTCATTCCTCTGGCTGTAAATGGTGCAAAGTCATACAATTATGTAGTCATACGTGTACATAGGGTAATAATATCTGCCTCTTTTTAATCCGGGCAGAACACATAGAACAAAAACATTGGGGAAAAAAAAAAAAGAAAAAAACACTGGCTGGGGCACTGCTGGTTGCCCAGTAGACTGTGTATTTTCATATGACCTACGTTGATGCACTTGTGGACACAGTATGGGAATTTCTGATCATCATCTCTAAAAGAAAGTTACAGTCCATTCTATTAGCCTTAATTAGGCTGAGTTTATTTGGGGGCCTTGCAGAATCAATGTCATTTATGTTACACGTAAGAGATAGCATGTGGGGGCAGAGTTAGGTACCAATTAGTAAGCAACTGAGAAAGAATGTTGAGTTGGGTGCTTTATTAAAAGAGAAGGGAAAAGAAAGTAAGCTATATTCTGAAAGCAAAGAATCCACAAGAAAGCAGAAATGCTAAACAAGATGACTCAAGTTGTGGTTTGTGGAAAAGGATTTGTCTGCTGTTCCAGATAAGAGAAGAAATTGAGCATACATATACAGAAACCAATAAAATCTAGATCAAATATGTAAACAAGGAAAAGAAAATGCCTTTGTATGTTAAACTGTGTATATGTGGCTGGAAGAGGTGGTGAACATCATAATCCCAATGGCTCTGGAGGCTAAGTCAGGAGGATCACCAGTTCAAATTCAGCCTCAGTAACTTAGCAAGGACATAAGCAACTTAGTGAATGCTTTTCTCAAAATAAAAAAGAAAAACGGCAGGGGATGTAACTCAGTGGTTAAGCACCCCTGGGTTCAATTCCCATTACCAGAAAAAATAAAAGTTTATATATGACTACAATGATTTTTCAGAATATGAGCTACATTCAGAATTTCTATTTCACCTATAATTCTTGGTTTGGTGAAAGTTGGAGTATAAAAGTTATAACAATGACTATTTTAATTAACAAACTTTACAGATTTTATAATACTTTTATTTTTTTTCTTATGTTTATATAATTTTATGAATTTTTTGAATGTAATATTAAGTTTGGATTTGCATTTGGTATATCTTTTCTAACAGTTTTCTAGTGAGTCCTATTATATTTTATGAATTTATTCATCTACAATTAAAATATATCTTAAAATAGTATAAGACTTCTATTTTATTACTATTATATTGAAAATTACTGTACTAGAAAAATTCAGATTTATCATAAGGAGGAATATCTAGGAAGGTAAATTAAATCATGTAAAATTTTAAAAATATCAAGGAAAAGTGATAAAATGGAGGAAAATTAAATTTATCACAGTAGAAGGTATTTTAGCATATTTATGTAATTTTAAGAATACACTTAATTTCAAAATAACCCTATCCTAATAAGATATTTAACAAACACACCCACCGTATTTATGAACATCTATTTTCTCTATCTTTCCATTCTTACTATTATGAGAAACATCATGAGAAACATGAAAGTGGTCTGTTAATTATTCTTGAGGTAAACATGAACATATCTGTAAATATTTCTCCTGCTAAATTCCCAGAGGCCTAATTGTTAGATTTAGCATTTTGTACAGTTTGGGAACTTCTAGTTTATTTTGCTTTTTATAAATTTTAAACTTCATTAGAGAAGTCTAAACTTTTTTTTGTTATTGTTTTTTCTGGGCAGCTGTTAAAAATGAGTGCACAGTTTTTAAAACCCTTGTGAACAAGTGGTACTATTAAATCACCTTAAACAAATGCTAAGCAAAGAATAAAAACTAAGAGAGTGTAGTGAGACCCTGTCTCAAAATTTAAAAAAAAAAAAGGTTGTTGGGAATATGGCTTAGTGATTAAGCAACCCTTGGATTTATTCTCTGGTATAAACAAACAAATAACAACAAGTGTAAATGCCTGCTCATACATTTGTTCCTATTTCTACTGGCACACTCATCTTTGTCTCTCACATATGTAGGTGTATATACTGCTAGGTATCTTGTATTAGGTTTTGGGATTTATGGGAATGTAGGTAACCAGACTTTTTTGCAGTTGTCTGGTGGATTGAACAGATGGTATTTCTGAAAAGAAATATTGGAGCAAGGATGACAATACAAGATACTGAAGCTAGGAAAAAAATGTTACAGAAAGGCTGGTGGTAAAGTCTTAAGAAGTGGCAAATTTTGATGACTATAAGAAAAGACTCCAGAGTGAGGGTCTGTGGCTCCTAGTGAGCCTTCTTTAAGGACAGAATTCTGTGGAGAAGAAGTCAGCTATTGCAGAGAAGTGAGCATGATGGAAGCAATATTGAAAATGGGCTTCTGAGCACTATTTCCTCAAGTTGGAGATAACTAGAGGAAGGAAAAAAGAGTCCAACATCAGCTGGTGTATTGTTATTTATAACATGGAACAATCCTTGGGATTTCACCTACAGAAAGTTTCCAATATAAATAAACATAAAATATTTGAACTTATTAACCTATCATGTATTAATAAAAAACGTTGTGCCTATTGCTTCTCTCTCTAACATACATAAAATAAGTTACTGTTAAAAAAAGGGAAATTAGAATTTGGTCTAGTTTTTCACTTCTTTGAAATGTAGATTATATAAATAGGTAATATATCTTCCTTATTTCTAAAGTAAGAAATACGGAAACATATTGTTATATTAAAGGAAAGCACCAACATTTGTAAGAGAATTACAGACTAGAACTGTGATTGTTAGGGTCAAACTGGGCCTAAGGTTTTGCCTAGGGGTGAAATTAAGAAAGTATAACATTCTCCCTGAAGTTCTTAGACTGTTGCTACTACTCAAAATCCAAATCACTGCAATTGTCATCTTAATTTCACTTGGAGATCCTTTCTCAGTATTTTGTAATAAACATTGTATGGGAAAATGTCTTCCAAAGTCATATCAAAACATGCACCTTTGTCTGTTCTAGTTATTAATAGCACTGTAGTACAAAATAAAGAAAGAAAAGAAGAAGGAAGAAGGGAAGAGAGGAAGTAGAGAGAGAAGGAAGGAAAAAAGGAAGTCCCTCCCAACCAATAAGAAAAGTTTAATCTTGTTTGGGAGTCCTACTATTAATTATGAGATAATAAGGGCAAAAATAGAGAAAATTGTTTTTGAGGTGAAATTAAAATACACACACACACACAACTTGAATGGATAATCTTTTTTTAATTAATTATTTTTTTATTGGTTGTTCAAAACATTACAAAGCTCTTGACATATCATATTTCAGACATTAGATTCAAGTGGGTTATGAACTCCCATTTTTACCACAAATGCAGATTGCAGAATCACATCGGTTACACATCCACATTTTTACATAATGCCATATTAGTAACTGTTGTATTCTGCTACCTTTCCTATCCTCTACTCTCCCCCCTCCCTTCCCCTCCCATCTTCTCTCTCTACCCCATCTACTGTAATTCATTTCTCTCCTGTTTGAATGGATAATATTATGGATGAATTATGTAGACACATACTCTACAGGAGAAATAAATTTTTTATTTTATTTTAGAAGAAAAATTTTCATTTTCTGTCATATGTTTCACTGTAATACTTATCCCTAAAGCTTATATCTATAAATAGATTCACACCAAAGAAGTATCTTTGCCAGCATTAAAATAAACTAAGGCTCTTTGCTGTTTTTAGAACCATTGATCATCATTCTGTGTGTGTGTGTGTGTGTGTGTGTGTGTGTGAGAGAGAGAGAGAGAGAGAGAGAGAGAGAGAGAGAGAGAGAGAGAGAGAGAGTGTGTGTGTGTCCAGGTGAGATTGTGAGAGTAAGAGAATGAAAGACTGTTTTGTGTATATACTTATAGGCAATATATCCCTGGGCCCTAATTTTTAGTTGCTATTTTATTTTCCTTCTTTCCAGTATCACTTTACTTGTTTCATTTTTCCTCATGGTATCTGTATGCCAACATATCTATTAACACCTCTTCATTTTTGAAGATGGCAAAATTAGTAAATCTGAAAGTCCTTGTAGCTCATACAGCAGCTGGCTTGTACTGCATCCAGAGAATGAACACACACACCTGTGAGTGCTTAATTGTCTCTTTTTCCCTTGGATTTTAAAGTCACTTCACACTGAAATATTTGAAATTTGGGAATTCTTTTTAAGCTCACTGAAAGTCTCTGAATTTACATCCATCACCTTCTATATAACAAAATAATACAGGATATTGTATCTTTTCTATTGAACTGGAAATCCTTACAAAACAAAAAATTGAGATGTCCTTTGTAAGAATGATTCATTGAAATGTGGAGTCAAGTTTTTATGATTTAATTTCTTTGTATAAAGATATTTGTAATGATCCTTTACAGTTTAGCTTTTCTATCTAAGTAGGAAAGTTGCCAGGTAAACAGATAAGCGTATTGGTCAATCTAGTATGATTGCTTTCTTCCAGCGATGGGCAATTTTAATTTCCTATCACATTTATAGTCATCATATTTGAGAAAGGGCAAAATAGGTTAATGAAATCATTATAATTGCATTCAAATGATATATATTTAAAAGTTCAATTAAAGAAACAGATTCCAGGGCATCACATTTTAGTTTGCCTTATGGAGACCATTGCTCTGTAGCACCTGTAAAAACCTTGAACAAACAAATTTCCCAATGTTAAAATGAATGTGAAGTCATTAAACATGCCTATAAAGTAAATTTATCTATTAAGTAGATTTATTGTGAAAATAGATGATGTTTTGTTGAAAATTCATTGTTCCTATATGTAGTTAATACACATTTTGTCAAATTCCTGGTATTTTTTAAAACAAAGTAACAAAGTTGTTACTAAAGAGTACTTAGAAGTTATACTCAACTGGAATTGTAACTTTGTGTCTTAACAGATACTTGACTTTGGATATGTTAATAAACCTCCTTAATTATCAGTTTTTTCATTTGTAAGATGAATACATTAACATTGCTAGCCCCATTATGATGGGGGAATGAGATAGGAATATAAAATCAAAAATATAAAATCATAGTGACTGATTTATAATAAGAGGTAAAGCATTTTATCAACTATCTTCCTTGTTATTGTTACTATGTCAGAGCTTTGGGGATATGGAAGTTTCTGAGGTGAATAACACATTGCCCTCCCTGAAATTTCTTGTTGTCCAAGTGATAAACACATAACCATGATAAACACTGTACCAAGATCTGATATAAATACATATTTATATTAATTCATGGATATTGTCAATAATTAGGTAGCTTTTATGAATATTCCTATTGTTTAGATGAGGAAATGGGTAATAGAATAAGAATTGCTCAAAGTTCTATGGCTAGCTAGCATTGAGCTGGAATATGATACAAGGCAGTCTGGATCCAGAGACATTTTTCCTTTTCTATAGCACTATATGTGTGTATATTTCTGATAAATCTTTGAATGTTTGGAAAAAATCAACACCTAAAGAAATCTGAAACACCTCTATTTTTCTGTCAGTACTCCTGGCTAGGAAATTTCAGGTGACATGTACTTTCATCTTGTAGAGGAAGAGGAGTGGTTGTCCTCCAGCACATTTAATGCTACCTAACCACCAGGACACCACCTTCCCTGTGCATAATTTCTTAGATTACCAGGGCAAGCAGCTTTTCTGCTTTGTTTAATTGTTCCATCATCTCTTGCACAGGAGAATCAGAACCCTCCAGGGCCTTCAGCTTCCTTTTTCCAGAGTGTTACTGCTCCTTCAGGCTGAGGCACAAATGAACCATTATCTTGACCCACATCACTTACTGAACATCTTATCTGGTTCTAGTTCCAGGCCAAAAAAAAAAAAAAAAAAAAAAAAAAAAGATGATTGCATGGTACTGTCTCTACTCTCTGGAAGCTTACAAACTTTTAAAACAAATATGCAAATTCAGGTATGGCATTATGAAATCATGGAAGATGGATGATCTGTCTTCAAAGCAAACTAACATAAAAATTATTACATTTGGTTTTAAATACAATGTAGAGAACTGTGTCTGTTTTGGAATTATTTTCTGCTTTCCACTCAGTGACAAGAGTCCAGACATTTCTATCTCCATGGTGTGTGTAGGGGTAAGAGTCACTATTTTATCCTTATAGAGATAATACATTTTCAAGGAATACACAAGGGGGAAAAAAAGCAAAGAACAATATCCCAAGAATCAAAAAACGATATAGGATCCACCAAAATTTCAGACATACATTTTGGGAATGCGCTTTAATTCTTTAAATCAAACTTTAGGTACAGGAAATATAATACCAGACCATATTATTTGATATGCCAGAATAAATGATGATTAAGAAATTGATCAATGTGTATACAAATCAAAATAAACTCTCTTATTAGAAAAATGCTATGCTTAGAAAAAATGGTGATAATAAATTTTGGTGTCAAAATAAAAAAATGAACTAACCAGATAATAATGGCTTACAAAGTAGGAACCTGGGATCTAAGTCTTCATAAATTCTGGTACTATAAGGAATAAGGTAAAGAATGTTCCTAGAGATTTCTATAAGTATACATATTAAAATCTCTAGGGAAATCACTAAAGAAGAAAAAGCTGAAAATAACCTATCACATAATAAGAAACAAATTAAATGAAAACTAACCAAATTAACTTATAAAGATCCAGAGAGAATAAAAATGTAAAATAGAAAAAAGTATCATATAACTGTAAAAAGCTTGGTTCTAAAGTAAAATAAATCTAGTAAATGTACTAGGTAGGAGACTCCTGAAACTTTGGCCTATCCTTCTCAGGCAAGATAACAAATAACCCAATCATTGTTAAGTTATTTGCTCAATTTTGATATTCTAATGAGGGAAAAAGCAAGAAATCAACATTATTATTCTCATATCCCATATGCTAATGTTAATTCCAGGTTAGATAAAGACAGTTATGTGCTGGTCATGGTGGTGCACAGCTGTAATCCCAGAAGATTGGGAGGTTGAGGCAAGAGGATCACAAGTTTAATGGCAACCTCATCAATGTAGTGATACCCTAAGGAACTTAATGATACCTTATCACAAATGAAAAATAAAAAGGCTGGGGAGATAGATCAGTGATAAGAGTGTCCCTGGGTTCAATATCCAATACTATATAAATACACACACACAAACACACACATACATATATACATAAAAATATGTAAAATATAAAATTGCAAAAGTTTTAAGAAATCATTTCAGGGGAACATATTTATGGATTGAGGACAGAATCCACCCCCTCCCACGGGAAAAAATTGGCTATATTATATGGCTACATAAATTTTAAAAATAATATCAGAAGACTATAAAAATGTAAAGATGGGGGCTGGAGATGTGGTTCAGGGGTATAGCACTTGCCTAGAATGTATGAGGCCCTCAGATTGATCCCCAGAAGCACATTAAAAATATAGAGAAAATAGAAATCTCACACTGAAAGATTATTTTCAATAATAAGTGATAAATAGCATTTCAGAATGTGTGACTTAAACTCCACAAATTATAAGAGAAAACTAAAACAACTGTAAAACAAAACCAGATACTCAAACTGAAATTGACAGAAGGCAAGTATGACTTATCATTAAAATATCTACTTAAAGTACTAGCAATATTAAAATACAAACTAAAATCATAGTATAGTATCACCTCACTTGTACCACATTGTTATCAAATTCATAGCTTTCAAGTATTAAATATTGATGATGATATGAAATAATACAATTTTTATTTATGACTTATAGGCAGGAATGCAAATTAGTACAAATATTTTGGCAAATTAAATGTTATAATCTATAACAGTTGACATTTCCAAGGACCAGAAATCCTAATATTCAATCTTTACAAGGAAGAACATTGTATATATTAATCCCAAAAGACATCAATGTCTTTACAGGAGGACTTTTTAAAATTATTTTCTTATTTCTATTTGATAGCAGAATGCATTACAATTCTTATTACACAAATAGAGCACAATTTTTCATATATTTGGTTGTATCAAAGTACATTCACATCAATTCGTGTCTTTATACATGCACTTTGGACTTTTTATAATAGCAAAAACACCGAGAAAGAGCTTAAATGGTAGAATAAGTTGAGTTATATAAAATGCACTGTAAGTCTATATAGTAATATAAATGAGTAAAGTTTAAGAACCTTGAATTAAACTAAGCATCTGAAAGATATAATTATCATATTTTATTAGATTTTATAACCAGGTGAAATAAACAACTAATTGGTTACAAGCCCAAAATCCTTGATAAAAGTTTTCATAAAGTAAATGAGAAATAAATCCGAAATTCTGAATTTACCCAGGAAGAGAAAAGGAAAGCTAGAGGAGGAGGTTTGCAAGAATGTTAAAAGCAATGAGAGTCAGCTTTTTCTCCCAAATATTTTATTTTTAAAGTAAATATGCCTTAGATAACAAAAATAATTCCCAAATTGACTGTTTCAAGTGATTAAAAATATAACTTAAAAAATGCTGCAAATGAAAGAGAAAATTTGTATGTCAGTATTCAAAAATGCCAATACATCTGATTTATATTGAAAATTAATTTTTGATTATATTGGCTTTTAAAAATGGCCTATCCCTATGAGAATTCATATATTTATTTGAAAACAATTTATGTAAGTTCTGAAGAACTTTACATCATAAAAGTAGAAGTACCAGTCTCTTTAATTTTCAACTTAGAAAATAAAAGTTTTGGATAATGCATAGCTTAAATGTGATTAAAATGGTTTTCAAAGATCTTATATTTCTTTCCATGTAAACTTTTCTAATATAGATATTCTCAATAATATCTATACAATTTAATATAATGCCCTTATTTAGAACTTTTAAATAACCAAGGCCAGACCAATTATTTAAATTATTACTGCTGTAGCAACTAATTATTTTTTTATGACTAAACCCTAGAGCTGAGTAGAATTCACTTATAGACTTAATTTTCCCCTATATTTCTGTTAGTGAATAGACTCACTTGGACCTTTCTATATTTTCTCTCTCTCACTCCCACACTGCATATTAGGTTATAAGTTTCATGAGACTAGGGATCTTATTTGTTCTATTCACATCTCCCATGCTTGGGCACAATGAGTGATAATTAGTATATACTTGATAAATACTTTTTAAATGAGTAAATGATCATTTATCACACTATTGCACAAAGAAGAGATAAAGACAATATTTTAAAAGTAATATAACATACTTATTTTTTTCCTTATTTAACACTTAAGAGCTCACTCACTCACATGGCTCTAAAAATACATTTAATTCTTATTTAATTAAAACATTTTTATTTAATAATATATTAACATGGTTCAAATATTAATTAAAATATACATAGAGAAAAAAATTGATTATACACATCTTTCTCTACCAATTTTCTCCTACTTCTCTTTTTAAAGTAATTCCTTTCTTAATGTATTATATAGTCATCTAATCTTTCATCTAGTGTTTCATTAAGCAAACAAACGCAAATATAAAAATATAGTCTTATTGCTTCCCTTTAATTATATTTGTTACATATTATGTATAAAATCTTCTGATAATAGTAGAATGAATCTCTTAAAAATATGCCCTGGAGACCATTTCATATTGATACACTGAGAGCACCCTCAATCTTTTCATAAATAAGTAGTGTTAGACTATTAATGTCTGAATTCACCCCCTTGTGTTCTTTACAATATTGTGGCTTACAATGCTGTGATAATAAATAATCTTGTATATACCTTATTTTGGACTTGTGTGGAACTGCCCTGTCAAAGGGCAAGCACATTCATATATTTGAATGAAACTACTCTATGGTGATCCTATTATTTTGTATGCCTACCAGTGTGTTAATCCAGGTCTTCCAAGAAACAAATGCCAAGATCGTATTAAACATGAGAGGATTTTGAGTAAATACCTGAAAGTAAATAGAGTATGAGCCAGTTAAGACTGAAAAGTCTTCAGAAAGTGAGTTTTATTTGACTGAAAGAGAAAAGAAGGTTGAAAGGACTTTCTTCATCAACCATGCTAAGGAAAAGTTGGCGAAAGCCATCAGGGAATCTTAGAGCCAAAGTCAGCCACCAAAGATCCCCTTTTCTCCAAAAATTTGTTGTGCTTGTGTATCTTTGCTTGGTTTGGTTGACAAGGATCAGCCATGGAAGGCCAAAAAGCAGTAAAAAGGGTTCTTGGTCAATTAAACTGTCTTTAATTGGAGCTTCGTTAGATTAAGAACACGTAAGAGTAAAAACCAGAGATGCTTTATTCCTCCTGTTGAAAATGAGGATAGAGATATTCCTTTTTAAATTTTTTTTTTACAATATTTGCCATAGAAAACTTTTTATCATTAATTTTCCCTTGTATTTTGAGGTTCATATAAATTCTTTGAAAAACTACACTGACATTTATTCGGCTGTTTTGTGACCTACAGATATCTTTCTCAAGGACACTGGAAAGTCTCTGAAATGCAAAGGTCAGGAGAGACAGCACCCTGTCTCCCAGTTCCAAGGGAAGGGGAGGAGCTTGACTTTGATAAGCACCTTGCTCCAAGTTACAAAATTACCTCCTGTTTACAGAGAGAATACTGTTTTTCCTCTGGTTAAATCCAATCATCTAACACAGTTGGTCACTCCAATTCCAAGGTAAAGTTAGAATGAACAATGACAAATTGTGTTGTCAGTCCTCTTACTTGAGAACTAGTTTTTGTTCTTCTTGCAAACATATATGTAATGGACTACATCTGCGTGGCTCCATAAGAAGGTAAGATTTCTTTCTGTTTTTGCCATCTCTATGGATTTCCTGCAATGGTCAATCATGTTCTCAATGCTTTTTCAATAGTAAAAACTGTTTTTTTTTTCTTTCTCTGTTACCTTTATGAAGAGGATTTGGGGATTGGAAGAAGATGTTATTTTTTGTCACATATCCTCAACAGGTGCAGACAGGTATTGAGTCAGTTCACTCACAGCAGTACCAAAGTACCTTATCAAACTTTTCCCTTAACTTTTCTAGGTGCTCAGTTTTCCTGATTTTCAGTGAACATAATTCATTCCATAAATGGTGTAGCATATATATAATTTTTTTTTAACCAGGGATTGAACTCAGGGGCACTTGACCACTGAACCACACCCCCAGCCCTATTTTGCATTTTATTTAGAGACAGGATTTCACTTAGTTGCTTAGCACCTCGATTTTAGCTGAGGCTGGCTTTGAACTACCAATTATCCTGTACATCATTGTATGCTATTGAGAGGGTAGATTAAATTATGGAAATCAAACTATTGAGAACATAAAATACCATACATGAGTTTATTAATCTTTTTTTCTCCACATTATTTGAAGGCATCATTTTAGAGACATTTATAATTTTTAGTATTATCAAATGATTTGAATAGCATGAAATGCCTGAAAATACTCAAATACAATCAATAAGTTTAGCATACTGCTTACTACCTAGTCTATAAAAGTATTCTTATTAGTACTTCAATTTAACATGAATGGAATTTGCATGAAAAGATCATGTGATACCTGGAGTCCCTAGTAGATAGAAATAGCAGGGAAAACATTAGTGGTTTTGAGTAGCACAAGGGCTTTGCATGAATTTACAAACAAGCTGTTTGATAATGGTAATTATAGCATTCCTTTCTAACTTTTTATAATATAAATGTACCTGGGAAGATCAAACAGACATGAGTGGGGAAACAACATTAATGTAACATATTATAATAGATCTTACTGGAAGGATTGCACTCACTCTAAATAGGACAGGACAAAATTATGAATTCCATAACTGTAAATGCTTCTCCTTTGTGCTTTCTTTTTACTATCCTTTGCTGAGTGTCAGTTTTGATGTAAAATGTTGCTCCACTTGTTGAAATGACTTCCTTCTCTCTGCTACACTTAAAGGAACTCTAAATGGTCTCTCTCCTGTGATGTAGATATAGGAGCTCTGGCAGAACCTTCTTCACTTGTAACGAGAGCACTGTGCCAAGCAAACCCCATTTAGATACCACCACTATTAGGCTCAGCAATCAATGAAACACTTATCTAAAGTAGAGGCACTTAAATACATATTCAGAATGGAAAATTTTCTATTCAAATTCCTAAACACACAGTGTAAAGACCAAATCTGGTACTGAATTCTCTGTATCTAGACTGAGCTGTGTGCCATTATCTTTATGCCTTTCCTGTTGTGTTTTTCCCTAGGGGCGCATTTACCTATTCTGCATTCTGTCTTGGTTACTTTCTTTGACCTTTTCTTGCTTTCATTTCGCTCCTTTTGACTTACAAATCCCTTTCAATCTATAGTAAATGCAATGGATAAATAGCACAATTTTAACTTCTCACCTCTTTATTTTAAATACACTCTTTCTGCAAACTGTTGGTAGTATTTATAGAAATGAACTGATATTCTACTTTTCCATAGGAGATACCAGTAAATACTTTTGAAAAATTTAATCTTCTCTCATTCTAAATGAAGAAAAGCAACTTTCAGTTTCCTTTAGTAGGAAAAATTCAAATGACAAGAAAGTATGTACAAACTTCTGAGCTGCTCAAATTTCATTTATGTAAAATTAAACAGAGGATGTTGTGTTAATTATTTGTATTGGTACAGGCAGTTGAAACAATCCAATTATTACCTGTATAAAACTCTCTTTGATTTCAAAACAAGCGCTTCTTAAGATTTTATTCCATATACATGTAGCAGTTTTTTGTTGTTTTGTTTTTTTGAACCAGGGATTGAACTCAGGGACACTTGACCACTGAGCCACATCCCCATCCCTATTTTGTATTTTATTTTGAGACAGGATCTCACTTATTTGCTTAGCACCTCGCTTTTAGCTGAGGCTGGCTTTGAACTCCCAATTCTCCTGCCTTAGCCTCCCAAGCCGCTGGTATTACAGGCATGGACCACCACACCTGGCCTGTGTAGCATGTTTGACCAACAATAACTAGTACTAGATATTGACTGAAATGTTCACATGATCCCTATTGTACATTTGTCTGTAAAGACATTTGTAAAGTAAAATTTTAATGTGAAAAAGAAAATAGTGATACAATAACAACAAAAATAAAACTACCTCTTATAGAAATCTGCGCATCAGAAATAAAACTATATTTATCAGTTGATTTGGGCAGATAATCACTGCTTGATAAAAGGTGGTTGAAAACATAAAGACAGTGATAAGTGTTAGGTTTCTTTGTTTCAGTTTGGAGTCTATGTATTTCATACAAGTGCTGATGATTTTTGTCTTTCTTTGATAAGCAATTTGCCTGGTGATGTTATTCTATTTTGCCAGGGTGCATATTTCACACGTATTGTTAATCAAATCTTTTTCCCAGTTGTAATGGCTCCCGAGTTTGATTTTTAAAAATATTATGGAACATTTACTCTCTATTCCTGTTGTGTTTTTTTTTTTCATTTAATAAGACATCTATTCATGTGATGCCCCTCTCTATATGGTGAGCAAACTGCACACAGAAGTTGGAGTTCTAATTCTCTCCTCCTAGGGCAGGGCTGGTAGGAGCTCAGGAAACCTATTGGAACTGCTGTCAAATTCTGTGCATTGGTATTGAAGATCTGATTTACTCACACATGTGCTTTTTAATAATAAATTCTATCACGTCTCCATATGCCAACTATTCATTTCTTAGTATGTTCAGTGTTTGGACAGATACAAGGGGCAGTCTTACTGATATGTCCTTGAGGCACAATCCCAATATATTTGGTTGATCTTCACTTAATATATTGTGTCTGAAAAATATCTGTTGAAAATTACTTAATACAAAGTGTATACAGTAATGTTTTTACATCCCTAAAAATTGGTTGAAATTTCCTTATTTCGTTTTTGAGTCCTGTGTTTGAGAGTACTGTAGAGATAATTTGATAATAAGGAAAATGTTATTTTATTGTTTAGGTTAAGGTCTGGAACAGGCCTATCAGTTTCCACAGCCTGGGTATTTTACCCTACATTCTATTTTTCTTCCAGTTTGGCTCTGCTCACTCACTATTAGCCTTTTGATGAATTTGATTCCAACCAACCCAAAAGAGAAATGAAGCATCCTAAAAGTACATAAAAATAATGAAAATCAACCTGTTTATGTTCCCAAAATGATAAATATCATGCATTTAAAATAAAGATTAATTTTAAAACATCATTTCCTATCTCAGTTTCTCTGACTACCTCAAGTCTCTTCTAATATTAACATGTCATTATTATTAGGCTTGACTGCCTGCTGTGAACCACAGAGAAGTACACAGAAGAATCTTACTACAGGCAAATGCAAATGCTGAGATTTTAATGGCTGTTAAGTAAATTTGAACTTAAAAATAAACAACAGACTTAATAGAAGCTTAATTACTGTCAGAAGCAGTGTTTAAAAAAAACCAGAATTTATCTCCATACCTGTCAGGAATATGTATTTCCTCAAGAAGAAAATCTTATTTGTATTTTAAAATATGGGATCTGCCAGGCAAGCAGGTACTCCTCTGTTTAATTATTGATCACTTTCCTTTAGATATAAGACCAGCCTTGCAGATGAGATAAAATTAGACCATCAAACTACAAAAAAATGTAGCATGCAGACATTCACTTCTCTTTGTCATACACATTCCTGAGTCTAGCTTCTTCTGGCACTTAATTTAAAATATCAATTAAGTTAGAAATTGATATTGCTCTTTGTTCTATTTGCTTTGGTGTTTGTCTTATTGCTAATCTTATTAGCTTGCTCTCTTAGAACTGTCACTGTGGGAATATTATTGATTACAATTTCATATTGATGTGTCTTGAACACATCTACAAAGACATGGACACGTGAAAAGAGCATAAAAACCTTTGCCTTCTTCACAGTAGTGTTCTACATATCACCTATCTATCTAAATTCAAATTGGCAAGAATGACACAGTACTAGTAGAAGACAACTCTTCAAGAGTGACTTCTCTCAATTTTATCAGTTTGCAGATAGAGAAAAATATGGCATGAATACTTTAACAAACAAAAGTTTGTAATCTAACTGCCCCTGTGTGGAAATTTTCCTCACTCTAAGGATGTAGTTACAGTTGTTGACCTTCCACAGGGTGACCTGCCATGCCCAAATCAGAAGTGGCTCACCATGTTGCTGAGTGAGCTCCATGGCTATGTGATGCTAGACAGAGCCATAATTTTCAAAAATATCTTCTTACTGTGATACAAGATATTGTTGAGACTCAGAAGATGTTTTTGGGCCCTGGAAACCAGTATCCCACAAACTACTGCTACTTTGTCATACTGAGACCTGAAAACCTACCTTGGAATCCAACTTCCTCTGACCTTTCTGTGTTCCTGTCCCTCCCAACTCAGGAATCCCTGAGACTTTCTGCAAAGTTCCCTTATTTGCCCAAGTCCGTTCCCACCAATGAAGAAATTATTATTTCGGTTCCCTTCCCTGAGCTTTCATTAACATACTCATAGTGCTGAAAGAAAGACTTAAGTCTGTCAACACACCTGAATGGACTTTTGTCACACATCATTATCCTCTATTTAGGTCCCAAAGACAATCATTTATAAATCATGTCTGTTCTGAAAGCAAAATATACTTTTTATCCCAGGCTATTGTACATTCTCAAAGCCAATTGAGTTCTCCTAAAAATCATCTACTGTTCTGCTAAAAATTATCTACATCCCCATTTTCCCAGTTTCCTATAAAGAAAAGGGATATGTAAGTTATTGAATAACACTGAGCAAGTGGGTAATTACACTTGTGCAATTGCCTGTATGTGTCTAAACAAACTGTATGCCTTTTATCCTATTTAATTGGTCTCTGCTAGTTTATTTCAGCAAACTTATAAAAAACAGAAGGGAAATTTCTCTCTGCCCCTACAAATTTGGTGCCATGACTCAAATAAACCAAAGCTGCTCGGATCTTCTGGAAGCCAGGGTCAAGGGAACACAGAGCCTGACATGGCGGCCAAAGGGTAAACATTTCTTACCAGTAGGCTCCTGGCCTCTGACTGTGAAATCTGTTTGAGTAGATGGATTTTTGCTATCTACTTGTCTCTTTTTTCTTTCAAAATTAGACTAATGAGAGAAGAGCATTTGATATGTTTGGAATAGTCCTGAAGTATACTGACTCTGGCAGATTTTGATTTGAGGAGTCATTTTCTGATTCTTTTCCTCTAAGAAACAGTCTATTTTGCTTTGTCCTTTGTCTGTCTGTGTTATTTGTCTTAAGGATGGGTTCCGAAGATTGATGAGTTTTGCCATTCTCACCACATTGGTGTCTGATTCCCTGAAAGAAAAAACGGATGAAGTTCCTCTCATCTTGTTTTATGTTCTTCATCTTTGACCAAGTGAGAAAATTCTCTTGATCTCTTCTATCCCAGGACATACAAGTGTTGGATGGTAATGAGTAGACAGTCTAAAAGGACTAAAAATTGATACTTCTAAGATGTTAAACAGCGTATTTTTGTCAAATACGTTACTCTGTCAGGGAGTTTGTCTTAAGAAGAAGTTCTAATTGTAATGGGCATTTGTCATCTTAACCTCTTTGCCTGGTAAGTGTTAAGAAAGTCCAATTCCAGGCCTATTACCAGTGTTTCAGATTAATAGGTCTGTGAGTGGACAAACCTAACCATCTCTGTGTCATGTTCCCATGTGACCACATGTTACTGCCGTCATATATATATATATTAAACACATCCCTGAAAGCCCATGGCAACAAAAGTCTTAACTTTCTTAAGTCTATTTCTGGAGTGAAATATAGGGGCATTATGTAGGCTTCCTCTGCCTGCTTCTCGAACGCGTCTTGCTCTCATGGTAAAATTTTATTCCAAACCTGTGAAAGTACACCACTTGGTCATTCTGTGAAGAGGTGTGTATTTGAATAAATATACCATTATGGATCCTAATTGTCAATGACCAGACAATGGAGCATTTGAATTACAAAGACTTCTTCCTGTAAAAGAAAATTTTAAAGAGCTCTCTCCTCTTAAGCTGCTCTCTTATTGGTACCTATAAAAAGATACAAAAGAAATACAATGAATAGCTTTAAAGGACTACTTTGACAAGATTAAAAGGCAGAGATCAGATTTAGAACAAAACCAAAATCCTTTAAACTAGAAGATCTTTTGGATCTCCCTGGGCCCCTGAATTGAAATTTCCCTCGTCTCAATCCAGTTCTGTTTCCTCAAGTAAATTCCTTTCACTCAAGAGAGACACATTTATGTGGATTAGTTTGAATTATTTGAAAGAACTAGTTTGAATCATTTGTGACTCTTGAATTTGGGGGGAATCCATTTGTAATCTTTTCTGTCCCACTTTCCTTCTGTCTAATCAATGGCTCTTTTTGACTTTGTCTGTAGGGACACATGGGTCAACAAGCACTGTGTGCAAACAGCCAAATGGGGTAGGACTTCTGAGAGTATGACCATGTTGAAATGGGTTGTAAGGCTAGTGAAACCTTTTTTTCTTTCTTTCTTTCTTTCAACTGTTACTATGGGTGCTCTACATCTCAGAAGGACTGCATTCTGGCTCTCTCTCTGGAGACAGGTTGAAGTCCTAAGAGCTGACTTGTTTTGGTCTCATGGTTTTGGGTCACCTGTTGTGGTATACCTCTGATTTAACACTTTGGTTTATATTTAGAGTTTGATAGGAACTTTGTTTTGTTTATCTTTCTTTCAGACTGAAATGGGACTGTATACCAGGCACAAGAAACAGCAGCGTGCCTTTAGAAGGTCTGCCCTGTCTTTATCTTTTACAACCATTAGATGCTTTTCTATGCAGTTTTTCTTAGAGCAGACAGAGGCAGCCCTTCGGGCCAGGCAAAGACGGGATGTAAAGACAAGCCTCCTACCACTGCTGGGAGTGGGTACTGCAGGCTCCTCTGGGAGAAGAGGAGAAGAACTGCTCTCACCAATCCCACCCTGTGGCTCTGGTTCAAAGCCAGATGCCCTCAGGGCAAAGTCTTCCAATGTCTGTCTTTCCTTACCAATCTCTGAATCTCAGCTACTCACCTCAAGAAGGAAAAGAGATTGTTTAAAAGGGCTGTATGGTAAAAAATCAGTCAAAGTGGGAGGCAATATTACAAGTGCCTGTGTGTGTGTGTGTGTGTGTGTGTGTGTGTGTGTATTTTAAGGAATGTCTTCTTTGTCTCTCAGCTCCTACTTAGTCAACTGAACCCCTTTACTCAAATCCCTGCTAATGAAAACTTCATTGGCCTTTTTGGGGAAAGATTACAATTCTTTAGTCTCCTTTAAGACATTATCTTTCCTTTTTATTCAGTTCCTCTTATTTCCTGCATTGATACCCCAATGAATGCAGAATTACTAAGGAATATCTGAGTGTTCTAGCTATCACATAAGGTGACCTGTGGAAGACATAGGAAAGCCAAGACCCCTTGAGGCACACAGAAACAATATCTCCATTTGACCTGTAAAACATGATTTTCTTTTTAAAAAATTGTCTTTTAAAAATTTCATTATCGTCGGAAACAGTGACACATACCTATTATCCCAGTGACTTGGAAGACTAAGGCAGTAGAATCACAAAAACTTGAAATAAAATACAAAAAGTGTCAGGGGGAGCCCAGTGTAAAGCACTCTTGGGTTCAATCCTTAGTACCTCAAAAAATTTATACCATGTATATTAAAATATATATTTAAGGGTCAGGAGTGGTGGCACACACCTATAATTCCAGTTGCTTGGAAGGCGGAGGCAGGAGGAAGGGTCACAAGTTCAAAGCCAGCCTCAGCAAAATGTGAGGTGCTAAGCAACTCTGTGAGACCCTTTCTCTAAATAAAATACAAAACAGGGCCAGGGATGAAGTGAACAAATGATAAGTTTTTATTGGGTCAAATATTTGCAAAGTGAATATACATACATAGCTTTACTTAAATTGAAATATGAAAAATTACCACCACTTTTATAATATAAAACTTTATATATTATATAAATAATTATTACATAAATAAAAACATACTATTTTATTTAGTGTTTGTCTTCTTTCACTAAATATCATGTGTGAGTTTTAAGCACATTATAAGAGGTGTTTTGATTATTATATGAATATACTATGATTTGCTCAGTTATTCTATTATGTATTTAAGTTATTTATACTTTTGGTTTTTATACATGTAATTGTTATTACTACTATTATATATGTATATATAGTGTACAAACATATATATGTACATATATGCATATATATATATATATATATATATATATATATCAGATTATACATGTTTATATGTAACTATTTTTATATATCCCATATATATCCAAAAATGGAATTGTTTGGTCATAGGCTGCATTCAGTTTTGGTAAAATATGTCAAAATCATATCAATCTATATGATCAACATTTGATAATTGACATTACTGTATATCCTCATTAATACCTAGTTATAGAAGTTTTTATTATTTTTTCTTTATATATATTTTTTTCTTTTAGATGTTATTATGATGTGTAGCATAATATCTTCTATTTAAAATTCTTATTTTCTTGAGGGCTAATCATGTCAATTACCTTTTCATTCTCTGTATACATGTGTGTTTGTGTGTGTGTGTGTGTGTTTGTGGGTGTGTGCGTGTGCGTGTGCGTGACTGCATCCACATCTTTTCATGATGCTCCTTCTAGCTCATGCTCCTGGAGGCTAACTTGCCCTGATGACACCAACATACGCCTCTGCTTTCTGGGTTCCATCCATCATTGGCAGGGATTGAAAATGAGTCAACAGGGGAATGGAATGAGACACTTACTCTCTACATTCCCCTGGTTGTGTTGCAACCTGTCTTACCTTCCACAGCGAGCCCTCAGCTTCCATCATTCAGCTTGTCTCACAGTCTGTAGTTTTCTGGTCACTGTTTCTTCTCCTACCCCAATACCTAGCCATTGTGTGGGAGACTTGACAACCCCATATATATTTAACCATCACTTTGTTTTTCCTATATCTTTCACAACAAGGTGTATAATTCTTTTATTAAGCCCTCATTGCTGTATCTAAATTTTAATGTACAAGAAACCTATATGATATGCAGTCAAATGGCTAAATTGTATTATGCATGGAAGGATGGTATATGCAAGAGACTGAAATTTTAAAATCGAGTGAAAGATATTTAGTAGAAAATACAAGATTTCTTTCAATCTCTCTTTCTTGTGTTTTAAAAAAACACTGACCTACATCACTTTTGAGCCTATGGTGAGGCAGGGAGGATGTGGTAGAGCAAAGCTGTTTACCTCATGGTGGGGAAGTGAAAAGAGGAGGAGGAAAGGGCTAAGGTCCACTATCCCCTTCAAAGGCCCCATCTCTAAAGTTTCCTCCAAATAGTGCCAAGCTGAGGACTAAGCATTTAATATGTGAGCCTTTGGGGGACATTTCAGATCCTAATTATAGTGTGAATAAAAGCATTCAGAGAGACTGGAAACTTTACAGGGATTAGAAATATACAAATTCCCAGAAAGAGTGAAAGAGAAGTTTATAATTCCAGTCTTAAATATCTTTAAGCCAGGGGACTAATCTCTTTTCAGGAGGGGGGTTTATAGTTATGAAAGACCATTAGGGGCCTAGCAACAGTGCCAGCTTAGAACTAAATCAACTTGAAGTGTACAAAGCAGCCCTGTGATCAAATCAAATAGCACTGATACAGAGGATGACAACTGGAAGTAGTTCAATTGTTCAGTCGGGCTCATGAGCTCTTCACCCTATGGTGTATAGCCCCACCCAATCCAAAGTGGTGTCTGCCCCAAACAGCCCTGTGGAAACTTCTAAAATTTAGTAGTGATCTTCTAATTATGAAGTCTCTGCAGCGATTGAGAGTTGGATCATGCTTTCTCTCTTGGAACTTAATGGCTTAGTGCCCTCCTTTCTGGTCACTACTTTCTTGTCCTCTGCCCTGATTCCTCTTTCACTACCTAACTCTTAATATTTGTGTTTTGCCACATTCAGTTGTTGAACTTTTTCTCTGTTCACTCTACATGAGTTTAGTGAGTTAATTTAATTCCTTCTGAAGAATGGTCATTTATTCCAAAGAGTTCTAAAATCAGTATTAATAATATCCCCTCAATCCTGTAACAGGGGCCTGCATCTAAAAAAGGCTTGTTGGGTATATTCCTTGTGGATGCTCATAAAAGACCTTAGTTTCAACATGTTCTGGGTTAAAGTTGTTATCTTTCTTTCCAAAACTTCTCTTTCCTCTTTACTTTTCCTTTTAGTTAATGAAATCACTATTCAGTGAGTCACCCAAGCTAGAAAACCTCATTATGATCCTCTACTCATCCATTTATCTCATCTCTCACATTCAATCAGTCAGCACATTGTGTTAATTTCATCTCCTGAATATCTTTGGGATATTCTACTTTTCATTCCCACAGCTTCCTCTGTTGTTTACAGCCTCATCATCCCTTTTTCAGTTTGTAACTATGACCTCCTAACTAACTTCCCTGACTCCTGTGGTTGGTTCACAAACAACCTGACCCTCCATTGATCTTTGGCACTGCTTTAAATGTGTGTTTCTAAAACATAAATCAAATCATTTGCCACTCTTACTTTAAAAGCTGCAATTACAGAATTAAATGCATGTTTTATGAGATCTTGCTCAGGATGAGCCAGAATATGAAACAGTAATATTTTTTTAAAGAAAATATAAAAGATATATTTTATCCCCTGGAAAAACAGAAAAAGCATATCACAAAACAGTCATTAATTTGTAATATCTTTATGGTTTTAAAAATTATATCATGTTTATTTTGAAACTATTCAAGGATACAATACAAATTTATTATACATATGTCAATTTTAGATTTTCTCTTTAGAGTTATTCTCTAGTTACCTTCTTCACTCTCCTTTCCACTCCACATAATATATATATTATGTAAATGTATATACATATGTATATACTGCTTAAGCAACAATCTAAGTGAAACAATATTTATGAATTCATAGAAATTTATGAATCCATTAAAATAAGCCTAAACTATCTAATTAGAAAGATTTTTTTTTAGAAAGAAAGAACTCTTGGGGTGCACTGAAAAAATGAAAATTGTTTCTAATCAGCACTTTTCCCCTTAATGAATAGGGCCAATGAGTTGGTATTAAAATGTGCATTTATAAATAGGATTCTGCAGGCATGTGACATTACACACCTGCCCGATAACTTTAAATTGCAAATGCAAGTTTTTTTCTTGTCTTTTTCTATTTTGTATATATTTATAGCAATTGATCAAATTGTTTTTCATACGTGATAAAACTTCTATTACTTCCTGTTATTTAGAATTTCAAGTGTTCAGCTAAACAGCAATATACTAGCTAACTTTGGGTATTAATAAATTTTATCAAGTAAAGAGAGCATGGTAAATTGCAGCCTTATGAATTATTATTCCACTATATCTCTAGAAAACAGCTTTGATGTTTTAAAAAGTCACTTGCGTTAAAGAAGCTGATTTTGTCCCTTTTTTCTTCCTGTAATGCTTTTTAATAATTCTAGGTTTCTGATTTGTGTTTTTAGAGAGATTTCAAATCAAGAAACAAAGATTGGGTGCGTGGGCAAGAGCATGGTTGCTGATTTAAACTATGAACAGGTGGGTTTACCATGATTCCTCTGTCTTAAGGAGAGAAAAGGAAGCAAAACAAAAATGCTTGCTTGATCATTACTTATCAGAGTAATTAGTACTATCTCAGTATCCCTCTCTCTCTCTCTCTCTCTCTCTCTCTCTCTCTCTCTCTCTCTCTCTCTCTCTCTGTCTCTCTCTCTCTCTTTCCCCTTCCCTCCCTCCTCCCTCCCTCCCTCACCCCACTTCTGTCTCCACCATCTTCCACTAAGCCACTGAGCTATGTCCCAGCCCATTTTATTTTTATTTGAGGCAGGTTCTCACTAAGTTGCCCAGGATGGACTCAAATTTGCAATCCTCCTTCCTTAGCCTCCTAAATTATTGAGATTACAGGCATGTGCCAGTGTGCCTGTCTTCAGCATTCATCTCTTTTTTCTTGACCCTATTCATAAAAGGAAGACCCTTCTGAAGTTCTTGGGAATACTTTTGTAAGCCTTGTGTTTTTTACACCTATAAACATTGCTCTATTTATTAGATCATGAAGTGTCAGGTACTGGAGGAGAGAGATCTAATTTGATGATTTATTGACTTGTAAACACTCAAGGTAAAATGACTTTTTCAGCAAAATGACTAATATATAATCTAAAATTAATGCTACGTACTACTGTAACTGACACTTAATGTTCCCTGAATAAATGTATAAATTAATGAGGGGGTTGGGGAGATACTTGTTTTGATGTTATTATTGATAACAGAGAGCTAGACAATTTTTCCTGACTGTTTTGAGAATGAGAAATGAAGTAACATGGCCAAAATATCGTTGGTAACCATAATTTCTGCATATTATCAGGGCATGGATCTAGTTATAGGTATCAGATTATCAATTTAAGAATTTCAGTAATGGAGGTCATTTAAAAAAACCTTAATATTTTTGAAGAATAAAACTTGGTCATATTTGTCCTTGCAGCCTGGAAGAAATATGCTGCTCTTTTGGGAATAGTCTATAGCTCCAATAACTTAATTATTATTTGTGTTTCATCTTACTTTTGAAGTTTTAGATAATACAAATGTCTGTCTAACATTCCAAATTCAGGAAGGATTAATATAGATTAGAGAGTAATAATGGTCCTGCAACAATAGGATTCTATCTTACAGCACACACAAAAACCAGTTTTAGGTGGAATTTATGTTCATCAGGTACTTATAAAACATGAAATCTGTCAACAATCTATGAAGAGAGTTTACAACACATAAACCATCCTGGCAGGTATCCAGAATACATAATAATTACTATGAAGCAATAAAAAAAGACAAATCATTACATAAACTTCAGTGAAGAATCTCAGTACAAATAGCTCATAACATTTATAAAAAATGTTAAATTCATTAATAATCAGGAAAATGAAAATTAAAATGACAATGATGTGCAGTTTCAGACTCAGCAAATGATCAAAATCAACTAATATCATGTTTTCCTATGGATATTGGCTGATAGGAATTCTAATTGTTATAGTCATTTGGCAATCAGTTTGGTGTAAACTAATAAAAGATTGACATGCATATACTTATTCTATAATTAGCAGTTACACTCCTGGTTTTCTACTTTGGAACTTTTGCACATGTATATTAATACATACTGACAAAAATTTCAGCATTATTAAAATATAGCACATTATTAAAATATAGTACAATGTCGCGACCCCTTGCCCGCAAGGAAGACGCAACTCAGGAATCTTCTTTCAGCAGTTTATTCAGGTCCTTGATACCTTTTCTTCTTTCAGCTGTTTATTCAGGCCTTTGTATTGACATGTCTTTTAGCTTCTACTGCTACTCCTGCCACTACTCCTACTGCTACTCCTACTGCCACTACTACTACTGCTACTACTACTGCCACTACTACTACTGCTACTACTACTGCCACTACTACTACTGCTACTACTACTGCCACTACTACTACTGCTACTACTACTGCCACTACTACTACTCCCGTGTGCCCCAGCCTTAATAAAGCAGATAAAGCCCCAATGCACAACTGCCACGTGGACTTTTCTCATAGGGTGCCAAGTCACAGCGTGCCAACTCATTCTGATAAGGAGTTGTTTGTCACAGACTACAGGGGAAACCAGCGCCATCTTTTAATGGCGGCCACAGTTCACAGAAACGGCTCACCACAGTACAATCTCTTCCTGCATATCTTCAAATGGAATAATAATCTGAAATATATTTATAGACTCATTGCAATACAGCAACAAAACTGAAAACTGTAAAGCCATATACATCAAAAAAGGTCAATTTCAAACCAAAATTTTGAACTCATACAAGCATTTCACAAAAGAATACCTTTAAAATAATGTTCTACTTTCTTGCACTTTAGGAGTTTTTTTTTTGTTAAGGAAGTCATTTCCTGAACCAATATGTTGAAGTGTTGGGCCGACATTTTCTTCTAGTATGTACAGGGTTTCTGTTCTAATTCCTCGGTCTTTGATCCACTTTGAGTTGAGATTTTTTCAGAGTGAGATTTGGTGGTTAAATTTAATTATACCACATATGAACTTCCAGTTTTCTCACCACCATTTGTTAAAAAGGCTATCTCTTTCTCCAAAGTATTTTTTGGCAATTTTATTTAGTAAGCTATAACTGTATTTATGTGGGATTGTCTCTGTGTATTTCATTATATTCTATTGGTCTTCATGCTTTTTTTTGGTGCAGTGCTTTTTATTATTATTATTATTATGGTTCTGTAGTATAATTTGAGGTCTGGTACTATGATGCTTCCTGCTTTGCATTTCTCACTAAGGAATGCTTTGGCTATACCAGGTCTCTTATTTTTCCAAATAAATTTCATAATGACTTTTTCTATTTCTGTGAAGAACATCATTGGAATTCCACTAAATGTGTCCAGTGCTTTTGGTAGTATGTCTGTGTTGACAGTAAATGGGATGGCATCAAATTAGGAAGCTTCTTCACATCAAAGGAAATAAGAACCTCAAAAGAGAGCCAACAGAATGGGAGAAAATTTTTCTCACCCACTCCTCAGAAAGCACATTAATATCCAGGTTAACAAAAGAACTCATAAACTTTACACTCACACAAACAATAAATGGACAAAGGAACTAAACAGGTACTTCTCAAAAGAAGAATTACAGTGGTCAAGAAATATATGAATAAATATTTAACATTGCTAGCAAGTAGAGAAGCGTAAATTAAAACTACATTGAGATTTTACCTAGTCAGAATGGCAGTTAGCAAGAATATAAAGAACAGTAAATGTTGGCAATGATGCTGGGAAAAGCAATAGGGAGATTCCTCAAAAAACTAGGAATGGGCCCACTGTATAATCCAGCTATCTCATTCCTCCCTAAATATTTAAAGGATTTAAAATTAGCAAACTACCATGACACAGCCACATCAATGTTTTTAGAAGCACAATTCACAGTAGCCAAGCCATGGAGCTGGCCTAGGTGCCCTACAACAAATGAAAAGACAAAGAAAATGTGGCCTATATACACAATGGAGTATTACTCAGCGATGTATAATAATGACTTTATGGCATTTGCCCATAAATGGATGCTAATTTAAAATAAAGAAGGGGGAAAGAAGTAAGATCATAGGAGTAGACAAAGGGGAATGAAGGCAAGGGAGAAGGAATGAGAAAGGGGAAGACAATGAAATGAATCTCTTTTACCTTTCCTATGTACATATGAATATCATCATCATCACATCCACAAGATACTAAGTAAACAACAACAACAGCAAAAAACTATAATAGCAGAAAGATCAGTAGAGTGGTAGGAACGGAAGAGGATTTAGGAAGAAGGGAGGAAAAGGGAAGTATTAGAGACTGAGAGAACAAAGCAATTATATTCCATGTTTTTATAATTATGTCAAAATGAATCCTATGGTCTCATGTATAACTAAAAATAGCCAATAAAATTAAAAAGTCTAGACCTGAACTATCATAATCAGGTATTTATTTTTATTTAATTTTTGTCTTTGAACTGTATTCTTATGTTCCTTTGCTCACTTATTATATAATCCTATGTTTTAGATTTTCTAAAAAAAAAAAAAAAAGCCGTGTACAAAAAGGCAATACTGGTTGATAAAGGAAGGGGGAACATCAAAAGAGCACTTGAAGGAGTTTTTTCATGTAATTTACTTTTAACTCCTTTGCAGCACCCTAGATTTTTGGTATCTTTTTAGAATTTCTATCTCTTTTTCTAACTACAAAGCCCTCCCTCTCAGATCTTTATTTTATCTAGTGTTAGAGGCTTTAATAAACCAATTTAAAAAAGCAAAAAGAACTAATTCTCTATAATCTCTTTGTAAAACTGAGTTTATCTGGTATCAGTGTCTCTAACATTGATATTGGTGTGTGAAATGTTGCTGGGAAGGCAGTTTCAGCAAAGTCAGTAACATTGCATTTGTGGGAACTCAAGGTAGTGACGGAAGTAAGGAATCCTTGAAAATAAGTTACACTAACGAAATAGGTAATACTTTTGTTGGTCACTGTTGGCAAGTCTCTAGCCTTAACAAATGGTATCAAGTGAAAAGAGCACAGATGAAAAACAGCAGATAGGCTAGGGCAGATCCCACATAGCACCTTTTATAGTAACTTTTAAAGCCCATGCTGAATAGCCATCGGAAACTCCTAGTACAGTAAGCAATTTGAAATTGCTTTGTAAAAAAAAAAATGGAATATAATCATGTTTAGGAAGGACTTCTGATGGTGATAGTAGATATATTTTAAAAATACACTTTTTAAAAATACTTACAATTTATTACATCTCAGTCATTGTACTCTAACAAGTACTGGTCACACTGATCTGGGAGTATAGGAACATATTTCCTATAGTAAAATATTATAATGGTTTGCACCCATATCACCCAAAAATGTTTGCTCAAAAGATTTTGGTGTTGGCTAGATGTTACAAACATATAATCAAAGTTTACTAGGTGTAATGACTTTTGACTATTAAAGAAATTGATAAGGGAAGATTTGTAATATATTATGTTCATGAACTGGAAATTTAGAGAAGATGTAATTTGTTGATTAAGATTAAATATAAAATATATGGATCAGGAATGTACTTTAGGGGACACAATGAGAAAACAATGTGTTGGTTGACCAAGGCTAGTCTTAGCTGCTATTAAATATGATCATAGTCTTGGTAGCTTATAGACAACATATTTATTTCACACTGTTCTAAAGGCTGTAAATTTAACTTACAGTGTCAAGTTGTTCAAGATTCTGGTGAAGATCTTATTCTGGGTTGCAGATTGTTGACTTCTTATAGTCTCCCATTGCAGAGAAAGTAAAGGAGCTTCCAGGACATCTTTTACATGGTCACTGATCCCATTTATGAGGGTTTTATCTTAATGACCAAATTACCTCCTAAGTTCCCACCTTATAAAACCATTACAATGAGGTTTAGGATTTTCAATATATGAATTTGTAAGAAGTGTCATGGGAGAAAATTTGTCTCTAAAGAAGGGTCTGAGAAGTTCCCAGAGAAAAGGGCAACTTTAACTCAGGACCAGGTGGACCTTGGCTTATATGATGGAAAATAATTTTAACACATGCCAATCAGATTCATAGAGGTTTATTTAGGAAAGTAGGTATGGAGAGGTGTTAAGGATTGATATCCGTCTGCTGATCTTAAGATGGCTTATGGTGGTCTGGTCAATTTCAAAATCTCAGACTGACAAGTCTTTATTTTCTGATCAACAGATAGCACTGGAAATTTCCCTAAGTTATGTTTCTTGAAATCTCATCTCTCTACCAGATTTATTTGTTTGGGGGTTAATTAACAGGGCATGTGTAAATTTATAGATTTTTAAGAAATTTGTTTGCAACTGGCTCTGGAAGGAGATTTGATTTGGTAATGAGATGCCTGGAAAAGTATATAGAACTTTAAATGTTTATTTTCTTGTCCTTCCTATACGTCTCTTTTCTATTTTTCATATTTTCTATCTTGTTTCAGAGGCATAAATATTTAACACTTAGCAGGGTCTTTTCTTCAGAATGGAGGTGATTACTGTTTACTAAAAGGAGAATAAGTGAGACATTAACCTAAAAAAGAGAAAAGGGAGTATAAGAAGTGATGTAAGCTTTCTTTCCTAAGATTAGAGGAGACCATGTTCATTCAGAACAAGAGAATCAGGCCCATAAAACTGGGGCAGCACAAAACCCACAAATATGAAATCAGTAATAATAATTTAAAAATAGCAAATCTGGGAGACATTAATTGTGATTAATGATTTTGTTTCTGTTTTTATTTTGTTTTTGTTCATTTGTTTTATAAAAGTTAGAATGATTATCTCATATAACCAACTCTGGTTACTTCCATATTTTATAGACTCTCATCAAGTTAGTTACCTGACATAATGAGAAGGGTTAGCTCTGCAAATTTTAAAAATGCAATTCATTGGAATAATATTGCTTTTGTTAATACCATTGTAAGATTATCTGCACTGAATTTCAAATTTCTATTAGAACCAGATGGATATGGACAGTGATCTTTAAAAGGAGAAAGTAGAAAGTTTTATCAATTTCCTAATATTTCATTAAGTTAAATATCTGTGCAGATGCAGAGAAATAATAAAGTAACACTCAAAGAACCTATGTAGATATTCAAGAAGTATTAACATATTTATGCAGGAATGACAAACTAACATTAAAATCCAAGAAACATTAAAATAGTCACATAGGACTGATAAACTAACACCATACAAACACAGTGAAATTAACTTAGTATTTATAGGGCTCTTGTTTATAATATCACAATGTTAAAATAACCATATTAATAATTTAGTATTTATGTTATCTAGGTCTTTTGGTTTCCTAAAAAAATAATGAAGTTATTTTTTAATCTTTCTCCATTTAAATGGTATTGCATATGGAGCAATTACATACTATAATTAATTATTTACTTAAAAAACACATTGTGTGTGAGAGAGAGAGAGACAGAGACAGAGAGATGAGTTTTATGTACATAAGAATCTATTTGATTCTATTTGTGATGAGTTTTTGAATATAACTATGAATGTATATTTGTTAACAAATTCATTTTTACACATGTTCATCTAACAAATATATGCAGAATAGTAACATCTATGTTTCTGTGTATTTAGAAAACAGTAGTAGATGAAACAAAAAAAAATATTTTCTCCATGGATTTTATATTCTATTTCTGAAAGTTCTTCTAAGGTTACATTTTCTTTTTTAAAATATTGTAGTCTTTCACAGTATTTAAAAATTACATATTACCAATCACAAACTAAAATTGGCAAAAGTGCAAAAATGTTATTCTTTATTGTTAGCATTAACATTAAGAATAATAATCAAAATTTGCTCTTGTACAGTCACTTTTATTCATTATTCTCAAAGAACTATAACATTCTAATTAATTTTACAGCACCCAAGAGAGACAGGTAAGTATTATTATTCTAATTTTACAATTGAGGAAAGTAACATATGAGCTGAATTCACATTTTCCTTCATACCTCAATAGAGCTCTTAAGAAACCCCACAGCTATTGTGAGGTTTCAGCTCAGGTATTGCTGTGTACCTCTGTGACAATTTTTTCATTACTCAAGATAGACATTGTTTAGGAAGTGATATAGAAGAAATCTTTATGGGGATTGTGTATCTGAACAGTGTTATAAAGCTGATGGGATCTACCCAGCAAATTGGATAGCAAAGGTAGACTGGTCTATGTTCATTTCTACTGTCATTTCCACAAAGATGCAAAGCCAGACATAAATTTGGTTCATAGAAAACAAGATCATTTTTCTAAGATCTCATGATACTATAACTTAGACTTCCCAAATTAAATTTTAAATATAATTCCTTCAATACAATAGGAACCAACCAACCAACAAAAGAAGAATCAGGATAATAATGCAGGTTTTTTTCCTTTAATATCCTAACAAACTAACCATTGCTGTATTCTAAAGAAATGACTAATGCCCAATTAATGCAAAGTATAAAATGTAGACAGTTCTACTAATCAGTGAGTAGAGATTTGAGAACATATAAGCAAGTAGACCATATAGTTCAAAACAGGAAACAGAATAATAAAACCTATTATAATGATATTGGAATTGCTGAAACCAAACACATAAAGAGATAAAGCACTCAGAAACATCTAGATTCAAAAAGCCACTAAACAGGAGAAGAATGCAAGGAGGAGGCAGTACTGGAGCTTTGTCCACCAGGCTGGAGCAAGGCAGAAGACCCAGCCTTTGCTTTTGATCACCATTCCAATGGGATGCAAATATCCACAAGTTCTATCTAATTTCTGAATGATAAAAAGTCTCTTCCCCAGACCTCCTTCACAAAAATCTTACAATATGGTTTTTCCAAGTCAGAGAACAATGAAACAATTAGACAATGCTCATAAATAAGTACAATGGAATATGTTTTCTTCCACGGTAAAATGAATAGGAACACATCAATTAGTTTAGTGCAAGGGCTTTTTAACTGGTTTCCCTGTCTTTATCTCCCATTCTTAGTCTTCACACAGCAGCCACATGATAATTTTAGAACATAAGGTGGTATCATGACAGACCTCTGCTCAAAACTCCAGAGAAGTTTCTACTCACTTAAAAGAAAATTCAAATCTTGATTTGTGATCTGGCCTTTGCTCTAACTCTGAATAGGCTTTTACTACTGCCAAAGTAAAAATTATACAGGACACAGTTACACTGACAAGGAAGACTTCATTCAAGACCATTGCGATAGGGAATAGTGACTGGACTCAACTCTGGTTAAAAAAAAAAAAAAAAAAAAAAAAAAAAAGGCCTGTGAAGTTTTAAGATCTATGGAAGGAAGAATCATAGACGACCTGTGTTTGTGGGTTGGCTTTACCCAAAGAAAAAGTACCTTTACCTATTGTCATGACAGGAGGTATTTCTACTATTTGAACCTATGTGCCCACCGAAGTTAAAGTTCCTAATCTACCATGGAAACTGAAAGATTAAGGCTACTATTTCCTCCAGTGTTCACATTTGAAACAGAAGGCTCCAACTTCCTTGAGAACAGTATTTATGAGTTTGCAAAACTGGTAAGAGACTGGGAAAAGATTTACATACATTTCAAAAGAGCAGAGGTCACCAGGAAGAAGCCTTTCTAATTATTCAAGTTGAGGGGAATAATGAAGCCATCTTGGTCTGGGTACTTATTTCATATCCTCAGCCTCAGCCTACTGTTTAAATAGAACAAGCTCATTTCTGCTCCATTGTGTTTTCTGTTGCAGAACTCCTGTCTGAAACTATAGTCTGTCCACTCACAATGTGACTTGTTTTCTTATTTCTTTCTGATTTGTGCTTACATGTCAACACAGGAGAGAAGCATTTCATGACACCCTATTTAAAACAGCAAACTTTATATCACTCCTTATGCCTGTTGCTATGCTTTATTTTTCTCGATATCACTTATCATCTGATATAGTATCTATAATTTAAGTGCTAAAAACTTAAGTAAGGACTTAACCTGAATTATTACTCATATATCCCCCAAATGGATCATATCCTATGTAATTATGTTGGGTGTTCCATAAATTCTTGTTGAATGCATGCATTAATGAAGGAGTTACTTTATTCTTCATAATGAGGAAAGCAACTACTAAATATATTTAAAGTACTTAAAGCTATAGAGTTGTTCAGTGTCAGAGTTATTTATTAGTATGTTCAACCTTTGATGACCCAAAATCTAATAACTGAAATCTAGAGGAGGAATTGGAGGGTTTTTTTTAGAACAAATTCATTGAAATGATTTTAATATATACAAGTTAATATGTGAAAACAAAGTGGCCACTCGTTTCTAATGTAGTTTCTGTGTTGTGTCAACAAGGTTTCCATATCTCTTAGTACAGTGCATCACTCAAGATTAAAAACAAGTCACTATTGTTTTAAACAAGATAGTATTCAATAGGTAATGAATAGAACCTCATTAGTAGTACTGTAGGTTTGCATCAGGATTGAGATCCATGGCTATTCTCTATGAACTTAAAAAGTATCATTGGCAAAATGGGAACAAAGGGTAGATTATTTTAGTAGTAGTGATGGCTTGCTAGGCTACTGAAATTCACACTCCCCCTTTTGTGTAGAGAATGTTGATGATGAGAAGTAGCTACCTCCCAAGGGTACATATTCTTTTTCAATCCAGGGTTCACCCCAACATGATTGGAATAATTTATGTCACTTGTGTGCTGAAGTGTAAAGAAGTAAGTATATCTTTTCCACACTTCTTTACCTTTCTGCTGATAGATTTAGGGGACTCCAAGGCTAGGGAAAGACAGAACTAAAAAAAAAAAAAAAAAGCAACCCATTTCTATGAGTTACCGTGTGGAAGAATGCCACCTACCCCACAATCAGCAGCACATAAAATTGAGTGCAAAATGATATTTCATAGTATATGATCCATAAGATATTTGAGTTTGTTATAAAGCTAACAATAACCTAAGTGTGATAACTTTTTTTTGCTCCAAATATAAAATTCAGTATTTTGTAGTTCATATAATTTTTAAAACACTAAACATGATTTCCCAATTAGAAGACAATAGTACAATGTGCTAATCATTTTCAGTTATCAGTGCCATAACCCTAGTTATAGTCCAATTAGCTAATATTTTAATGGCCACACACAGTCCATGTATTCTCTTACTTTCATCTTTTTTTCTTCTTCAAATGACTGACCTTCAAGAATATTTCTTCCCATTTAGTTTTCAAATCTGGCTTTGATGTTTTCCAAAAATTTCTATCTAGAATTTGTCTTCTGGTTGCCCCCAATGTAAATCTACTTTAACCAGATCTCTAGCCCATATCTCTATCTCTTCAGATCATCTATGATTATTCCAGTCTCTGAGGTTTTACAATCCTGCTCCCCAGATACTTGTTTTTCATCTGTATTACTAATGTTTAAGATCTATATGGTAACTTTTTTGTCTTTGAAGACTTTACCCTTCCCCCATTCTATGTAATTTTTGTTGATTTCATCTGTGCAGCCTTTGATTCCTAATATCTTATGTCAGGAACAAAAATGTTTAAAGTATATTTTGCTACTGTGGATGTAATTCTGCTTCTATGATTTGGACAATATTTCTCAATGATCTAATAAAATCAGGCTCTGAATACTTCACAATAGAGGATTTTAGGCTGAAAACATAAATTAGATCCAGTAGCCCATTCCTTTTTTGAACTATAAGCTTATATCACTTAATTCTATGGAAACATTTTTCATAAATATATGTATAAATTCTCCTATTAGATTATAATATTATTAAAAAGTGGTATTCCAATAATTGCTCTAAACACAGAGTAGACTTTTTGAAACTATTAACTTGTCAGTATAATAGAAAAACCAGAAATGTTTGAAAACAAACAAACAATAGGAAATAGATTGCAAATATACAAACTTATCTATAATAGTAACATGTTTAAAACAATTGAAACAATCCAGCCTAGTAGTAGTATGGTATAACATTGTAATTTTTCTGTACCCAGTGATCATCAACATAAAATATTTTAAGTTTATATTGGGAGCCAACACAGTTTTCATAAAAGATGTTGCTTTCACTTTCATTCAATTTAGTAAAAAAAAATATTAAAGCAGAAAAGGTAGAACTGAGGTATATTACTGTAGTAGGGTAATGTTATTTATTTATTTTTTAATTTATCCATTTTTTTAGTTTATAAAAGCAAGGTAGATGATCTATAATTAGTTGAAGCATTGCTATGTTTAATAAATGCTAATAGCAAAATGATGTTAAGTAAAAATATTTGGCTGATAAATAAGGGAAAGTGAATTACAAAACAAAATTACCTTTGAGTGTTTGACAGATTTATTCAGGTTATAGGCAACATGAGAGTTCAAAAAACTTCCTATCAAGAACATTATTATAAGGCAGTGCTTATTTTCACAAAATAATGTTCAGATAGCAGAAAAATGTTTATTAGCCTATAATTTCTTCATAAATTTTGTAAAACTTATTTGATGAAGCAATTCTAGCAAATTTTGATAGTCTAAAATTGTACATAAGCTATGTGTGGCAAAAACTCAGCAATACAGAACTATTTGTTATTATAGAAATAGAATATGAATTTTGAGAGCTTATTGTCTGCTAAATTTCTCTAAAATTTATTTAAAATATACTGCTATAAACACTTTACAATTAATTACGAAGCAAAATAAGTATAGTGGATTTATTATGAAAGTTTAAACATGTTTAGAAGCAAAGCTTTTCAAATAATATTTGGAATTAAATGAGTAACATGCTTTCATGATTATTTTATCCAAAAAGCTCTTCAATGGTTGAAGTTTTACTCCTCCAAACATTTATACAAATGCCAGCAGTAGATAAACAAAGGTATAAATATGGTTTATTTAGTGTTTATCTTCTCAGTCAAGTTCAAGTGTTCTGTCAATTAGAACTTAAACTAATTCAAGACATCTGCATAATGTGTTCTTATCAGTGTGTAAGAGGAATCAGGGTTGATAAACAGATTCATGAACATAGCGGCAGGCTAAAAATGAGTTATGCCACCAGGTGGTATGCAGAATCCTGGGCTTAAATTGGGAAATTTTGGAGATATTTTCGTGATACCGGTGACTATGATAAAAACTTTTGTGTTAGAATAGTAATTGTTGATAATATGGACTGGAATAGATTGGTAACTTAAAGCAAAGACCATCCCCAGCAGTTGATTGGCCTCTACAGGTTGCCAGGGGTAGGGTAGGCTCTTTAATTAAAAAAAAAAAAAAAAAATTAGCCCTTCCACCAAGCTAGGAGATTCCTACTGCTAGCAAGTTGTTCTACTTCCTGGAGTTGGCAGAAAGCCAGAGCAGCAGGTACAGGAAGCTGTTGTATAGCCACTTCCCTAGCTTGCCACAGCTGCTGAAAACAGATCTGGTCTATTTACCTGGCCCTCATGGAATTCTCCCTCTTGCTCACCCACCTGGCCCACAACAATCTACATAATGCTTGCCTCCATTTCAAGGTTTTTCTAGGACTTTGATGAATTAATGTCTCTCTTAAAGTATTTTATATTCAGGGAATATCTCATTAAATCATGAGAGTTCAGCATAATGTAAGAATGCTACCTTTGGAAGAATCAGACCATTGTAGTCATAGGTAGGGATGGTATCTATGGAAAGTAATACCTAGCTAAGTATGCTTTGAGTATGATTATAGGCATTTAATTGAAGGGACAGAAGTCAGTACATACCATTGATATTTGCTTTCAGAATTCCATTAATCCTAAAGTCACTAGTTAGACTAACTGGACACCCACATTATGCACTTATTAAATCCTGGAAAGGATCATCTGAATCTAATAAAGATATTACTCTCTACTGTCCCAGAAAGCTTTTCTCCTAAATAAATAAATAAATAAATAAATAAAACTTGAAAATTGTCCCTGAAAGCAGGGAAAAGGGTAGATAATTCACAATGTTAGTTTTTTTGATCTTTATATCTTCTGCCATTATTGAAGTTATATAAATTTTATCTTATTGGGAGTGACATTCTGTAACTTTTTATTTTTCCATTCAATATTCTGCATTCAAGATTCTCCATATCAGTTTATATAGAATCTAGTTCATTCCTTTTAAATGCTCTGTGGTATTCCATTGTATATATAGACTACAATTTATTTATCTTTTTCTCTATTGATGGAGAAATTTGGATTAGTTCCAATTGCTTGCTTCTACCAAAAAAAAAAAATATTTCAGGCTTATAGCTGTGCAGGTCTTCTTTGTAAGTGAGGGAATTTCAGTAGGCTATATAATAAAAGTGTAATGATTGCATCAATAGAATACCGTTGGTTTTACCCATATACCATTCAACAAAATCTGTGTGTGAGTTTCCCCCCTAACATTCCATGATTACTTGATATTTCCAGATTCATTTTTATTTTGCTAATCACCTGCAAATGAAAAGACTCTCATTTTTTCAAACTTTGCATTTCCCCACAGAAATGCAAAATAGAGGAGAAGCTTTTCATATGTTTATTGGCCATTGTGTTTCCTGGTTTATTAATTCCTGTTTATATCCTTTGCGCATATTTCCTTTTGAGCTTTTTGTCTATTATTATTGACTTGTGGCAGTGACTTATATTTTCTCACTACTTTTATTTATTATAAATATTGGAAATATCTCCTCTAAGTCTATAGCCAGACTCTAATTTTACATATATATATATATATATATATATAAAATTAGGGCAATCATGTTAATTAATCTTCTAATTTTTGCTTTGTATTTTTTGAACTTTGCATAGATCTTTGTTTCTCCTCCCACTCAAGATTTATAGATGAACCTCTGACCTCGAGTGTGACAATATTTGAAGATGGGGTCTTGGTAATTATAGTTAAAGGACATCATAATAATAGCATATTGATATGCTCAGGCTGCCATAACAAAATGCCACATATTGGATAGCTTAAGCAACAAAAAATTTACCAGAATTTTAAAGAATCTGAAGTCTGAAATCAAATGCCAGGAAGGTGGCTTCACTTCCGTTGACTTTTGTCTGTGCTTGTATGTAACTTCTATCTCATTTTGTGCTCACTTCAATTCTTTTTGAACATTGCAAAGAGAGAAAAAGACTCTGGAATTTCTTCCTTGAAGGAAACCAATCCAATCCAGTCCAATCAGAGCTCCAACCTATGATGTAATTTAAATTAAATATTTCTATAAAATTTTATATTTAAAAATGTCACATTGGGGGTTAGAGCTTCAGCTTATTAATTTTAAGGTGACTTAGACCTTCTGTAGTTATAACAAAATGTCAGAGACCAAGTAATTTATAAAGAATCTAGATTTATTTAGTTAATGATACTGGTAGATTTATTTAGTTAATGATACTGGAGGCTGAGCGATCCAAGAGCATGGCACCTGTGTCTGGTGAGGACCTCATAGCTATGTTGTAAAACAGTGAAGGCAGGCAAAACAGAGTCACCATTCTACCTTGGGTTCTTCAACCTCTTATAAATCCATTAATCCTCTCACAGGGCCCTACACTCACGATGTCATCTAGTACTAATTCCTCTCAAAGTCCCCACCTTCAAATAACTATCAATATATGAATTTGAGGATTAAGTTTTCAATACTTGAACTTTTAAATGATGCTTTCAAACCATAGCCAGGGAAGACACAAATAATCAGTACATAAGAGGTTGGGCTATTAATAATAGGAGGGTGTAGCCTTATAAGAAGAGGAAATCTCTCATCTTTCTCTGTCTATCCATACAGTTAAAAGGAAAGGCTGAGTCCAAAGCAGCTATCTGTAACCCTTCAGAAGTGTGAGAAAATAAATTTATCTTATTTACATCACCCAAGTTATGGTATTTTATGGCATCCTGAAGTAACCAATATTTATATTATTTATTGTATATCTACAAAAATTATAGATATATATAATATTTATATCATATATATGTGTGTGTGTGTGTGTGTGTATTCCTTCCTTCTACCAAGCTCATAAAGATATTCCCCTATAATTAGTTTTTAAATCTTGCTTTTTGCATGTGTGTACACCCCCCACAAACATATACATATATTGTTTCATAATGAAAATACATTGTCCCCAAGACATCTATTCAAGAGATGACCCAATCACCACTGATTAGTGATGTTCCCTTTTTCCCTTGATGTCTTGCCAGAAAGCTATATATAACAGGCTCTGTTAATATTCCTTATTTTTGTTTATTTTTCAACTATAAATTATTCAAGGCCACTTTGTCATAAATGCTATTCTAGCAGTAGAAAGTGCTAGTGGAAACTCCAGTGTCCGACATGTTTTTTTTTTTCTTTCACCATATTTTGGCCTTATATTCTTGAAAAAAAAATTACTTTCCAAACTCTTACATGCTTTCAGGTCACTTGTGATCTGAGTGATATATTATGTATAGAAAAGACCTGAAGTTCTGAATTTTCTGTAAAGTTCCTCAATAATCAGCTCTCTTATTGCTCTTATTGTATAAGTCAACTTAATAAGATAAATAGATAAATGTGTTTTGTTTTTGTTTTTGTTTTTTTGCTCACAGTTTTTGAGGCTCCAGTTCATGGTCAATTGTCTACTTTGCTTTTATACCTGTGGTGAAGTAGTACATCAGGGTAGTATAACATGGTGTTCACTTTATGGTGGTTGGCAAGCCACAATGAAAAGAGAATAAAAAGGGCATAGGGTCTCAATATCCCCTCCAAGGGCATACATCTTGTTATCTAACATTTTCACACTAGACTCCACCTCTTAATGGTTCCAGTATCTCCCAATAGTGCTATAGTCTGATGAACTTGTAATGGGGTTATTATTTCATATTGTCAAATATATTGATAAATGCATATTTTAACATTGCTTTAATTTTAAATGCTAGATACTTATAGATATAGCCTGCATAAATATAAACTCTTGGGGTCTTCAATATTTTTAAGAATTTTTTAAGTTCCTGAAACAAAAATTCGGGAGAATAGATATAGCAGAAAATTATGCATTTAAAAATTTAGTTCTAATTAGTTATACAGGACAATAGAATGCATTTTGATACATTGTACACAAATGGAGCATAACTTCTCATTTATCTGGTTGTACATGGTGCCAAGTCACACCAATAGTGTATATAGGGTAATAAATGTCTGTCTCATTCTTCCATCCTTCCTAACCCCGCCATCCCACCCCTCCTCTCACTCCCCTCTGCACAATCCAAAGTTCCTTCATTCTTCCCTACTCCAAACCCTACTATGGATCAGCATTAGCTTATCAGAGAAGACATTCAGCTTTTTGGGGATTGGCTTATTAGCATGATATTCTCTAGTTCCATCCATTTACCTGCAAATACCATAATTTCGTTCTTATTTAAGACTAAGTAATATTACATTGTGTATATGTACCACATTTTCTTTATCCATTCATCTGTTGAAGAGCATCTAGGTTCATTCCATAGTTTAGCTATTGTGATTTTTGCAGCTATCAACATTGATGTGGCTATGCCACTATAGAATACTGACTTAAGTCCTTTGCGTATAAACTGAGGAGTAGGATAGCTGAGTTTTCTGAGGAAACTCCATACTGCTTTTCATAGTGGTTTCACCAATTATGCATTTTGTCTATATATAAAAATTTACTGATATAAGAATATTCATTACTTGCTCACATTTTGAAAACAATATATTAATTACTTTTTTATACTCAATTCTATTTGAGAAGTCAATTTTATTAGATATTTAAAGTAATCACATCAAAATGGCGATATTACCAAAAGTTCTCTATAAGTTCAATGCAATGCCAATCAAAATCCCAACAGCATATCTTGTAGAAATAGATAAAAGAATCATGAAATTCATATGGAATAATAAAAGACCCAGAATAGCAAAAACAATACTAAGCAGGAAGTGTGAATCAGGCGGTATAGCGATACCAGACTTCAAACTATACTACAGAGCAATAGTAACAAAAACAGCATGGTACTGGTACCAAAACAGGCGGGTGGACCAATGGTACAGAATAGAGGACACAGTAACCAATCCACAAAACTACAACTATCTTATATTTGATAAAGGGGCTAAAAGCATGCAATGGAGGAAGGATAGCATCTTCAACAAATGGTGCTGGGAAAACTGGAAATCCATTTGCACCAAAATGAATCTGAATCCCTATCTCTCGCGGTGCACAAAAGTTAACTCAAAATGGATCAAGGAGCTTGATATTAAATCAGAGACAAGGCATCTGATAGAAGAAAAAGTCAGTTATGATCTACACGCTGTGGGATCGGGCTCCAAATTCCTCAATAGGACACCCATAGCGCTAGAGTTAACAACAAGAATCAACAAATGGGACTTACTCAAACTAAAAAGTTTTTTCTCAGCAAAAGAAACAATAAGAGAGATAAATAGGGAGCCTACATCCTGGGAACAAATCTTTACTCCACACACTTCAGATAGAGCCCTAATAACCAGAATATACAAAGAACTCAAAAAATTAGACAATAAGATAACAAATAACCCAATCAATAAATGGGCCAAGGACCTGAACAGACACTTCTCAGAGGAGGACATACAATCAATCAACAAGTACATGAAAAAATGCTCACCATCGCTAGCAGTCAGAGAAATGCAAATCAAAACTACCCTAAGATACCATCTCACTCCAGTAAGATTGGCAGCCATTAGGAAGTCAAACAACAATAAGTGCTGGAGAGGATGCGGGGAAAAGGGCACTCTTGTTCATTGCTGGTGGGACTGCAAATTGGTGCAGCCAATTTGGAAAGCAGTATGGAGATTTCTTGGAAAGCTGGGAATGGAACCACCATTTGACCCAGCTATTCCCCTTCTTGGTCTATTCCCTAAAGCCCTAACAAGAGCATGCTACAGGGACACTGCTACATTGATGTTCATAGCAGCTCAATTCACGATAGCAAGACTGTGGAACCAGCCTAGATGCCCTTCAATAGATGAATGGATAAAAAAAATGTGGCATTTATACACTATGGAGTATTACTCTGCATTAAAAAATGACAAAATCATAGAATTTGGAGGGAAATGGATGGCATTAGAGCAGATTATGCTAAGTGAAGCTAGTCAATCTTTAAAAAACAAATACCAAATGACTCCTTTGATATAAGGGGTGTAAACAAGGACAGGGTAGGGACGAAGAGCTTGAGAAGAATATTTACAGTAAACAGGGATGAGAGGTGGGAGGGAAAGGGAGTGAGAAGGGAAATTGCATGGAAATGGAAGGCGATCCTCAGGGTTATACAAAATGTCATATAAGAGGAAAGGAGGGGTAAGTCAAGAGAATACAAATGGAAGAAATGATTTACAGTAGAAGGGGTAGAGAGAGAAAAGGGGAGGGGAGGGGAGGGGGGATAGTAGACAATAGGACAGACAGCAGAATACATCAGACACTAGAAAGGCAATATGTCAATCAATGGATGGGTAACTGAAGTGATACAGCAATTTGTATACGGGGTAAAAACGGGAGTTCATAATCCACTTGAATCAAACCGTGTAATATGATGTATTAAGAACTATGTAATGTTATGAACGACCAATAAAAAAAAAAAAAAGAAAAAGATAAAGTAATCATCTTTTTTTTTCTTTCTTCTGGTTGTTGTTTATTTTACTAGTAATTGCCTTTTGTGTATTTTCTTCCTCTTATGATTATTTGGCCTACCCTATGTTATTAATCTAGTTTTTTGAATACTGACAAAATGAGCCATTTGTTACTTTTAAAAAGAAAGACTAAAACTGTCTAATTATCATTTTCTTTTTATATAATAAATTCTCTGATAAAGCATGTTTTTATTAACTAATCCTAAAAATTTTTAAAAATTGTCATTTATTCCATTTTCACAGATTTCAATTATTGAAAAATTAATTCAGCAGTCATTAAGTATATTCTGTATTATTTCAATTCTTTAAGATTTTTTAAAATTTATTTGCAATCTAGAATGTAGCAAATATTTGTAAGTATGCACATGGGCTTCAACATTGTTGGATACATGGAAACATACATATAACTATTATCTTGAGCTTTTTAAAAATTTGTGCATTAATCAAACAATTATTTTGGGCTTAATCTCTTAGTTTTGAGATATGCATATTTAAATCTTCCAATATGATTAAGGAATTATCTATTTATCTTTACCATTTTCTTCATATTTTCAGCATATATTTCAATGCTTTATTTTTTTTAATTGTCTTTAAAGAGAGAGAGATAGAGAGAGAGAGAGAGAGAGAGAATTTTTTAATATTTACTTTTTAGTTTTCGGCAGACACAACATCTTTGTTTGTATGTGGTGTTGAGTATCAAACCCCGGGCCGCACGCATGCCAGGCGAGCACAGTACTGCTTGAGCCACATCCCCAGCCCAATTTCAATGCTTTATTGTTGAGTATATATTTGTCATTGTTATATGCTATTGGTTGGTTGGAGCAATAACTGTGAAGTATTTGAGATTTACCTTATCTGAAAAATTAGCTTTCCTTAATTTCAAGGATATTACAAATAGATATAAGATTCCTGGTTTACAGTCAGCATAGTTTATTATTCACAACGATAACAGTCAAAACATATCTTTATATTTCTTCATCAGCTCCTTGAGCCCCAATCCCTATAGGGTGTTCTTACAAAAACCCGATAATTGCATGTGAAGAGAGAAATTTCAAACTTTAAAAAACAGTCTTTTATAATGTGTTGCAATCAAAATAAGCTCAAATTTTTCCTAAGAAGATAAATTAATAAATCATCATACTGAACTGTAAGCAAATCTACTTCTGCTTTAGGAGAAAATTCTATCTCAGTGGTCAAGCTTGTTTTCTACACAAACATCTTTGAAAAGGTACTGGGGAAAGGTTATTGGTACCTCTACTTAGAAACTACATAAAAATGTGGGAGATTCTTAGAGAATTCTATTACAATATGTTGTTGCTAATTGTCATTAGACTACATTTAATTTGTTAACACTAGAAACAGCTTTATTTTGTATTTGAGAACATTATATAATATCGTGTATTTCATCTAATAAACATTATAATCTAAATGGAATATTGTCAAACTCACATTAATTGTTAAGTGTTTTCATGATATACTTTCTCAATATATCTATGTATTACTTTTAATTTGCCTTTTTATTTTGATTTGAAGATCAGCACATAAAATCTTTAAAGTCTAACTTGGTACGTCTTCATTTTTGCAGCAAAAAAATACACATGCATTTAAAAATACAATTCTTATGTATACGATATTTGGATCATTCAAATATCCTTATATTTTGAATTTGATTTTATATTCAATTTTTTTCATTCAATTTTTATTTTATATTTCACCTGCTTTGCTTTTGATTATTTTCTTCAAATTTATTTTTAAGAATTTTTATCCTACTTCTACCTGCAGTTACTTGGGATTTTATCTATATTTCCATATCACAGCATTTTCTTTTCCTTTCCTCTTCATAGTTAAGCCTTCTTCCCAGGAAATCAAAACTCCTCTCCTCTTCACCTTATGGGTAGTGGTGTCATGGTACTGATCTTGATTTCACAGAATAGTTCTCTTTGGCTGACTTCCATTGGAGTTATTTGGGTGCCATTATCCTAAAGCAATAGAGTTCCCAACTACATCTTACTGCCTTCCAATCTCAGGTTGTAAAAGGCTCATGAGAGGTTAAAATAATGTAAGAACCTGTGAAGTCTAGACAAGTTGTAACAAGTTGTCTAATTATTATTATCATAGACCAGTGAATGCTAATAAGATTATATTTTTGAAGGTCAGCCTTCAGCCAGTCACCTTTCTAGCTCTAGTTGGTATTACAATTTGTAATTAAAGTGAACAAAGAACAGAATGTGGTGGAGGTAAGACTTGAAAATGGAGACTGGACTTATTTGTGTTTCTAACTTTCTTTTTCTTTGGTCAGGCATGAAGTGAAGTTAAGGCAAAATGAGACTAGGAAAATTCTGTATATTTTAAGAAACCAAATTGTTTTTTTGTCTGCTTTATTTTTCTGCAAAATTCTAAAGAGCTAAATTATTCAGAGGATGTTTGGGTCATAAAATTAGTTTCATGATCTCATTTGCCATTGCTAATTTTATTTTATTGATAAAAGGTGCTTATTACAATTGGTGGAAGTAGAGATATTAGATAAATTTTAAAGCAGTTTTCAAGAAAATGAGACTAGCCAAATTATATTACTAGAAAAAAAATATATTGTTCATGGCCATATTATTTTTTCTAATGAGGTCAGGATTGTCATCAGACTTTTCTACTCAGCAATTTTTCAAAAGCAGTCAATGTATTATTAGGTGCTATAAATATTTAGAGAAGGAAAAAAAATCACTTTTAATTTGAAACCTTCCATGATAGATAGACTTCTCATATGGTTTACAATGATCCCTACCTCCTGTTTTTTTTTTTCTTTCCTTTTTTTATTTTTGGATGAGACCTGGATTCATTTACTTACCTCTAATGAATATAATGTATCAGATGTCTTGTCTAAGGTTGCTATAAAACATGGTGACTTCTATCTTGATGGTAGAGTCTTTACTGTTAAATGTGATAAAGCCAATTGTTATGAGAAAGAAACCCATGAGAAAACGTACTAAGGGAAGAATTTAGCTAATAGATTGAAAGAACCCAAGGAACCCTATTTAACATGCCTTAAAGAATGGAATCCTATGAGCAACATATGAGCTTGGAAGTGAATCTGACTTCAGTGCACCCTTAAGAGCACTCCCAGCCCTGGCAACATATTGGTTGACCTTTTGTGAAACCTTGAAGACCCAGCCCATCAATGCCCAGATTTATGGTTCACAAAAACTGTAAGATAATGTATGTTGTTTTTATGTACTAAGTTCTAGGGTAAATTTTTATAAGTCAATAGATAACTGAAACATCCCCTGAGACTTTCAAGCTAAATGTTATATTGCTTCCTTATGAATGGTACAAATCTACTTATTCATAATGCTAGGTGGTCTTTGTCATATTATTTCTCAGAGCACTCAAATCTAAATCCCCAAGGGCAAAGATCAATATCTGAATGGCATATCCCTAAGTCTAGCAGGAGCTGAATTCAAATTTTGGCTATATTCATTGGGCATGATGCTATATACCTGTAATCTCAGGGTCTCCTAAGGCTGAGGCAGGAGGAGCTTGAGTTCAAAGCCAGCCTCAGCAAAAGCCAAGCACTAAGCAACTCAGTGAGACCCTGTCTCTAGAATACAAAATAGGTATGGGATGTGCCTTAGTGGTCAAGTACCCAAGTTCAATCCCCAGTAACCAAAAAAAAAAAAAAAAAAGGAAAAAAAATCTTTTTGGCTATATTTCTCTTTAGGAAAAGAATCACAAATATCTCTAGGCCCTTTTTATATAATTGCTATCACTTAGACTAGGACACAGTATAAATACCTTATGTGGCATACTTTCTTTCATAAATTTATAATGTAAGTTACATAATAAACATGAATTTCATGTAGTTTTTAACTCTACTTGATACAATCTTTCTGTTTTTGTAGTATTTGGAAATTTTTGCTTAAAATTTTCCAGATCACTTGTATCTGGATTCTCAATTTTTTTTTCTCTGTAATTATTTCCTGGGACAGTTTCAAGTAATAGAAGAAGAAAAAAAAACTCTTTTAAATTGTTTTTAAAAATAATTTTCACCAATATGTCCTTTTTTTACATTATTTAAGTACTTCTTTCCTGGTTTCAGTTAGATTAGCAAGTCCTTTCAAATCATAGTTTTAAAAATGATGTTTCTGTATCTAACAATTTGTGATTAATTTTTCCCCATGACAGAAACTGAAGCCTGAAACTACTCCCTGTGGTTCCCTTTATTCATTACTCAATGATTCTGTCAGGGATAGGTACATAGGACTGAAATTTTTCTAAGCTAACCAGACTGCCTCAGCAGGGTCTGAGGGATAAAGGGGAAGAGGTGTTGGGGGACTCCATATACCTATAGGCACATATCTATTGGAAAGTCTTCTTTCCTGCCTGGTCCCTAAATCATTGAAATCCATTTGCATGTAAAATCCTGTCAAAGAAGCAAAAAAGAGAAAATCTTGAGACTGTTTTATTTGATTTTAAATAAATAATACAGGCAATCTCTCAGAGCTAGGAAAATAATGAAATCCATCAATATGAACCCAGCTATGTTACAATTTGCTTTACATTAATTTTTTTAAACTTTTTGTTGTTGTTGTTAAGAAAAGGAGCACATTGTATTTGGAACTTAGATAAATTAAATTCTTTGAGGCAAAATATACTTTATATTTTTGGCTAATGTTATATGAATGCATCAATAAATCTACATATTTTTTGTGTATTCAGCACCAAGTTAGGTGGTGTTAGGTTGTTGCATGATTTCAGGACATTTGCCTTAAAAACTACAATATATTTTCAGTTCCAGAAGCTTTCCTCTGCTCTTTTTTACCTTTCTGCCTTCATTTTCAATTTATGTTTTCTGCCACAGGTGGCGGCAGAGTCTCATGGGTCCAGGATAGTGAGCATGCTGGTGTGAGATCCAAGTTTAGTCAGTCAGTTTGAACTTCCTTTTAAACACATTTTTTTTTGAATTTCACATTTAAGCTAGGCTTTATAATCATGAGAATATATAATATATGGTATAGTGTAAATATTTGTATGGAATAAATAAATAGTTATAAGTAGAAATTTCTTCATTATAACATTATCAGCTTCATAAGACCATTTCTCAGATACAGTACTTTTTGAAGTATTTCATGAATATTTTTCCAGATCACTTTTATGCACATATGGGAATGTTTCAAAAATAATATTATTTGTGACACTTTGTGTAACTTGTTTTTTAAATTAACAGTGTATCATTCTGTATTATTTCAATTATGTTTTTATATGACAAACTCTTATTCCATAGGGTGCTTGGCCATTAGTATAGTTAACCAATCTCCTATTCTTTTAATTTTTCTCTCTTTTCTTTTTTTTTTAACAGGCCTTTGTAATGAATATAAATTTACATATATCTTTGTGTATATGTTTGAATTTATTGGTGGATAAATTCCCAAAAGTGGAATTGCCAGCTGTTATTGTACATGCTTTTAAAAATTTTCATAGGAAATGTTGAACAACTTTAAACTCCTAGCAGTAGCATTGGTGAATGCTTAATTCTCCTAGAGAATCATTCACTATTAATCATTAATCTTAGCCAATCTGATTAATTTTAATAATACATATATCCTGTTTTAATTTGTGTTTATTTAATGTAAGTAAGATTAAGCATATTTTCCTATATTAACTGGTTATTTATATTTATTTTTCTTTAAACTTACAGTTTGGATTTATATTAGTCATCTTTTGCTGTGATAACAATCTTGTATCTTATTGGTTTCTGACAAAATACATTTATGCTTTGCTCATGTTATATAAATACATGGGTCTACTCTGTTTTTATGGACTCAGCTCTGCAAACATTCTCATTTTGGAACAATGGCAAAGTTCTAATAGTCACTGGAATTTGTATTCCTCATAATTTTTTTATATACTAGAGCAAGAAGGACCTTGTCAAGACGTAATAAGAGCTCATGCTTCTGTTCAGAGTTGGGACCTCAGAGTTGGCACAGTACATTCCTTTACATTAGAGTGAACAGTTGGGTCCCATGGCCAGGAACAAATTCAGTGCAGTATAAAAACATACTGAAAGAGCAGGAAAAAAATTATTGAGACCATGCAACCTATCATTATTTTTCATGTCAGTTTTTCTGTTGGTTTAATATTCTTTATATTATTAAAAACACTTGTATGATGGAAAAAAATTATCTTGTCATATTTATAACAAGTTTTTTGGTATATATTTTCTCTTAAGTTTTTATGGTTATTTTTATGCTAAATAATTTATTAAATATAAACTTAATTTAAGGGATAATGATATAGCTTAGTGGTACAATGATTGCCTAATATAGGATAAGCACTATGTTCAATTTGTAGTACCATCACCAAAAGCAAAACAAACAAACAAAAAACCAAAAAGAAGTTTATTAAACATTCATCTTTATGGATTATGATCCTATATCTTAGAAAGAATATACATATTTCATTATTATGAAAAGCAACTAAGCAATAAATTAATAAATAAAATAAGTATGCACAAAATATATATCTTGATTATAATTCATGCAGAATAATTAAAAAACGTGAATTTCAAAACAGATAATTTCTGACTTTCTGCTTTCCATCAAACTTAATTATTTTAGGGGAAGAGGGTTCTTATTATCATTTTATTAGGATGATTTAATTAGTCCTTTAGTAATTTTTTTTTCTAGTACTTTATATCTATTTCTATGTGTCCATATATTTATTGCTTGTGTACAGGACTCTAATACAATTCCTGAACATGCCATAAAGTTCAAGTTCCTCAATCATTCCACTTGATTCATTTTCAACAAATATCTGTTTGACATTTTCCATTTTTTAGAAAATGCTGTTTTCTTTCTCTTGACCCTGTACATACATGTGTATGAGAAGATATATATATATATATATATATATATATATATATATATATATTCATGTCCACATTATTAATTGTGTATTTACCATTTTAGAATGAAACACTTCAGATGACTTTAATCATTTAAAGAGTAATTCAATAATGTCTGACAAAGCTATTCACTTCCTTGTGTTTTGGCACAGGATAACTCAAAAAAAAGTTAAATCATAGTCTCACCTGGAAAGGACTTATAATCTAATTCAGGTAAAAGTTATATAAAGAAAATAATGACTGACTGATACAGAATATTAGGTAACAATTTATATGGGAATTAAATGGAAAAATGAGGTAAGTGTCAGAGCCCACACAGATTAGAGTTATCAATGTAAGTTTGATGGAAGGTGGCCAAGATAGAGATAGATTTTATCAAGACAAAGGAGCAAACATTGGGTATAAGAACAATATTTTTTAAAAAGACAATAATTAAATCAGTAAATACAAGACATAACATCTAGAATGGCCTGCTTGCTAAAGGCTGAGAGTGAATATTAATAAAGAGTGGACCAGTGAGCTTATGGCTTGGCAGTGTGAAGAACTGGATGACCACCTACCCAGTGAAAGTGATGAAAATTTCAGAAGTTTTGTCACTGATATACATAAATGCCTTTGATTTATGCGTATTGATTTTATATCCTGCCACTTTGCTGAATTCATTTATTAGTTCTAGTAGTTTCTTTGTAGACCCTTTTGGGTCTTCTAGGTATAGAAAAACACTCCATTCACAATATCCTCCAAAAAAAAAATAAAATACTTGGGAATCAACCTAACAAAAGAGGTGAAAGATTTATACAATGAAAACTACAGAACCCTAAAGAGAGAAGTAGAAGAAGATCTTAGAAGATGGAAAAATATACCCTGTTCATGGATAGGCAGAACTAACATTATCAAAATGGCGATATTACCAAAAGTTCTCTATAGGTTTAATGCAATGCCAATCAAAATCCCAACGGCATTTCTTGTAGAAATAGATAAAGCAATCATGAAATTCATATGGAAAAATAAAAGACCCAGAATAGCAAAAGCAATTCTAAGCAGGAACTGTGAATCAGGCAGTATAGTGATACCAGATTTCAAACTATATTACAGAGCAATAGTGACAAAAACAGCATGGTACTGGTACCAAAACAGGTGGGTGGACCAATGGTACAGAATAGAGGACACAGAGACTAATCCACAAACTTACAACTATCTTATATTTGATAAAGGGGCTAAAAGCATGCAATGGAGGAAGGATAGCATCTTCAACAAATGGTGTTGGGAAAACTGGAAATCCATATGCAACAAAATGAAACTGAATCCCTTTCTCTCGCCATGCACAAAAGTTAACTCAAAATGGATCAAGGCGCTTGATATCAAATCAGAGACTCTGCGTCTGATAGAAGAAAAAGTTGGCTCCGATCTACATATTGTGGGGTCGGGCTCCAAATTCCTTAATAGGACACCCATAGCACAAGAGTTAACAACAAGAATCAACAAATGGGACTTACTTAAACTAAAAAGTTTTTTCTCAGCAAAAGAAACAATAAGAGAGGTAAATAGGGAGCCTACATCCTGGGAACAAATTTTTACTCCTCACACTTCAGATAGAGCCCTAATATCCAGAGTATACAAAGAACTCAAAAAATTAGACAATAAGATAACAAATAACCCAATCAACAAATGGGCCAAGGACCTGAACAGACACTTCTCAGAGGAGGATATACAATCAATCAACAAGTACATGAAAAAATGCTCACCATCTCTAGCAGTCAGAGAAATGCAAATCAAAACCACCCTAAGACACCATCTCACTCCAGTAAGATTGGCAGCCACTATGAAGTCAAACAACAACAAGTGCTGGCGAGGATGTGGAGAAAAGGGTACTCTTGTACATTGCTGGTGGGACTGCAAATTGGTGCAGCCAATTTGGAAAGCACTTTGGAGATTCCTGGGAAAGCTGGGAATGGAACCACCATTTGACCCTGCTATTGCCCTTCTCGGACTATTCCCTGAAGACCTTAAAAGAGCATGCTACAGGGATGCTGCCACATTGATGTTCATAGCAGCACAATTCACAATAGCTAGACTGTGGAACCAACCCAGATGGCCTTCAATAGATGAATGGATAAAAAAAATGTGGCATCTATACACAATGGAGTACTATGCAGCAATAAAAAATGACAAAATCATAGAATTTGCAGGGAAATGGATGGCACTAGAGCAGATTATGCTTAGTGAAGCTAGTCAATCCCTAAAAAACAAATACCAAATGTCTTCTTTGATATAATGAGAGCAACTATGAACAGAGCAGGGAGGAAGAGCAGGAAGAAAAGATTAACATTAAACAGAGACATGAGATGGGAGGGAAAGGGAGAGAAAAGGGAAATTACATGGAAATGAAGGGAGACCCTGATTGCTATACAAAATTACATATAAGAGGTTGTGAGGGGAATGGGAAAATAAACAAGGAGAGAAATGAATTATAGTAGATGGGGTAGAGAGAGAGAAGATGGGAGGGGAGGGGAGGGGGGATAGTAGGGGATAGGAAAGGTAGAAGAATACAACAATTACTAATTGGGCATTATGTAAAACTGTGGATGTGTAACCGACGTGATTCTGCAATCTGCATTTGGGGTAAAATTGGGAGTTCATAACCCACTTCAATCTAATGTATGAAATATGATATGTCAAGAGCTTTGTAATGTTGTGAACAACCAATAAAAAAAAGAAAGAAAGTGATGAAAATTAATTAACAAAACTACATAACTATTGAAAGCCTGTGACCATGATCTTAAGGGCATATTATGAATGAAGAACTATCTATTTAAGATAATCCATGCAAATTTAGTAAGAAAAATAAGAATGGATGGTGTTGAAACAAGATCCCTTCCTCCAACCTCTCCTAGTTGACTCAGGTGGAAAACCTACTCCTGACTGATGCTTCTGAGAGCATGATCCTCCCTTTATCTCCTGGTCAGAGAGTTTTCTTCCTGATAGAAATAAAATGTCAGTATTTCTCATGAAACCCCAGCTATATGCTACTGAGTCTAATTCTGGGCAAATGCAGTTAAGGTATGAGGGTTCCTTTCCTTCATCCAGTCTCAACTCATCAAACTGAAACTTCCTTGGTTGTGATGTCACTGATAATACTGGAACCCAGCTCACCTTTGTCCTGACTTATATGGGGGTGATGGTATGAGAAGCAAGAAAAGAAGACTTTGGGCAACTGAATACCCCATCAGGAGCTCAGCTCCTGAAGCAGGAGTACCACTCAGACTGAAGTGCATTCTTATACTCCCAGCTTCAGATACCTGGTTCAGAGATTTTGTCCTGGAGGAAGAAGCAGAATTTAAAGCAAATAGTTCCTAATCTAGAAAATGTTAAGCCCTGGGGAGGAGGTTTTTGTCAGGGTAATTGAAAAAAAAATAGCAGATTTGGTGAAGATACAGGCTGAACTGTGTGTTAACTGACTTTCAGAGAGAGAGACTGAAAGGAAAATTGTGGAGAGGAGATCTCTTGTGCAAAGAACAAATGTCAATTATTGACCTGTGGAACTGTTCCTTCAAAGGAGCAACTGAGGCGACAGCAATTGTGGGCAACAATAGAACAGTCACTCAGCCATCAGTGGAGTTTAGCAGTTGGGTATGAAAAGAAAGAGACAAAGAACATTCCGTAAAATGTTGTTGTTTCAGGGTAACTATGCTTAATTTTCTTTAATAACTCCATCCCCCAAAATCCTTTTGATAAGGGGAGGGTAATAATAAACTAAACCAGTCAGTCACTAAAAAAATAACAATCTAGGGATACCTAGATTTGCTACAATATATTATCTAAAATGCCCAGTTTATACCACAAAATTATTATAGGTGCAAAGGTAGTAAAGTTTGACCTATACATTGGAAGAAGCTAGAAACCGAAATTTCATTGAGAACAACCAGACAGAATAACAGGCACAGCCTTAAAAGGCATTAGGAATATATTCAAATAACTAAAAGAAGTGGTGATTAAAAAAGAAAGTGATATAATGATTATGTTTTCTCAGAAAATATTAATAAAGATAGAGAATTATTGAAAAATCTGAATATCTGGAGTTAAAAAGTATAGTAACCAAAATGAAATGTTTATGAGCATGGATAAATAAAAGATTTGAACTGGCAGAGGAAATAATAAGCAAACTTGAATTTAAAACAAAAGAGACAAAGCGTTCTCAAGAATCAAGAGAAAAAGAATAAGAAGAGCCTATGAAAAAATGGCTCAATAGAGCCTATGAAAAATGTGGGAAACATACTTACATAAAATGGTAGCACCAGAATAATTGGAGAAAGGAAAAGTAACAGAAAAAAATGCTAAAAGAAGTGTTTGGAAATTGTTCAAATAAAAGAGAAATTAGATAATACATTGATCTGAATAGAAACATATCAACTTCTCTGGTATAATCAAAGTAGTGCTTAGAGGGAAATTGATAGCAGTAAATACTTACATGTGGAAAGAAAAATTTCAAATCAGAAATCTAAATATCCACCATAAAGACATTAGAAGCTGGGTGTGGTGATGCATACTTGTAGTCTCAGTGACTTTGGAGGTTGAGGCAGGAAGATCACAAATTCAAGGCTAGCCTCATTCATTGAATAAGACAGAAGAAAAAAGGAAATGAGAAAACAAAATGAAAAGGACTAGGGATGTAGCTTAGTGTAAAGTGTAGCTGAGTTTAATTCCAGTAATAAAATGAAAAAAAAAAAACCAAAAAAATTAGAAAAATGACAAACTAACTATAAAGTACTTAGCAAGAATAAAACAATAAGTATTGAAATGGAATTAATATACAAGAAAAAATAAATAAAACTAAGTTTATTTCCTTTAAATAATAAAAAGTATGGCACAGTTTTGGTTAAACTAACCACAACAAATAAACAAATGAGGGAGAACATGTTGGTGTAATTAGCAGTCAGTGCCTAAGTGAGTGCGTTGTTCCTGGCTGTGAGATCAGAAGGACACAGAAAAATGTAATCATGAAGGCAAGGAGAAGAATAACTGGCCATTTTCCTTGTCTCCAATTTTCAGGTGGGGATCAAAGAGCGCTTCATCTACAGCTTTCTTTTCTTGAAAAACTTTATTTTTTGTTTTTATTATGTCTAACTTAAAACAAATTAGAAATATTCTCTCCTTTTCTAGTATTGGGAAGATTTGTTAAAGAATCAATATAGTTTTCTTTAAATATTTCCCCAGTCAAGCATACGGGACTGGGCTTTTCTTTATACATTCCTTTATGATTACTGATTCACATACTTTAAGTCTGGTAATATTTCATTTTTGTAAGTTTATTTTGTATTTTGTGACCTTTTAGGAATCATGATTTCATCTATATTATCTAACTTTTCAACACACAGTATTTATAGTATGTGTGTTAGGTCTATGATAATATCTCCTTTTTCCCCAGCATGAGCCCAAGGAAAGAACTGGGAGGACTCAACAGAGGGAGTTTGGACATCTTAAAATTATTCAGGTGCTCCTTGTTGGCAGGCTGGACAACAAGAGCACTCACCCTCCCCACCTACAAGCAGGGGCAGTACACAGGACAGGTTGCATGCCCACTGCACCAGTGGATTTTTTCAGCCATTTGATGAGTAAATTCTGTTACTTTACAACCAAGATTAGTGCTTTGATCCCCACCTGAGTCTCAAAATCTTCAATAAAATGATAAAAAACCTAATCCAGAAACATATAGATTGGCTTATATATGATGACCATGTTGGATTTATCTAAAAAATGCAAGATTGATTCATATGAATGCATCTAATAATCAATTAACGTAATATGTCATATCAATAGAGTCAATAGCAAAAACCACATGGTTATCTCCATAGATGCAGAAAAAGCATTTGACAAGAATGGAATACCCTTTCATTTTGAATACTCTGAAAACCAGTTACAGAAGGGAATTTTCCCAATGTAAAAGAAGGACAGATAAGAAATAACCATAATAACATCCTTCTTCATAGTGAAAGATGGGTGCTTTCCCCCAAGATCAGGAATAGATGAGAATATTTATTCTCAGTGTATCTATTTAATGCTGTCCTGGAGGTACTAGTTAGTATCAGAACACTTAGGCGATAATAAAAAGGCACTTAGATAAGAAGTAGAACTATCATTATTGGTAGAAAATGTGAAAAAAATATATATCCACTTAAAAATTATGAGAACAAATAAATGAGTCTAGCAAAGTAGCAGCATACAAAATCAATATATAAAAATAACTTGGATTTCTAAACTTTGATAATTAATTTCATGCATCAACTTGACTGGACCACAGGATGCCCTGATATCTAGTTAAACATTTTTTCTGGGTGTTTCTTCTAGAATGATTTTGGAAGAAACCAATATTTAAATTGGTACTGAGTATACAGATGGCCCTCCCCAGTGTGAGTGTGTGTGAGTGGCCATTATCCAATCTGTTGAGGGCCACAAGGAGACAGAGAGATTGAATTTGTTCTTTGCTTAAGTGCTTGAGTGTGGATATCAGTCTTTGGTTCTGTTTCCCAGTCCTTTAGACTCATGCTGGAATCTACACTATCAGTTCTTGGACTCAGAGTTCTCCTAAAATCTGCCATTGCTTTTCCTGGGTTTCCAGCTGCAGATTCTGGTACTTCTTAGTGTCCATATTATTTGAGCTGATATCTTTTAATAAATATCTGACTCCCTCTTCCTGTTATTATATAAATAAAACAATCTACTTATCAATTATTACCTTTGACCAATGTAGAGTCTACCTTTTTTTTTTAAGAGAAATGGACGTATTTCCCTTTCTTTGGAGTTTTGTTTACTCCTTATAATTGTTACTCTATTTATATAATTGTTGAGGTCATATTAAGAACACTTTGAATTAAGAAAATAAAATAAGTAGCATTATAACAAACATAATTTGATTCGAAAATTTCTGCTGCATGTTGTTGCGGGCCAGCCATGGGCTGTGTGTGAGAACTATGAGCATGAGTAGACTGGACTGACATTGCCCCTCTGTCTGGGCTGTGCACATATGTGTCCTTTTGGCTTGCTCTGCCTTTTGATGCCACAAGGCACCTGAGATGGGTGTGGCCTTCCAAGATGTCAGTCAATCAATTGGGTGACTGTAAGACATAAGGAAGCTAGGCTCAATGCCCCGAAACCTGACACTCCTCATTGGGGTGGAACTTTCTCCAGTGTCCTCAATAAAAAGGGACTTCAGAACATCCTCCTCCTCTTTTCTCTGCCTCCCTTGCCTCCCTTGTAGGAGCTGGAGCACAGGAACCATCGCTAAAGAGTCCCAAAGAAGAAGCTACTTTCTGTGTCTGTGTCTTTATTTAGTCAGCCCAAATTCACCTGGAGTGACCCTGAATGACTTAGTCGTGTGTCACCGGTAGCATGTGACTCTTTACGTTTAGTTTCATTTGTGACTGACAAGAGCATTTACTAAAATTTCTTAAAATAAATGAACTGTGCTAGTAAAGAAATGTTTTCTTTTATTTCCAGTTGTTGCTGTCTTTATTTATTTTTTTTTTTGGCAGAGGAATCTATTCATAATTGTTAAAGATATTCTTGGGATGTTTGTCTGTTTTATAAAGTTCAGGAGCTAGATATCCATGTAGCTCATTTACTACTTTATATACTCTGGCTATATGAAATAGGTGCCCCTTTCTCCCCTTCTCTCAGCCTACTTAGGAATTCAAAGAGGAAATTCAGAGAGAACCAAGGATTAGTAGAAAGCAGTACAGTATGTTGAAGAGTGTATTAAAGATTAGGGCATATAGTTTAATCTCTTGTTTCATCAGTGCCAGTCAAGTAGCAAACTGTTTGAAAAAATACTATCAATTATTAAACTTATTTTTTAATTGATAAAATTATAGTTCTAAAACCAGATTAAATAAAATGGTCATTGGGTCATTAAATATTTTTGACATTGAAATATGTTTATCACATGGTGGAATTTTGCAGGGTCACTATCTTACATTATGCTAGTTATATCTCATGAGGTACATACCTATAAACTCTGTCTTGGGAGGTTGCAGCAGTAAGATTGTTAAGGTTAGGCCCGGCTGGGTAAGTTAGAGAGAACCTGTCTCAAAACAAAAAATAAAAAGGAGATCTAGCTCAGTGGTAAAGCACCCCTGGGATCAATTCCCAGTACCACGAAAAGTAAAACAAAATATAATAAGAATAAAAATATCTGGTTGAGAAGGATGTGTTTTATTCTACCGGGATATATATAAGAATAATTTATAGGCCCTTGAGATACTCTTAGACAAATGTACAGGGATCATTGTGAAGGATATTAAGATTGTAATTCGTTTTACTTTAAGTAACTAGGCACTCATTACTTGTGATACAAAAAGTTCATTATAATTATTTTGTGGTATATTCAAAGTTTCCATGATGTATTTATTTAAGTGAAATTATAGTCAGCAAAATATTTGTATGTTAATTTTTATTAATTTATATTTAGTTTGTGTGTCTACATTTTTAAAATAAAAAATTACTTGCTTGATTATTTATATTTTTGTAAATTACAAATGAATTTATAGCAATTTAGTAAATAGAGTAAGCTCGAAAAACAATATTTTTGCCAACACAGAGAAGGTGACCAGGGTTTTAAAAATCTCTGCTGTCCCTTTAACTAGTTATAAAATAACCTATCCCTAAGATTAATTTGAACCTACTGTGACTTATAAAATAACTGAATGTGCAACCAACTTTTTAAAGGTCACAGGGAATTGAAAAGGGGTGGATGGGTAAGACGGTTAAATGCCTTTTTTTTTTTTAGGTGTGAGTTTTTCTGTAAAGCCTTAGAGAAACCTTTGGCCCAGAAAGTAGTTGAGTAGGGATTAAGTTCTTGTAGGGAAAAAAAAGTTTGTTCCCTGAAGGTATTATAAGGATCCCAGCTGTTGGGGTACATACTCCCTGGTTATGATTGGCACTGAAATGTCAAAGCTCAAAATCCCAAGCCACTAAATTGCCTGCCTTAATCAGGCAAGGCTTGTCTACCCCCCACTGCTCTGGATCAGCCAAGGGCTGCCTATCTCAGTTTCTTACAATCTTTTAACTAGTGCTGAACCTCTCCCCACCACTTTAATTATGCTACTCTTTTTTTTTTACCCTAAAGAGAATATTTCTTTTCTATAAGACTCTTTTACTTATAAAACATTTACTTCTAAAACTCTTTCATTGTGAGCTACATAGAGAATAAGAAAGAGATATATGACCATTGAAACAATCACTCAAAAAGATCATAATTTGGCTTTATGTATCTAGATTTATTAGAGGAGATATATCAATATACATAACAATAGTGACTAATAAGAATAATGTACATAATACTGTAAATATAATTATTCTATATTACATATATAAGATACAAGTGTGTCTATACATACATATTTACATGTATGTGTATTATACAGGTCAATGTATGGGTGTGTGTTAGAGAGAGAGAGAGACAGAGAGAAACAGAATTCATATCACACCTTGAGTATCATTAAAATGGGATATCTTTCTAGTTAGATTTGATTTTTCACTAGACAAATATACTTTTAAAATCTTTAGTCGTTCATTATAGGCAGTCTGACTTGTCATAAAACAAATTTTTAAAAGTATCTGTTTTGCTGATTCATCCCAATGATGGCTTCATATTTTTTCTTCAGATCTATAATAATTAAGTAAAATGTTCTAAATACTTTCCACATCATTAGGTAATTAAATAATACAGAATAAAAACTGAGCATGGAAAAAAAGTCAGTTCTTCTGTGCATGGTGGTGTATACCTGTGATCCTAGCTATTGGGGAGGCTGAGGTAGGAGAATTGAAAATTCAAAGTTAATCTCAGCAATTTAGCAAGGCCCTAAGCAACTTAGTGTGATCCTGTCTCAAAAGAAAAAAAAAAAAAAGAGCTGTGGATGTGGCTCAGTGGTTAAGCACCCTTGGGTTCAATCCCAGGTCCAAAAAAAAAAAAAAAAAAAATACTACTACTGTATTTATTTTTTTAACCACTATCCTATAAACCCATGTACTTAAATTGTGTACTACCCATGGGAAGTTATTTAAATCAATGTTCTGATTCAGGAGGACCAGGAAAGTTCTAAAGAGTCTCTAGTGTTAACAAGCTCCAGGGTGCCACTGATGTTTCCGTGTGGACTGTCTTTTAGGAATAAGGTTATATATAAGTGACACAGAGTTTTTCTTTTTTTCTGTAAACAACCCTTGAAACCCACTCTTTTTCTGGTTTTATGTTGGAAAAACTCTACACAAGTTGAAAGAAATCTCTCATCTAATTAAGTTGCCTTTTTCCCACAGCCCAGTTCTGATTCTGTCTTAGAAACTTGAAAACAAGAAGGCCAGCAAAGACCTTGCTATAAGCTTGTTCAGTGAGGTTTAACAGAAACAGAGACAATGTGGGGAAACAGAAGTAGCAGCAGAATGCCTTCAAGATCAGAGGGAGAGTAAAGGAAATAGGAAAAAAAAATACTTGATTGGTATAATATTATATTGGTGGTGCCTGTTTGCATGTCAGCTGTCCAAATATTAATTCTCTTGTAGAGCTTTCGAAATCCTCATCGTTCCGGATTTCCCATGTAGTTTCATGGTAATCTGCTAACTGAGCTGTTTCTCACACTATGTGTTTAATATTCTATTTTGGTTACTTTGGTCCTACAGGTAGTACTCATGAATGAAATATCTTTCAGTATGGCCTAGGTCTGGTACTCTTCTGCAAAGTCCTCATTCCTTATGCAGCCAGATCCATGCATCACAGATCTTGTCATTTGCTCAAGGACAGGCATCTCTAGGACAGGCCTGTCTCTTCAAGGTAGGCCAGCATTTGGAGATATGCATGATTTAAATCTCAACCTTTGGATTCCACATGTTAATAATCTATTTTAGTAATTATTTTTTGAAGCAACTCCAACCTCAGTAGTTCCCAGAATGTAGCAAAGGGTCTACACAACTTTCTAAAGAAATCCACATGCTTTTATTTTATTCTTTTCCATCTTTAAATCTATTCTCATATACTTCAATGTATGCTGTGAGCTATGCATAGAAAAAAGTTTTCTTAGTTTATTTATATTCTATGTAGGTTCTGATTCAGGAGGACCAGGAAAGTCCTAAAGAGTCTCTAGTGTTAACAAGCTCCAGGGTGCCACTGCTGTTGTGGTGTAATGGTTAATTTGAATGTCAACTTGATTAGATTAAGAGATGCCAAAGAATAAGAAGAGGCTTCTGGTGTGTCAATGAGGGTATGCCTAGGAATGATTGGCATGAGAGATAGTGAACTGAAATGCAGTCCTTCCCTAAGCGTGGGCAGCACTGCCCATGGGATGGTGGCTAGGATGGAATCAATGTTGTAAGAACAAGGAAGCAGCAGCAGAGGCAAGCTTGTTTCTTCTTGAACAGATTCTTGATCACTGCTGTGATTGCCTGAGGATTTCAGACTCACTCCTTCACTTTCCCAAAGTGACTCTGCCAGTGATTCTCCAGGGAGTTTCCTGAATCATTCAGTCTTAGACCCCAGTCCAATAGGGGGAGCACCATTGATCCCTCTTGTTCTGAGGCTTCTGCTTCTTGACTGCAAGGCTACTGGTTCCTCCAGCTCTCTAGCTTGCAGACAGCCATTGTGGACTATCTAGCTGGTCATGTAAGCCAATCTAATAAATTCCCTTTTTATAATCATACTTTGTGTTGATTCTGTTCCTCTAGAGAACCCTGACTAATACACTGTCAAACTTGATTTTTCTTCAAGAGGTGTGTTTATTCCTACTGCCATTGCCTCAGGACATTAGACTCTAACTCCTTCACTCTTTCAAAGTGGACTCTGACCAGTGATTCTCCAGGGAGTTCCTAGGCATTTAGTCTTGAGCTGTGGCTCCTTCATTGGTCTCTCTTGTTCTGAGGCTTTGGCTTCGTGGAGTGAGAGACTATGGTTCTTCTGGCTCTCCAGTGTGCAAATGGCCATTTTTTGAATACCCAGCTTCTGATCATGTAAGCCAATTTAATAAATTTCCCCTTATAATCAGAGATATACATATCCTGTTGGTTCTGTTTTTCTCTGTAGAATGCCAATGCACTTTGTAAGTGTTGTGTTTCATTTGATTCTCCAGTGATGCCATTATTCTATCATGTCAGGGTCTGTCGTTGATGGAGAATATGGTAAAATGAATCAGTCTTATTGACATCAGTCAGCACCTCTCTTCCTTTTCCTGTGCAGTAAACATGTTGTCAGAAGTCATGCTGTGAGAATTATGATAACATCTATGTTATGGTTTGGATATGAGGTGTCCCCAAAAAGCTCACGTGTGAGACAATTCAAGAAGGTTCTGAGGAGAAATGATTGGGTCATAAGACTCTTAAGCCAATTGGTGATTTAATCCTCTGATAGGGATTAACTGAGTGGTAACTGAAGTGGTAGGGTGTGGCTGGAGGGGGTAGGAATTAGGGTTTGGCTTTGATATATATATTTGTACCTGGAAAGTGGAGTCTTTCTCTCTCTGCTTCTTGATCACCATGACGTGAGCTGCTTCCCCTTGCCACACACACTGCCGTGATATTCAGCTTCATCTCGAGCCCCTGTGAAATGGATCCAGCCTTCTATGACTAAGACCTCTGAAACTGTGAGTCCTCAAATAAACCTTTCCTCCTTTAAAATTGCTCTGGTCGTATCTTTTATTCACAGCAGTGAAAAAGCTGACTAAAACAATCTTTGAGAGTACATGAATGGTGCTAGCAAAGAGGGAGGAAAGCAAATCTGAATGCAAATAAATCCTTTCTTTAAATGAGAATAAGTCTATGTCTCTTCCATGAAGGAAAATTTGGGTTTTTTTTTTTTTTTTCCAGAAGAGAATCTTGAGACAAGAATGTAAAGGCATATGGTGCATTTGGGAAGGCGGGGAACACAAGAGAGTATTATGAAAGTGATGCATGCAAGATCAGGAAATCATGGGGTTGATCTAGGTTTAATCCTCTAGGGACACTTAGAAAAGCTGCAGCATGGATGCCTCAAAATTATTCTACAAGAAGAGTGAAAAAAATGGGGTAGGTGTACAAGAGGTCCTGAGCATCATTAATTAAAGATTATGGTAGTATGATTTCTCACCGACAGCATCTTGAAGAGAAAAGTATGTAGGAATAGTTAGGAAATGCTGTGTGTATGGTAAACCTGGTACAATGGTTTTGTGAGATTGACCTTCCAATATGTTATCTTTTTTTTCCCTGTTCCTCTGAATTTTTTTTTTTTTAATCAGGTTTGTGTTCTGTTTTAATCTGTAATGTCCTCAAAAAGCTCACACATTGAAGACTTGGTACTCAATTACTGCAAGGTTCAGAGTCCAGGTTCTTTGGAAGAGGTTTGATTGTAAGGGCCCCGACCTCATCTGTAGATTAATCCATTGGTGGGTTAATAATTTGATGACATTAGTGGGAGGTGGTAGAAACTTGAGGAGGAAGGACTTGGTAGGTGGAGATAGGTCAGTGGGGATGTCCCTGGAAGGGTATTTTTTAATTTTTTTCCTGGTCCTGTTCTAACTCTCCCCACCATCTCTGCTTCCCAGCTGTCCTGGATCCAGCAGCTGCCCTCTACTGTGCCCTTTGGCCTTGATGTTCTGACTCACCTGAGGCACAGAGCAATGGAGCTGGTTACTTCTTTTTAAAATCAGATGTTTTGTCCCAGTGATGGAGAGCTGATTAACACAGTTTGTTACCAGTTTATAAATATTAGAAATGTAGTTAGAGTCTTAGGATAGTTAGAAGCATATAAAACTTTCTAATATAATTTTATAGAGGCTGTGATCAGTAATATAAGAAGAAGCAGGGTGTTGCTTCGGGAACTTAAAGGAAAAGAAATTGCCCTATTGAGATGGGAAGTGATTCTCTCATGCTCTGTACATTCATGCTCATGTAGCTAAATTATTGCATTCATTATCTACAGTATATATGAAAGTCGGCTTTGCCTATATCTTGTCACTTATGTTTTATCAGTAATTATCTATCACTTTGTAGGATCCAAGATAATCAACCTGTAACCTTTAATGGTTCCATATATAAATGTTCTGAGTTTGTCAGTATTCCAGAAAGATTTAATTATCAGTGGAATAACAAGGAAAGACTTAGTTAGAATAAGTCCATATTGTTAAATATGTCATAGGCTTTATCCCTGGCATCATGGCAAATTTGTTGGAGACCACAGAGGATGTTAAGGGTACCCGAGGTAAAAGTTAAACAGATGTCCATAGCACAATTAATCAAAATTCCATTTTATTGCAAAGGGCTTCTTTAAAGAAACATTTATGTGGTATATAATTTTCTCCTGCTCTTTGTTTTCCTTTAGAAATAAATATTCAAACTCAATCTAGCCTTGGTTCTCATTATTTAATAACTATTTGCCACACTTGCTAATTCCTTCCAGTCTCTGTACATCTCACTAGACTGCTCACAACTACATAAACTCATATAGTTCAGAGACTGTAAGAATTTTGACTTCTCAGTGTCATTTACTATGACTCAGCAATGGGACCATAACAGTTTGGAAGCTTATCCAAAATTAGCACATCAAATCATGGGCTCCATATATCATGAATTCAGGATGCTTTAAAATCATTTCTCACCTTTCCTAAGTATCTCCCATGTTCCATTTCTATACATTTGCTATGCATATTTTAATGGCAAATTCTATGGTTCTTTCTCTGTGTAACACTTTTAGTTCTTGCTATATGAATTTTACCTTAATATTCTATTCCACCTAAGGTCCTCTTGATTTGATATTCCTGTTACTTTCCATTCAATATCCAACTACTGGGTAAGTTTTCTTCTTTACCTAAGGACAGCTTCTTCATCCAAGGAGACAGTGATTTTCTAAAAAAAGCTGCACACTTAGACATGTTTTATTGGAAATTTGGGGATTGGCCTATTTCATGTCTTTCAGTAAATCTGCAATATCCTCATAGTAATTAGCAAGAGTCTAGTCTTTTCCAATGTTCTAACATTCATATAAGAGATATGGCCAAACTGTGAATTAATTGGCACTGTAATTCTGCAAGTTACAAAGTCAATATCTGGGTTTGTTCTTGGTGATTTCTGTTCTCAGCAAAGTCCTGTTCTTTAAACTAGGTCACAAGAATTCTGAATATTTTCCTTTTCCTTGGGAGAAATTAAGGAAGTTGGTTTGTCTTTTATTTAGTTTTGCTCATCAAATGTTTGAAATATTCATCTGATCCATGTCACAAGAGTTTTAATTTCTCTACAATAAAGGTAATTTGGTTTTCCAGAATTTCATCCTAACTAGTAGTCAATTGTTGTTTTCCTTCTTAGCTTCTATTACCCTATTTCTTCTTTTTCTAAATATACTGTAAGTAATTTAATTTCCCCTTCTTGTATTACATGAAAACTGAGTCCATTCCAGTTATAAATAAAGGCAATGATTTTTCTTTAGGTAACAATTACTTTACATTCCCTAGTTACAATCAACAGTTCATGTATAACCTAGTTTGTCCATTTAAGCTAAATACCAATATTAATTTTGAAAGAGTGGGAAAGTGATATCCTCATATTAAGGTTAGACTGTTCCACCAATTTTACCCAATGAGAGGTGCCTGAGAAAGGAAGAACTATGCATACAGGATAGGATGAAGAGGAAAAGACATTGGATAAATGACATCCGGAGCCAAATAAAAGCATGCATGCATATGATTTTTTTGCCATTTTTTGGTCTTCACAATTACCACTCTTTACCCCAAGCCCCCAATACAACTTATTAAGGCAATTGGAAGTAATTTCTGTTACTTAGAGAATGAAGTCTTCTACTGCTAATTCCTGACCATGGTTCTAGAAGACCACAAGCAATAATTTGATCTTAAAGCATATCACTGTTCTGTAGACAGCCAGAAATTTATTCTACATTATGAATTAAGATCCTATTTTTTTCAGCCTAACTTATTCTAACTAAATATGTTTATGTTTTCTAATCCATTTTCTAGTACTAATTTCTGTATTAGGACTTTTTTTTCTGTTGCAATTATTAGAGACACAGTTAAGGCTGCTGTGGGAAAAAGGGGAAATTATAATCTCATTTTATGATAGTTCATAACAATAGAACTGGTTTTAGTCACAAATAGGTCCAGGAGTTCAAGAGATTTCACTAGTGTTTCTCTCCTTCTTCGTCTTCTTCTTCTTCTTCTTCTTCTTCTTCTTCTTCTTCTTCTTCTTCTTCTTCTTCTTCTTCCTCCTCCTCCTCCTCCTCCTCCTCCTCCTCCTCCTCCTCCTCCTCCTCCTCCTCCTCCTCCTCCTTCTTCTTCTTCTTCTTCTTCTTCTCTCTCTCTCTCTCTCTCTCTCTCTCTCTCTCTCCTACCATCTTCTAGTTTTCTACTTTTATTTTTCCTATTTCCTTTTAACTAAGATTTCTGCTTGAGTTGGCTAGGTGGTTAATAGTAATGCTGTCAATCACTCTAGCCAGGAACTCAAATTATCCTGACAGAATGGGCTGTGGACACATGCACCTTGCTGGAGAAATTGAATGGGGTAAAGTTCCACCCAAGCTTCATAATCCAAAATTTCAGAAGCAATAGTTTACTCAAGGGATATTGGATGTTGGTGATATCTTAAAAGTGCTATGGAATTTCAATTTTGAATTCTTTGTTCTGTTCTAATATTTCTATGTACAGTTTTATTACATTTAAAATGAAAAGAATGGATAGCTATATGGCTTTCTTGAATCTGTTTCTTAAGTGGCTTTTTCCCTGAATGGTAATTCTGCAAGACACTATATATACAAATTAGTTAAGTGAACAGTTGGAACATATTTTTAAAAGAGCCCAATGGCAACCAAGTATTAGTCTTAACCCTCCTAATCCCCAAACTTCCATGGTGGTTCGGGGTTGAGTGATTATGGGGTTGATCAAGTACAAAGATTTGACCATAATATGGTGGTATCATCTATACACTCTTCCTTTGTTCTACATTGATAGTTTTGCAAGCAGAGGAAGTTCCTCTTAGCGAAAGACTGTCCAGAGCCTATGACAAGTTTACCATTCAGAAAGGAAGAAAGTCAAGGGAGTGTCCCAGGAAGAGAAGGGATGGGGGACCGAGAAGCACAGTGGAAAATATTTTGATGAGAAAGTTTGAACGAAAGTAGTGGCCTGGATACTTTATAACTCTGATATTAATTTTATCCATGATTGGTAGATTTTCAGCAGTTTTGAAAGTTATGCAAACTAGGTAGACTATAAGTGGCTGAAATTCTGCTTATTTGAGCTATGCTTAGAACAATTCAGTGTGTAAAAATTTGCATTCTCCATAAATAGGCTTTTGATTAACTGGCCACAGCATACTATTAATGTAAATAACTGGGGTCCAATATAAAAAGACCACCTTTGACTCTTTTATGTATTTTATATACCATCTATTGAATCTTACCATGGTAGAGTGTTTTATTGGATTGTCAAAATCAAGATGGAATTTTTAGCTCACACCAGATATTTCAATAAATTCACTTGGAGAAAAGAATAATTCTTTTTTTCAGACTATTCCAGGTAATTTCTTGTTATCACAGACTGATTTGTTTTTAGAAAGTTCCTTCAATCACTTTTCTATGTGTGCTTTTTGTATTTCTGTTTTGTTTTTTAGTCTGAGAAAAGTTAAAAGCAAACAAAATCACAATCCATTAATATGATATCTTGAACTGAAACTGAATGATTTTGACAAATGTTTATTTAATGCCTACTATGTGCACAGTAGCAATCAAAATCTGTAAAACCCTTATTTCATCAAGATTCCATTCTACTGGATAAAAAAATCCAGGCTGGATTTCAGTAGAAGGATTAAAATGTCCATAAATCTCAGACAATTACATGAACTGAATGAATGGCGGTATTTTTAATGCACCCTCTAGCATATCTGAACTTAATAAGGAACTCATCAGTTAGATTACAACATGTTTTGTGAATATTCTTTAATTTTTTATGAGAATCATTTGTGAGTTTTATAGTCAGAATTTAATTCTTTATAGTAGTAACTCATTCTTGAGCCATATTTCCATGAAGATGAATTTTTCTCTTGAAATTCCGCTCCCCAATCTTATTTTCTAATGCCCAGAGTGTATTTTAAAGTGCTCAGATATTTATTACAAATTCTATAAAGACATGCTCACTTTTTCCCCAAGATTTCTACAACATTACACTGTAGTTAACTATTTCTTTTTTTTTTTTTTGTACACCTTAGTTAACTATTTCTTTTTTTGGTCAATATTAAACAATGAATGAATACAATTTCATTATTCTGTGTTGACATAGAGACTATTGATTAAATATAACTCTTAGTATATAGTAGTATGGTTTGAGGAAATTTTAATTCTTATTACTATTTTACTATTCTGTGTCTTCCATGTAGTATCATATAACTCAAAATAAATAGCTACTCTCTGTAAATTATTCTGGATTGGATCATTGAATATGATATCACATAGGATGCTTTTATCTCTAGCTAACAAAACCTGGCAAGATTTGGCTTGCTTAGTGAAAATCAGTTCATTATTTCATATACTTGTGAAGAGAAGAGACATGGATTACATGCATAGTATAATCAGAAACCTGGGGTCATTTTCCTCTGCCATTCTCTATGCTACATACTCCTCTTTTCACCTTCCTCTTCAGGGTGACTTCTTTTATGGTATTAGGATAGCAATGTCTAGGACAACCAATTTCCTCACTTACATATTACGTGAAGACATTTCTCCTTTAAGCAAGGATAAAAAGAAGCCATTCTTTGCAGTCTTATCTGATCAATCTAAATGCCATTCTTTGAAGTCTTACCTGATCAGTCTAGATCATTTGTCCAGCTCAGCAGAGTTACTGGCCTCTGTTGTATTATAGTAATATTTTTGATGGACACAATGCCTTTATTTTATTTGTTTTCTGTGGTTCTGAGAATCAAACCCATTGCCTCACATGTGCTAGGCAAGCATTCTACCACTGAGCCACAACACTAGCCCTAGAAGTATTTATCTATTTATTTTTTGGTACCAGGGATTGAACTCAGGGACACATGGCCACTGAGTCACATCCCCAACCCTATTTTGTATTTTGTTTAGAGACAGGTCTCCCTGAGTTGCTCAGCACTTGCTGTTTGCTGAGGCTGGCTTTGATCTTTTGATCTTCCCATCTCAGTCTTCCAAGCTACTGGGATTGCAGGCATGAGCCATGGAGCCCAGCTAGAAGTATTTTTGAAAAAGCAAATTATTGCCATAGTTTATTTAGAAAAGCAGATGTGGTAGGCAGAAGAAATTTTGTATTCTTTTTATATTGCTTTGTAATAAATCAGCACATATTATTGGTTTAAAACAATACTCATTTATTATACCATAATTTCTATATCTTGTACTCTAGGTGGGCATGCCTGAATTCTTTTCTCAGGTTCTCACAGGGATGATATCAAGGTATTGGCAAGCTGTGTTCTTATTCAGGACATGCATTCATCTTATGGAATCATTCAGTTTATTGCTCATGGTTATAGGATTGAAGATTTTATTTTTATGCTAGCAGATGGGGCTGCTCTCAGCTTCTAGAAGCTACCCATATTCTTTGCTATGTGACTATCTCTATTTTCAAAAACTAATGAAGAATTTTCCTCCCATTGGATTCCTCTCAGATTTAAAATCTCCTTCTTCTGTAATATTACCAGTGCCTTTTAAGAACTCATCTGATTAGGTCATACCCATGCAGGATAATCTTTTCTAAAGGTCAATATTGCCATAAATATACTATAATATAATATGATATAATCAAAAGAATTTTTTCCATTCATATTATATATCTTGCTCATACTCAAAGGGAAGAAATTATATATGACATGTACATTAGGAGTTGAGAATTCTGGACATCATCTTATGATTCTACTTATCATAAATATCTACTATTATCTACTTATCTTAAATATCTCTCTATTTTTTTCTTGTGGTACTGGAGGTTGAACCCAATGGTATTCTACAAATAAGCTACATATTCAGTCCATTTTAATTTGAAACAGGGTTTCAATAAATTATCTAGGCTGACTTTAAACCTGAGATCTTCCTGCCTCAGCCTGCACATAAATACCTGCTAAAAATTGATGTAGTAATAACTTGGTAATTTTATGGAAGTGTATGGTTGCAAGTGGTGAAGTAAGAGAAGCATGTGGAATGATTTCTTGATTTCTGAAATGTATGACTTCCTTTACTATTGTTTCCAAAAAGTAAATCTGAATATGAAGAAGTAGAGGGTACAGGAAAATTGTGGGGTTAATTAGAACTTTAATGGTTAAGATGCTTTTTAAAAATTTAAACACCTCATTGTTAATATTTTAAAAAGGGATGAATATTAGAACCCATGAGCTGTCTGCATCTCCTTTTGGGAACTACTTAATTTGTACATGTCTTTTACTACACAAATGATGGAAGTTTTAGAAAATGTCATAAAATGTAACGAATATAAAGCTGTATTGTGGAGCTTCAAGATGGTGGATGAAAATTCTTCATTTCCAGTTTCTCTGTAGCTTGGGATTCAAGCTTCAGGAGTATATCTTCCTAGCAAGGTAGATGAAAAGGGATTCATTCAAATTCAACATTGGACAGTCATAGACTTGAGAGATCCAGATGCTTAGAACACAAAGGTCAAGAAAGAGTAAACTATACCTAAGCCTGTGGTAGCAGTGGTAGCAGCAACAGTTTGCTCCAGAGGGGTAGCTGTAACATAAACAGAGTGAGACACACAATGGATAAATCTGGCACAGAAAACCTATAGAACAGAAAAGCATTCTGAACTTAGCTAAACCAGAGTCTGCACAGAGATCTGGTGTTTGAAAAGTGCTGTTTCTCAATTGTCAAGGAGAGCTGAGGTGGGAGGCCACAGTGCAGTTTGCTCCTGTAGGAGAGAAGGACATCACAGCAAATATTATCATACTTTCTTGGAAAATGCCTGTGATGCAGCCTAGGATCAAACTAGCAGAACATGAGTGAAACAGGCACAGAGGAGAATAGACACAAGGGAATTCAAGTTAAAGATATGAAAGGGAGATCAACTTGCTTTCCATTTGAGTTTTGCAGCTCATGTGATCAACTGAAGAAGGTCAGAAAACTGAACAGGTGGGAAAAAATGCACTTGAGGTCTGAGCCTGAAAATACTTCATGCGTGTGATAGAGAATGCAAGACATGTGGAGGTTGGCTCCCCTGACCTACAAATAGAAATCTTGGGAGACCTTTGAGATCCAGATGACTAGCAGAGGTTAACATTCTCCTAGTCCTAGGAATGTGGAAGAATATGTTGGTCTTATCTTTCCAGAGCAAATACTAATCTAAACCACTAACTTAAAAATCTCTAAAGGAACAAGAAGAAATGGAAAGAAGGGCAGATTGCCCTAGGCAGTGGCCATCCATACCAAGCAGAGATAATTCTTTCATTTTTCATTAAGAACTTTTTTTTTTTAATTTGTTTTGGTTTGTTTTGATGTGTGTGTGTGTGTGTGTGTGTGTGTGTGTGTGTGTGTGTGTTTGTGTTTTCCTGCTATTTGGTTTATGGACATGGATATATATGTATTCATATATGAATATATGTCTATATATATTTTCTCATTTTTTCATGTTTTCTTTGCTTTGTCTTTTTAGGATTACTGTTTTTGTTTCTTTTGGTTTTGCTTGTTCCTCTTGTTTTTTCTACCTAATTTATTTCTTCTATTAATTTTTTCTTTTACCTTCCAACCACGTGTTTTCTTTTCTCTAAGTTAACTGTATTTTATACCATCCTTTAGAACTCTTTGATTTATATAATTTCTGCAAAATAATTTATATAATTGGCTGGCAGAATGGAGTAAAAAATAAGATCCAACCACATGTTGCTTGCAAGAGACTTGCTTTGCAAGCAAAGACAATACTGGCTGAAATTGAAAGGATGAGAATTTATGCATCATGCAAACAATTAAAACTGGTAACAGAATAATCTGATAAGAAAATAAAAATATAATAAATATTTATGCTCCAAATATTGGTATACCTCATTACATAAAATAAACACTATTTTACTTAAAGACTCAGATAGACCCCGAGTACATTAATAGTAGTGGGTGATTTCAGCATACCTCTCACACGAATAGATAGGTCACCCCAACAAAAACCAGTAGAAAACATTTTAGACCTGAAACAATTATAAATCAAATTGACTTAACAGACATCTACAGAATATTTCACCCAACAATAGATTAATTTACTTTCTTCCCACCAACTCATGAATACATCTCCATCCTAAACCACATTTTAGGTTACATACCAACACTCAGCAAATACAGAAAACAAAACAAAGCCAAAAAAAAAAACTTTGTATCTTATCAGATTATAATGGAATGAAATTAGAAATCATCAACAACAACAACAAAAAAGCTGCATAAACTATGTAAATACTTGAAATGTTTACAAAATACTTTGGAATGATGAATGGGTTATAGAAGATATCAGGAGAATTTAAAAAGGTTTTAGAATCAAAACATTTTTATAATTGGAATATTATGTAGGCAGCTCTAGGTGGAAAGTTTTCAGCCATGAATGCCCACATAAGAAAATTAAAAAAAAAAAACCCAAAAACATCTCAAATAAATAACCTAATGATGCATTTCAAGGTCCTAGAAAAACAAGAGCAAACCATTTCATTGTGCGTAGTCTGCTTGAAATGACCAGAATCCTGAAGAGCAGCTGTACAGGGTAATGTAAGGAAGGAAATTATTGGGGTCAGAGCCATTATCTATAGAACACAAAGTGAAACAACACATAAAATCAATGAAATAGTTGGTTTTTTTGAAAGATAAATAAGATCAATAAACCCATAGTTAAGCTAATCAAAAGATAAGGGCAGAGAATACCCAAATTAATAAAATTACAGATGAAAAAGGAGACATCACCAGACATTGTAGAAATTCAGGTGAAATTTGGGACTGTTTAAAAAACTTACACTTCAATAAATTAGAAAATCTAGCAGAAATGAATATGTTTCTAGACACTGACCTGAAAAATTGAACCTAATGGATAGAGAAAAACTAAACATACTAATAACCATCAATGAAATAGAGGCATTAAAAATAATAATAATTGCTCCACAACCAAAATCCCAGGACCAGATTGTTTCTCAGCTGTATTCTACCAGACTTTTAAAGAAGAACAAATACCAATTCTCCTCAAATTATTACATAAAATAGAAAGGGGTTGAGCACTTTCAAATTTATTTTATGAGGCCAGTATTACCCTCACACAAAAATCAGGTAAGGAAACATCAAGGAAGGAAAACTATAAACCAATATCACTGATGTGCCTAAAAGAAAAAATCCTTAAAAAATATTAGCAAATCATCTTCAACAACCTTTTAATAAGATAACACATTATGACCAAGTAAGTTTCATTCCAGTGCTGTAAGGATGGTTTAACATACACAAATAAAAATATGTAATTAATCACATAAACAGAAATAAGAGCAAGAATTACAGAGTCATCTCATTAGATGCAGCAAAAGTCTTCCACAAAATTCAGCACCCGTTCATGATAAAAATACAACAAACTAGAGACAAAAGGAACTTACCTCAACATCATAAAGGCTGTGTTTGACAAACCCAAAGTCAACATCATAATGAATGAAGAAAATATGAAAACATTTCCTCTGAAATCCAGAACAAGACAAGGATGTCCAGTCTACTATTTCTATTCAGAATAGTACTAAAATTTTAACCAGAGCAATTAGGCAAGAAAGGAAAAGAAAAGGGATAAAAATAGTAAAGGAAATGTCAAATTATCACTGTTTTTAAATAAGATCCTATACTTTGAAAATTCAAAAGCCTCTATCACAACACTACTAGAGCTAACTAGCAAATTCAGCAAAGTAGCTGAATATAAAATCAATGTATGAAAGATATCAGCTTTTTTATATGTCTATAATCTTTTGAGAAAAATAAGGAAACCAAAGGAAACACTTCTATTCACAATAGCTTACAAAAAATATATATAAGGCATAATTCTAACCAAGAGGTGAAAGACTGCTACAATGAAAACTATATACAATGAAGAAACACATTGAAGAAGACACTAGAAGATGGAAAGAAAGATCTTCCATGTTCATCAATAGGTAGAATTGATATTGTTAAAATGGCTGTATTACAAAAAGCAATATAAAGCTTCTATGAAACCCTCACCAAAGTAACAATGGCATTCTTCACAGAACTATAAAAAATCCTAAAATTAATTTGGAGTATTAAAAAATACAGAACTCTTAGAAGCAACTCTTAAGTAAAAAAAAAAAAAAATGCTGGAGGCATCACAATACCTGACTTTAAATTATACTACAAAGCTATAGTAACATAAACTGTATGGTCCAGGCATAAAAGAAACAGAACAGTGAACCACAATGGAAGACATGGAACAAACCCACACAGATAAATCATTTGATCCTTGAAAAAGATACCTAAAGCATATGTTAGAAAGAAGATAGCCTGTTTAACAAATGGTGCTGTGAAAACAGATTATCCATTTAGAATGAGACTAGATTCTGATCTCTCATCCTGTATAAATGCAAACTGAAAATCGACCATAGGTTTAGGGATTAGACCAAAATTTATTCAACTCCTGGAAGAAAATGTAGATCCAACACTCCACCATATAGGTACAGACAAGGACTTCCTCAGTAGGACTCCTGCAGCTCAGGGAATAATACCAAGAATTAATAAATGTCTGGTATTAAATTGAAAAGCTTCTGCATTGCAAAGGAAACAGTTAAGAATGTGAAGAGAGAACCTACAGAACAGGAGAAAAATCTTTCTGACCAAGGATTAATATCCAGAACATATAAAAAATTTTTAAAAAAATTTACCACAAAAATACAAATGAGTCAATAATCCATTTAATAAATAGGCAAAAGAACTAAACTGACACTACTCAAAGTATAAATTCAAATGGTCAAGAAATATATGAAAAAATATTCAACATCTTTAATTTGGGAAATGCAAATCAAAATTACTTTGATATTTCATCTCATTTCAGTTAGGATGGTAGCTATCAAGAACACAAACAATAAAACATTCTGGAGAGGATGTGGGAAAAAAGAACACTTTTACTCTGCTGGTAGGATAGTAAATTTTTATAACCACTATGGAAATTAATATGGAGTTTCTCAAATGACTAGGGATGAAAATACCACATGACATTGAAAAACCATTCCTCAGTGTTTATCCTAAAGAATTAAAGTTATCATGTGATAGTAGTGCAAGCTTACCCATGTTTATAGCAGCACAATTCACAACAACCAAATTCTGGAACCAGCCTTATTATCATCTATCAATGGATGAATGGATAAATAAAATGTGTTATATATGCAAAATAAAATTTTATTCAGTCATAAAGAAAAAAATGTTATGTCATTTGTAGGAAAATGGATGGGATATAAAAGAGATATGTTAAGGAAATAAATCAGACTCAGGAAGTCAAGGTTGTTATACTTTCTCTCATATGTGGAAACTAGAGACAAAAAAAGAAATATGGGCAAGGATATCCTATGAAAATGGAAGAGAGACCAGTAGAGTAGGGAAAATAGATCAGGGAGAGAGAGGTGGGTGGGAAAGGAAAAATATTGTTGAATAATATTGAACAAATTGTACTATAATATTGTGTGTATGTAAGAATATGAGATAAGAAATTCCACTATTATGTATAATTATAATGCACCTATGAAAATATGGGGAAAATGTATTGTGTAAGAAAGGACAAGTTCTTGAAGAGACTCACTTCCAAGGGAAATCCCTGGGTGTGCTTTATTTTCCATTTCTTCCAGAGGCACTCATTGAGGATTTTTTTGTTAAACACTGATTTTAGTTGAATTCTTAATATTTTGAGCTATCTACTTTTATTAATAGAAGCTGTATCTGTTTATTTTTCCATTCCATCCACCCATAAATCATTATTCTCCTAGTTTTCAATCTGTTACATTAAGATGCAAATCCCTATGTTACTATTTTTAGAATAATTGACCTTTACTTTTAGTGTTTTGAGATCCCTGATCTTCATTTGAACTTTACTTGTTCAGTCATTTTTGAATTTTAATCTTGGTCTTTAATCTTTAATCTTGGTCCTGGTATGCTATATAATATCAAACACCAGAACTTCAAATGAAAGCAAAGATAAATTTCTAGAGTGGCTTTAAGAAAATGTGCATGTGTTCTATGATGTATTTTCACATATAGCTCTTTAAGACGATAGACTTTTATACAAGTACTTTTTGGTAGATTCAGTCTCATAAATATAAATCATTAGAAGTTGAAGTTTATTTATGTAGACAGTTTATATTTATTAAATACTGTTAGTAGTATGAGTCCAAAGAAAGATTTCAATTTGATTTTCCTCTAAAATGTTGTCTTTCTCGGCTCGTGGGAATCATGGAATTTAGTGATTAGAAAGTTGTCAGTGATTTTGAGTGGAGTTTGAGTAATGTACTAATGGCAGAAGCCAGAGAGCAAAAGGTTAAGGATAAACATTATTTCTAGAGTGATCTTTGACAAAGCAACTGGTTAATCTCTCATGATTTTGAACATCCATATTTACTGGAATAGGAAAAGATAAGGTCTTTATTATATGTCAAAAGCCACAAATAAATAAAGGGTTAGTTTCTGTAATCCATTTATTTAAAGGCCTTTGACATTCTAGTGGCACTGCTCAATGCTCATATAACTCAAAATCAGGAAGTGAAGCACATTTGCTTTCACTAGAAATATATATATTAAATATATTTTAGGGCTGGGGATGTGGCTTAAGCACGCTCACCTGGCATGCATGCGGCCCGGGTTCGATCCTCAGCACCACATACAAACAAAGATGTTGTGTCTGCCAATAACTAAAAAATAAATATTAAAATTCTCTGTCTCTCTCTCTCTCTTTCTCTCTCTCTCTTTAAAATAAATAAATGAATATATTTTAAATCTATACATATTTAAAATATATTTTAAATATGTATAGATTTTAAATATATTTTAAAATGGGTTTCTTATTTTGTTCTTCTCAAGCTGATAATTTGCAAAACATTGATTAGAAGGGTCCCCCCCCCCTTATAATTTGACTTACATTTGTGTTTGAATGAATATAATGCTTAGTAAACAATTAGTAAACAATGCATTCTTATTTTGTATTGGAATTGAACCCAGGAGCACTTTACCATTGAGTCACACCCCAAGTACTTCTTATTTTTTATTTGTGAGAAGGTCTTGTTAAGTTGCTTAGGGTCTTTCTAAGTTGCTCAGGCTTCTGCCTCAGCCTACTGTGTACCATTACACCTGTAAAAAATGAAGTAGTGGGAAATTTACCTCCTTGGAAAATTTTGTAAAGCCGGCAAACTGACTGGATTGGTTCAGGTTATTTTAGTAAATTAGACTTGTGTTGGCAAAGTAATCAATTTACTTATAAAGAAATTACCCATTTGATTTTATTTTCACTTTTCCTATTTTATGTTAATTTGCTAAGTAGTCAGTCCACCCAGAAAATTGATCACATAGTAACGGTTACTAGACAAGATGATTTGACTTTTTATAATATAGATAAGTTATATATATTCATAAAATATGTTAGGCTTTTATTGATCTATCAGTTCTCTGGTCCTATGGTTTTCATTTTTGAATCATTTTAGTACTAAAGGGAGTCATAATGAAAATAGAGTGTTGAAGCATTTTCTATAACCTGCAGAGTTTAGAATAGACAACTTTTTATTTTATATTTATAATTTATATTATATCATCTAAATAGCTATGCCTGGTTATAATATTGATATTTAAACCTTATTCATTATAGGTTTTAGTTTTATAAAGATAAAGGAAGAGATTTATAATCTCTTATGATCATTATAGGTTTTAGTTTTATAAAATAAGGGAAGAGATTTATAATCATGTAATAGATGCCATCAGCAACATGATCCAGGTTTAAATATATTAGACTGGGTTCCCTGGAAGCAGACCTGGGAATAGAATTTTTTTTTTCTTTTCGTGTGTGTGTGATTTCAAAAGGATAAAGTAGGAAGCAAGTTAAGAAAAACACTAAAAAGATAACATCAGAGGTCTGCCTCCAGGTAACCTCACAGGCTATTTTGAAATAAAAATTCCACCATAGACTTAGTAGTTTCTTAAGGACGGAAGATCTGTCTTTTATACACCACACTAGTCAATGATAGGCTGAGGTCCAGAGAATGGGAAGCATAAGACCACCCAGGAAAGTGAGATCTATCCCCATACCTTGAGATATTTGTCTCTTTACAGTAGAAAGGATGACCAGATGCTTGATCAAACAATGCTTATGGGAAAGATTTTCTCTTACTTCTCTCTTTTGGTATTATTCCTTATTGTGTCTGGAGGCTGATCAGTCATCCATGTTTGTCTAATATTCAGAAAACAAGAAGATGCATATGAATGTTTTTTAATCCTCTGTTAAATAGTCTGAGGTGAATCCTGTCAGGAGGCCATTAGTCTGAGACAAGGAAGAAATATTTATGCAATAAGTGACATGGAAGTCTCACAGACTCCACAGTCACGTAGCTTATTGTGCCTTCTAGATCTGTTCTTTTTTATCTCAGAATTTCTACATTTGTTTAAGGAAATATTGCTCCTTGTCATTGGTGCACATAATATGTTTAGCTCATTTAGTAAAGTTCTGGCTTCATGGAGACTTCACTTTAAATTGGTTCATATGCATCTGAGTCAGATGCGTGCTGGAAGCTGTGTTTTTGAATAGGCTATATTCTTCTGTTAAAGACAATATTACCATCTCTAAGTTTTAGGATTCTGCACTATGACAGTTCCACTGAGGCATGGCAGATGTATCCCCTATTTTTCTAATATGTCTGATTCACCAAGACATGCTGCTGAATTTGGCCTATTTGTACCATAGTCAGATCCTGCTTTATATCTTTCTGTTCTGGATGTCACTTAACACTGGCAGCTGTACACATCATCCAATAGATATGTTTAAGTGGTAGTCTCAAAGAGAGGAATGATGCCTCCTAAACTCAGGGGAATTTACTGGTAGGAGTTTCAATGTACAAATGATGTCTTTAAATTTTTGGCATACTGCAGACCATTAGACTGCCAAAAATTTTCTAATATTGAAGGCTATAAATTATTAGAAGCTTATTTACTTATCATTCAGTGCGGTTTATATGCCCTTCCAAGGAATTCAGAAAACCCGCTACTTGATGTTAGCACTTCTAAAGATAGTTTGGATCTACCTGAGTTGTTTTGAAAATGTCTATGTTACTTGAGTAAATAAATGTTCATAGGTCTCTTTGGAGACCTGAAATAATTGTCCCTCCACTCATTGTAGTATTGCAGGATCCTTCATGTAGAGCTTTCTTCTTTTTTGGTCAATGAGTTTTGGGTCCTAGAACCAACCTACAGTTGAATATGGAGTCATTGACTGCAACTTCTTGTTGTGGCTTACTATTGATGCTCGATTCTTTGCTCTCTTTGATTATGTATATTAAATAATATTTTCCTTGGATGCCCATTTAACTTGCTTCTAAAAATACAAAGCTCTGAGTCTTCTCCATGGATACCAGAGAGTCTAGCCCCTAGCTGATTTTAACCAAGATGTCCTTTACTATAACTATAAACAGTTAGCAAATTAGCAACTATTCTTGTATATCTCATCTCATTCTCAAGAGTCCCAGATTTTCCTACAAGCATTCTTATTTGGCATAGAAGATTTGCTCACAGTGTGAATTATGCATTGTCTGATGTTTGGGCACACTTAAGTTTGATGCCTGATCTTTCGCTGCGTTTGAGCTTCACAGGCAAATGATAAGAATCTCAAATACTGCCAAAAGCTCAACTCACACACATTGCTTTAAATCAGCGATTAACAGATTTGAACTGCATAATTCCTTTAAAGTTTTAAATGGTACTCAGGAACATTCAACACCACAATCATCATAATTGTGATATCCTCTAAACCTGTCAAATGTTCCACATAATGCATTAACTAGTACTTTTTCTTACACCTGTATCTCATCCCTATTTACCACAAATGAATGTACAAACAACCTCATTAATAATATATTTTTAAAAAACTGTCTTATTCTACATATCACTGGTAAAGGAGTCCTGTTTATTATCCATTTGGTGAATAATCTAACTAAAGAATATAAATATTCAAGTCAGTTTCCTAGGATGACTTTTAGCGCAGCTTGTTTTAGGTCAGGTTTTCTAAAAGGAGCCCAGAATTAAATTAATTCAAAATTAAGCCCAAATTAATCTTCAAATTAGTTATTGGGGGAGTGCCTTGAGATGAACAGGAATCAGAGGAGCAAAGTAAGATAGAGTGGAGAAGCTAATTAAAATTCCTGTCTCAGCTTATGCTATAGTTTGGATGTTGAATGTCCCTCACAGACCCATGTATTAAAAGCTTTGTTCCCAGAGTGGTATTACTGGGAAGTGGTAGGAACTTTAGGGTGTGGAACGCAATGGAGGTCCTTAGGACAGTAGGATTATGCTCTTGAAGGCTATTGTTAGACCCCACCAGCCTTTTCCTCTTTTTATATTTTCCAAAGTTGGTAATATAAATAATTTTGTTCCACCACATGCTACCACCATGATAGGCTGCTTTTTCATAGGCCCCAGAACAACAGGGACAACTAACTATGTACTGGAATTTCCAAAATTGAGAGGCAAATAACCTTTTTCTCTATATGAGTTAATTATTTCAGGCTTTTCATTATAATGACAGGAAGCCACCTAGCACAGCTTAGAACCAGCTGCACTGTCTTCCTAAAAGAAAGTTGTGGAACACAAGTTTCACAACAGAGCTAGCTCAACTTGAGGTAAGGGAACCTAATTTGTTACCTCCTATCAGTCATCTACTTGTCAAGATAGTCAAGGATAGAGTTGAAGAGACATAGCCTCCAAGAGAAATGGACCCAATTTGGCTGAGGACAATTTTTGACCAAAAATGTAGCAGGTATAACCTAAGATTTGCAGCTTCTTATGAGGGGGTGTGGGTGAGTGCACTAGCTACAAAAGGGGGTCTGATTGCATCTGCATTCTTTGCATAAAATTCCAGATTCGTGGACTAATCTTTACTTTAAATCTCCCAGATCTGTAAAAGTACAGCAACTGAAGTACTTCAGGTGAACAAATGACATCTGATGTAACCTTGTTTGGTTTCCTTTGTTCAGATAGAATAGCCACACTGCAAATTACTCAGATGGTTGTCAAACCTCACTTTCACTTTGGGCTGTAAAATCCTATACATTAGCTTTGTTCATATTATACGGTGTGAAATGAAGATGTGGCTATTATCCTGTTATTTGGATCATCCAGGGTGGATAACTTGGGCCTCAAATTGGCTTTTCTTTTCTTACTTGAATGAATCAATTTACCTGTTTAAATTGATAAAAGCTAGCTTTCAGCTTTAGTATATTGGTCTGTACCTGAGTGGGATTGGTTTTTCTGCACAACACCAAACAGTTTAGATGAAATGCTAAACATCAGGTGGCTCAGATGAAGAGTTTGGCACCCCGCTGTCCACACAAAACTAACCAAATGATTCAGCCACTTTTTCAAGTTGTGATGAGTAATGAAATTGTGTGTTTATTTAATCTCTGTCTATAGTTTATGCTCCCTTAAAGGTAGTTGATCTGATATGATAGTACTTTTCTCATCAGTGAAATGTGATTGCCTTTTTGCTTCTGGGGAGCAGTGGGAAGTCAGACTTAGATGCTGAAACCACATTTAAAACTGAATATTGTTCAATTTAAAAATTGGATTTGGGATTATCTGCTCTTCTAAGACTTTTTAATGCAGAAATTTGGATTCCTGATCCAAAATATCACTTTAAAAATATTAGTATGATAGTATTTTGGACTGTAGAGTAAATGAGATGATTCATAGAACCAAGTCATTTCCATGGGCATTTGAGGAAATTATTTATTTGTCCCTTGCATTTTTTATTTAGCTGATAAGAATTATATTATTAAGGAAAAAAGGATCCTTTGAGTATTTTAGAAGACTTTTCACTTTTTTGGAGATAATTTGTTTATTAACAATTTAAGTGTTAATTTTGTGGGGCATGTAATAAGAAACAGTGAAGTCTAACAGCCTTCTTTCTGGATTTTACAATTCACATCAATTAGAAACATTTTTAATTTTCCCAGGGTGTAAGAAAATGTCTTTTTTTTGGGGGGGGTATTTTCTTTTTTACGTAAATTAAACAGTTGGCTGAAACTTCTCAAGGGGGGAAATAAATACGTTTTCTGCAAGGAAATATCTATGGGACATCTAAGACTACTTTTAAAAATTAAGTGTTATATAGGGGCAGAAGTGTTTATGTGACTGTGTGTTTCTCTCTCTCTCTGTGTGTGTGTGTGTGTGTGTGTGTGTGTGTGTGTATGTGAGAGTGATAGAGAGATGGAGAGATAGAGACAGAATGGTGAAGAGAGAGAGAGAGAGAGAGAGAGAGAGAGAGAGAGAGAGAATGATTGAATACTACTGGGGATTGAACCCAGAGAGCTCTATTACTGAGGTACATCCCTTGGCCCTTTTTACTTTTAAGACAAGATATCAACAAGTTGGTGAGGCTAGACTTGAACTTGTGAATCTTCCACTTCAGGTTCCTGAGTAGGTGGGATTACAGCCACTTACCACTGAACCCAGTTTAAAACATTTCATATATTGCTTAACTGTGTTCAAATCCTCAGTTCCCACTCACTTTGTAAAACTACACTTCCTATCATAGGTGTCTTTGAGAGAAGAAATATTGTGTTATATATTACAAGTGTTATATACTGAATACATTTATGTTAAAGTTCATAGTTGAAAACCTAACCAAAACCAATGTGACTGTATAGAAATTTCACAAGGGACCAAGGAAATTTAGAGAGGTAGTTAAGGTTAAATGAGGTCATGAAATTGTGGTTCTAATTGTCAGGTCTCAAGTCCTTATTAAAAGATTAGGGGATACCAAATATCTTTCTCCCTAAACACAGAGAAAAGGACATGGGAGGAAATAGAAAACAAGTGACTCTAAATCAAGAAGATAGCATTATCCAGGACCTGAATGTCCCAGTTAATCTGAATGTCCCAGTTAATCTTCTATTTTCCAGAAAAATTCATAAATTTTTATTCTTTAAGCTACTCAACCTATAGTATTTTTTCATGGCATCCTGGGAAGACTAATACAGTAAATGATTGGTGACAGGATTTAGACATCTCAAGATTCTGTCTGACTTGATATCTATTAAATCATTTTCATATGATTGGCTGAACATTTGTAGAAATTATTCAACTCAGAGTAATATTAATGATTGACTTTCTTGATGACATGATTCAGACACCAATTCTGACAGCTAATCTGATTTTCACATGGGGAATTTACTTCTAGAATCAGATAAAACATTTGTAACTATTTGTAAATAGAACTAACTCCATATGCATTGATTCTTCTTGTTTACTTTCACTTTTTAAAAAATTAGGGGGAGAGAAGATGGAGGATTAGAAGAAAGAGGCACCTCACAGCAGCTCCTCAGCACTGGACTTACAAAGAGAGAAGATGCCTCTTAGTCAGGTACATAAATGAAGGGAACACACTCCAACTTAATAATGAACTGTTTAAAAAATAGTTAAAATTATAGAGAAGCTTCTAAGAACTTAGAAGCACCAGCCCAAGTGCCAGAAAAGGGGAGGGGTGACACAATTAAACAAAGGAGACCCTGAGGCTGGTGGATAAAGAGGAAAAAATGATGGCTTGAGGAAACCTGTGTATTAGAGAAGAAGGCTGATTTCAATAGACACAGAGGTGGTAGGGGAAACAGATCAGTGTAAGAATCAAAATTAGTGACCCGAGATAGGGAAACGCTCTGGGTGTGGAAAATAGACCCGGGTAGGGAAAAGGACACAGTGCTCCCTTCTGTGGGCAGGAAAAGCATTAGTGGCTCTAGCTAGGCTCCAAATGTGCATTGGGAAGGAAAGCACCTGCTTCAGTAACCATGCTCCAGTCCTGTACCTCAGGTACCGCACCCCTTTTGCATGCATGCCCTATGAGAAAAGCAACCCATCACATGCATGCATGGTGGGAAAAGCGGCTGCCACTGCTCAACTCCAGATGGGAAAAACCACTTCTGGTGCTAAAAAGATTCCCTTTTCTCCTTGTCCTTGTCACCATGTGTCATCTTGGCCATTTGTATTTCTTTTTAGAAATGTCTATCCAAATAATTTGCCTGGCTTTTAATCATATTTTTTTTTTTGGCATTTGACTTGTTTGAGTTTCTTCTATATTCTCTACACTAAATACTTGGCAACTGCAAAGTTGTAAAATATCTTCTCCCATTCTATAGATTATTCTTTCTTTTCTTTTGCCATCCTTGCAGAAGCTTTGAAGTTTGATATGATCCCAATTGTCTATTTTTACTTTTGTTGCCTGTGTTTTCAGTGCTTTACAGAAAGGAGAATCTTTGCATATACAATGTCTTGAAGTATTTCTTGTATGTTTTCTTCTAGGAGCATCATAGTTTTGGGTCTTACATTTGGTCTCTAGTTAATTTTGAGTTGATTTTTGCATATATTGAGAAGATAGGTCTGTAGTTGCATTTTCCTTCAGTTTTTATCCATTCTCTGCCCTCCAAAAACTTTATTGAAGAAACTGTACTTTTTCTACCTCTAAAGTTGGCTGTAGGTGGATTAATTTGGGGCTTCCTTATTCACCTGTGTCAGTTTTTATATCAGTACCATATTATTTTGGTTACTACAGATTAGTGGATGTTTTGAATCCAACGTTGTGATACCTACAACTTTTTGTTCTGGATTCCTTCGGCTAACCTGGGTCTTTTGTGCTTCTGTATGAATTTTGTGATTGTTTTTTCTATTTGTGTGAATAATATAATTGATAACTTGATGGGTATTGAATCTATAAATTGCTTTGAAAAGTATGGACCTATTAAGTATGGACCTATTAAGTATGGACCTATCAATTTATGAACATGGGATTTCCTTCTTTTTTTGTCTTTGGTTTCTTTTATAGTGTATTATCATTAAAATTCACTTTTTAATGTAAATAATTTAATTTTTTTAGTATACTCACACCATCTAATCATAGAATATTTTGATTACCCTAGCAGAAAATGCCAGATGTTTACAATTACTAATCTTTCTGTCTCTACAGATTTTCATTTCAAAGACATTTGATATAAATAGAATAATGCAGAACATGGATTTGGCTTACTTCACTTATAACAATGTTCTCTAAGTTCAGCATGCTGTGTGTATCACTTCAGTGCTTTTTATTATTTAAGTGGATGATCCCCAATTTACAGTGGTTTTACTTACCATTTTCAAATTTGTAATAGTAGGAAAGTGATACATTCAGTAGAAACAGTACTTCAGATTCTGAATTTGATCATTTCCTGGGTTAGCATTGTGTGGGATGATACTTTTCATGATTATGGGTTATAGTCAACAAGCCACTACTCCCCCAGTCAGTCACATGATTATGAAGGTAAATATCCAATGCTCTTCTGTATTTCTAAGCCATGACATTCAGTAAGATAGATCTTTCAGGTTAGGACATATTCAGTTTGTGATGAATTAATTGGGACATATTCCCACCATAAATTCCAAAGTATCTGGATTCACCTGAATGTTTAGGCTATCTTTTGTTTACTCATTGATCATTTAATGAACATTTGGATCAGTTGTACATTTTGCGTGCTTTGAATAACATTGCTATCAATGTCTGTTTTTTTGTTTTTGTACCAGTGATTGAACTCAGGGGCACTCAACCACTGAGCCAAATCTCCAGCCCTATTTTGTATTTTATTTAGAGTGGGTCTCATTGAGTTGCTAAACGCCTCCTGTCTGAGCCTCACAAGTCGCTAGGATTATAGGCATGAACACAGAGCCTAGCTCAATGCCTGTTTTTAAGTTTTTGTTTGGAGATATATTTTCATTCCTTTGAATATATATTTCTCTAAAATTTCTCTAAAAGAGAAATTGGTAGGAATTTCCAATTTTCCAGAAAAGTGTGAAGTTTCCAATTTCTCCATATTCTTACCAAATACTTCTTATTTTCTTTTTGGTTATAGACATTTGGGGAATGTTAGTATTTCATCATAGTTTTAATTTGCATTTACATTTCCTCATGTGCTTATTGGACATTGGTATATCTTGGTTGGAGAAATGTGTTTTCAGATTTTCATTGACCATTAATAATTGGATTTTCTCTATATCATTATGTTTAAGAGTTGTTTTGTTTTGTTTGGGGGAGGTACTGGGGTTTGAATCTAGGGATGTGTAACCACTGAGCCACATTCCCAGCCCTTTTTCTTTTTTTTTAATTAAAATTTTTTTAAATTGTAGATGGATATAATACCTTTATTTTGTTTATTAATTTTTATGTGGTGCTGAGGATCAAACTTAGTGTCTCACATGTGCTACAATCAGAGTTGTAGCCCTTTTTCTTTTAAGACAGGGTCTTGGTATATTGTTTAGGGCCTCACTAAGTTGTAGAGGCTGGCTTTGAACTTGTGATCCTTCCATCTCAGCCTTCTAAGCCACTGGTATTACAGACATACACCACCACTGTATAAAATTTCTTTATAAGATACTAGTCCATATCAAATATATTTTCTTATTATGTGGAAATTCTTTTCACTTTTTATAGCATTTTTTGAAATTCAAAACTTCATAATTTTGCTAAGGTAAAATTTATCTACTCTTTATTAGTTGTTTTGCTTTTGGTGGCATATCTAAGGAACCATTGCTTAATTTATGGTTAGGAAGGCTTATGTCTATATTTTATTACAAGAGTTTTATAATTTACATTCAGGAATAAGAACAATTTTTAGTTAATTTTTGCATGGAGGGTCAAGATGAGGTCCACATTCATTGTTTAGAAAGTGCATCCAGTTGTCTCAAGACATTTGTTGAAAAGATCATTGTTTCCCCAGATGAATTGTCCAGGTGCCCTTATTGAAAGTCAGTTGACCATAAAAGTAAGGATTTATTTTTGCATTCTCAATTCTTTTCAGTAATCTATGTTTATTCTTGTGCCAATATCACAATGACTAGTTTATATAGCTTTCGGCAAGTTTTGAAATTGGAAAGTGAATCCATTTTTCTTTTCTTTTTATTTTCAAGTGAGGAGAGAGAGAGAGAGAGAGAGAGAGAGAGAGAGAGAGAGAGAGAGAGAATTTTTTAATATTTATTTTTCAGTTTTAGGTGGACATAACATCTTTATTTTATTTTTATGTGGTGCTGAGGATCGAACCCAGGGCCCCTCGCATGCCAGGCAAGCTCGTGACTGCTTGAGCCACATCCCCAGCCCTGAATCCATTTTTCTTAAAGATTGCTTTCTTCTTTCTGGTTCTCATATATTTCCATGGGAATTTTAGGATTATTTGTTCATATCTGTTAAAAATGCAGTTGGAGGTTTTCTTATAAATTATGTTAAGTATGTAGATCAAGGTTAATTCCCTTAATCTGGGAAATTTCTCAGTCTGATTTTCCATTTATTTATTTATTTTAAAAAGATATTATAGTTTTCTTGTTATGGGCCAGACCATATGGGCAATGACTAAACAGACTCCATTTTATCCTGACTCTTCATGTCATAAAATAAATGCTTCTCCCATGGGACACCTGTCTCTGTACCCATTAATAGTTGCTTAGTATAGAACATTTGGCGATACAAAATGGCAGTTCTTACACGATATAAGATTGTTCTCTCTTTGGTTCCCATTTTTCTTGGACAATGTACCCTGTTGGAGAATGATTGTCTAGGCGTTAGTAACCATTCTTTATCTTGTACTCAACTAGGATATTTTTTACCCATTTCCTCTTCTGCTTATGATTTTAGATCTCATGATGTTTGTTTATGGTTTTGAATCATAGCAACAGCCACTTTTGATTAATGTGGTTTTGGGCTCTAACCTTTGGAGGGGTTAAAGGGTGTAGGTTTGCACCTACCTGTTGGCCCACCAGGCAGTAAATCTGAAACGCCACCTGGAAAATATAGATGGTTTCATCTCCTACTTTAAGATCAACTAGGTGATTTATTGCAATCTCACCATAACATTCTTTCAATAGATCTTATAAATTCAGTGTATAAGTTTTGAAGTTCTTTAATTACATTTAATCTTAATTTTATTATTTTGATCCTATATTAAATGGAAATATTTTGTTAATTTAATTTTCAGATTGTGTGTTGTTATTATATGGAATTTGATTTTTTTATGATTTTGAATTCTGCAACATTAATAAACATGTTTCTTAACTCAGTTTTTTGTGGGTTTTTAATTGCTTTGATACAAGAAAATGTCATTTACACATAGCTAAATTTTATAGTTTCCTTTAGTGTTTCAAATCATTGCTTCTCTGTTTCTCTCTCTCTCTCTCTCTCTCTCTCTCTCTCTCTCTCTCTCTCTCTCTGTGTGTGTGTCTCACTCCCTCTTTTCTCCTTTGTCTTTGTCTTTGTCTAATTGCCTTGTCTAAAACCTCCAGCATAGTGGTCAATAGATATAATTAAAGTATATATTAGCCCCATCTTCCTGATCTCAAGAGGAATGTTTTTAATGTTTTACATTAGTTAAAATATTATTGCTATTTTTTTCATGTATTCCTTTTATCAGGCTGAGGAAATTTTGCTATATTGTTAGTTTATTGAGTATTTTTATTATAAAAGGATTTTGCCAGTTTATTCTGTGTATATTGAGTTGATAAAAGTGTTTTTATTCTTGGCCATTTATTGTAGTCATGTGTTACAATGATATATTTTTGATTGTGAACTTATTTTGCAATCCTGGAATATGTCTTGTTTGCCCATATTGATAATAGCTTTTATACATGGATGGATTCAATTTACTATTTTTTTTGAGGATTTCTGCTTTCATAATCACTAGGGAATTCTGTTCTTTATGTGTTTAAAAATTGTGGGTTTTTTTCTGGGTTTAATGTCAGAGCAATAGTGGCCGAATAGATAAATAAGGAAACATTTCTTTCTCTTCTGGTTTACGGAAAAGTTTGCAAACATTTAGAATTAATTCTCTTCTAAAAATTTTCCAGTTACATCAACTTGGTCATGATTTTTCTTGTTAATCATTTATTTTTCAAGCATTAGTTTAATCTTTTTTACTTATTGGTCTATTTTGTTTTATATTTTTTATTGACTCACATTTTTTAGTATTTGTTTTATGTAGAAATTTGTCCGTTTAATAATATAGGTATTCTATTTAGTTGTCATTCAATTGTTCACAGTATACTCTTATACTACTTTATATTTCTGTAAGGTCAGTAGTAATATATGTTTTATTTTTTATTTTTCTGATATTAGTAATTTAAAAATCTTTCTTTTTTTCTTGTTTATTTCAAGTCTTTTCAAAGAGTAAATTTTGGTTTCACTGATTCTATCTATTATTCTTCCAATTTCTATTTATTTTCTTTCTAATTATTATTCTTTTTTTCTGTTTATTTGGGTTTAGCTTGCTCTTCTTTTCTTTTAGCCTTTATAGATGGAAGTTTAACTTATTGACTTGAGATGTTTTCATATATGTTTTAAAACAGTTCTTTTTTACAACGTTTTTTTCTCAGAACTGATTTAGCTGCATCTCATGTTTATGAGGTGATTTTTAAAAATTTTAATTCATCTCACAGCATTTTAAAATTTCCATTTTGATTTTTTAACCTATTTGTATTATGGGATATTAAGTATGATTTGTAGATAATATATATCTTAAGCATACTTTTAATCCATTCTGACACAGATAATCTTTGCCTTATATTATTGTCAAATCCATTTATATAAGATGGAATTTATTCATAACATTTTGATGTATGTTTTATAAGTCAAATCTCTCTGATTCTCCTATAGTCTTATTTTGTGTTGAACATAAATTTTGTGTTGAACATAAATAGTCTTATTTTGTGTTGAACATAAATTTTCCTGCTTACATTTTAATTTACTTTTAATTTCTTTTTATTATATTTTTGAATTATTTTCTCGGTGCTTGCCTTGATTTTTCAAAAGTAAATTTAGTTCTCATTTAACTAAAACAATTTAGTTTGGATTAATGCCAACTTAATGTCAAAAGAACACTAACACATGGCTCCTGTGTGGCTTCATTCCCTCATGTTATTTTGTGTCCTTTACTACTGGTACCATGGAATCTATAAATTTTTACTTATGTGACCATAAATACAGGTTTATATCTATTACTATGCAGTTATCTTTTAAATCTGGAGAAAAAAAAATTATAAGAAAAAACTACATTTATACTCTTTTGTATTTATTACTGTAGTGACCTTTATCAGTACTCTGCATTTCTTAGGATAGATTTGAGTGACTGTCCTAATGTTCACTTTTATTCTAAAAGATTCATTCTAAAAGAGTTCTTATAATGGAGATCTGATAGCAACACATTTTGTTATCTAGAAATGCCTTAAATTTTCCTTTATTTTTGAAGGACTGAATATAGAATTCTTAGTTGACAGTCTTTGTCCTACAACACTTCGAAAATGTCACCCCCTTACTTTTTTTACTCCTTTGTGTTCTGATGAAACTTACCTGTTGATCTAACATACTCTTGCTGTTTTCAAGATTCTGCTTCATTTCACTCATTTATATATGATGTGTCTGGGTGAGAATAGCTTTCAATGTTTTGGGTTTTTTTTTCTCACTTTTAGTTGATTGAGCTTCTTGGATTTTTCTCATCAAATTTAGAAAAAAAATGTGGATTTTAAAAAAAATGTTCTTTTTATCTCTTTCACTCTGTTCTCCATTTCTTGGAGTTTCAAGTACTTGATGGTTTAGTACTAGTCTGTTAATTTTTTGTAATTATTTAAGATATTTAAAATAGCTGGCTCAATGACTTTATCTACTAAGTTCAACATGTTGGTTTTTACAGAGATAGTTTCTGTGCCTAATTTGTCCTCTCTGTGGACTCTATTCTTTTTCATATGTCTAATTTTGAAGATTTAAATAAAATAATGTAGCAACTGTTAATCAGACCCCACTTCCTTGCACTTCATCATTGTTTTTAATTGTTGCTATGGTTTGTGCTCTTTGTTTAGTAACTTATGTGAACTAAAATTGGAAATTCTATTCTGAGTCTTCTATGGTCACTGATATCTATCAACTCTGACAGCTTAGTGTTCAGGTAACAATTGGACAGAGATATGTTTTAAATGCCTAGAGGCAATAATCTTCTGACTTTGTGCTGAAGGGGTGTAGGGTTCTGTTCATCTTCAGATCTGTGAGTTAATGTGCAGAAAGGTAGTTGAAAGTTGTTGCAGTCTTTACCTCTTTGTTTTAAAGAGCCTCCAGATCAGCTAGAGGCACTCCCAGGTCTTTTCTAGGCTAATGTCAGTCCTACACATGAGTAAAGCTGTAGATACTTACTTGGATTCTGAGGTTCTGAGAGGAATATGACTGAAAGAGTAAGAGCATTTTGAAACCTCCCATGAATATCTCTTACCTCCTCTTCCTTTTAAGTACTATTGATTAGTTTCTTGTTTTCTGTTATTGCTTTGTCAGGTAACTGTGATTTAAACAGTTTTTGTTGATTGTTTTTGAGGAACTCCTCCCAAGAAAAGGCTATTCACACTGGATGAGTTTTTAATAACAATAGATGAAGACAAACCCTAAAAATGGTTTCTATGGAACTGCCTGACAGATCTAAAGATGGTAATTGTGTGAGAATGAGGCTTTTGAGATATAACTGCAGCATGTTTCTTCAGTGGAAGCTAGACTGCCACTTTTCACTGATTGTAGAGCTATTAATTTCCTTCCTACCACAAAACTGAAAGGAAGAAAATAGAAATAGGACAAGTTAAAACACCACAAAGGTCATTGTTATTACTGAAATTCAACCTGTTATTATTGTTTTCCTTAGTAACTCCATGACATTGGTTAATTTCTAGAATACTGAAAAATTGATTTTGACAGTTATTGCCAGTGTTTTTATTCCTTTTATGGAGCACAAGATATTTGTGGGATCTACCTACAACATCCCCACTATATTCCTCAACTAGTTTTTACATTTTAATAGTAATGTTACTGAACTAGCTTTTTGATTTTTTTATTGAGACAAATTGTTCCAGTGTTATTTTTGTTCATGTCATTCTGTAAATATGTGAATTTCTTTCTTTCTTTCTTTTTTTTTCATATCAAACGGTAGACTTCTAGTGTTCATCACTTTTGATTTTTCTTTTCTTTCAGGCATGAGAGTTTTGTAGGACAATGTTACATTTTCTTGACTGTAGGAAAATATGCCTGTCCATAAGACAGTTCTGGCCAAGAGGCCATAAGAAGAAGTGTTATGACTATACGGTTCAAGTATCAAATCATTGGCAAACTATCTTCTCTCTCCTGTTACAATTCTGGAAGAGCAATATTGTTTTAACATCAGAGTCAAAAAATCATTGCCTCCTAGATTACTGGGTCACTGCATGGCAGACCGGAAATCTAGTAGTCTTGTGCATGTTTATTTATATTTTATAATCATTATGTCAATTTCCTTGTGAAAACTTGGTAAACTTTAAGTAAGGGAATTTAATCATTTTAGTATTGAGCTTTTAATAATATTGGCTATCCAATCCATGTTCTTTATGTAAACCAAAAATATTTTAATATTTTCTATATAGATGTCTTGCACATCTTTTTCAAAAATTGATTGATAGGAGAGAGGGGAGATATAATTAACACACAACATATAATGTATAGAAATGTCACAGTGAAACACATTATTTTGTACAATTTATATGAATTAATATTTATAATAAAAGTATGTAAAGGAAAAATTGATTTTTGAGCATTTTGTAATATTATTGCAAATTATGAGAGTTGAACATTTATTTTCTAAATGTTTATTGCCAATGTACAAAATTTATTTTCCAAATGTTTGCTGATTTTGTTTTTTATATATTTTATCTTGCAAATTGGTAAACACATTTACTTGTTCTGCTAGTTTTTTTATAGACTCCATTGGATTTTTAAATCACAGTATTGTCATGTCTTAATGCAAGTAGTTAGCTTACTTTTATTTTTTTAAGTTGATGATGACTCTTCTTTCTTTCTAACCCTTTACTTTAGTGCTATGACTAGATTCTCCAACACAATGTTTATTAAAAATGATTGGATACAATATATTTGGCATATATCCTTTTAGTGGGATGTGTTAATTTAATGTTTACTTTGAATTTTTCTCCAAATACTCTTTATCAAATTGAAGAAGTACTCTTCTATTTACAGTTTGCTTAGAGTTTTTATCATAAACTCGGGTTGAACATTTCTAATCTTAAAACCTGAAAATCAGAAATTCTCCAAAGTCTGAAACCTTTTGAGGATTGATTGACATGAAATCATAAGTGAAACATTCTATATCTTGTCTCATGTGAGAAGTCACAGTCAAAACTTAGGTATACTAAAAGCTATTATATAATTACCCAGAGATTTTAATGTATATATGTGTATTTTTTAATTTCATTTTATATATGTGTGTGCATATATATATATATATATATATATATATATATACGCACACACACATACATACATATATATTTTGTATATGGTGTTTAGATTGGTTCTCCAGATATATTATAGCTATGCAAATATTTCAAAATATGAAAAAAATCATAAATACAAAACATTTCTGGCTCCAACCATTTTGGATTAGGTAACTGAATGTGTATATTGTCAGTTTTGTCAAATGATTTTTTCAGCACATATTATGGGATATATTTCTTCTGTGTAATAAAGTATATTATTAGTAAATTTCTAAACACATTCCTCTGATACATTTCGACTGGTTATAATATTTTCTTGCAATACATTGATGTTTTCTATTTGTTGATATTTAAACAAAAATTTTCATCCTCATGTACAAACAATATTGATTAATATTTTTCTTTTAAGATACTTGTCAAGTTTTAGTATTGTGGTTATGAAAACCACATAAAACAAGTTAAAAACTACTTCTGCTTCCTGCTGTTTTAGAAAAGAGTTGATGTCAGGTTGGAATAATATTATTTCTAAATAAATTGGATATACTTCAACAATGAAGCTATTTGTTCCTGGAGAGTTTCTTGTGGAAATGTTGGAATTTTTTGACAATGTTTATAAACATTCTGTGTATGTAAAATTGCTCTATATATGGAAACTTTAAATTCATTAATTGTATACGTGAATCTAGGTCAGCCATAATTTTCTCTCAGCATATGGAAGATAACTCTACCAACTTTCCCCTTCTGTTATCAATAATTATATGTCAAAAGACAATGCATAAAAAGAATCATAAGTGATTCTTCTGGCTTTTTTAAACAAACAAACATTTCTCTGTGTTTTGGCATTCTGTTATCAGTATATGACAAATTCTTTTTTTTTTAGTTGTTGATAGATCTTTATTTTTATTTACTTATATGCAATGCTGAGAATCAAACCCAGTGCCTCACACATGCCAGGCAAGTGTGTTACCACTGAGCCACAGCCTCAGCCCTGACAAATTCTATTTATTAATCCTACTTGAGGATTCATGATTCATCATTTTGGAGAAATTTCCAGCCATTTTGTCTCCACCAACTTTTGGTTATCTATCATTTCTCTTTTTTCAGGCATTCTGTATAGATATGTTTTACCTTCTAATTCTCTATTGTTTAAGTCTGGCAATAGATAAATAATCATTCAAAGATGCCCATATTCTACTTTCCCTGACATTATGAGCATAATACCTCTTCATGAAAAAACAGATTTTATAGATATGACTCATTATTGAAAACTCATTTTTATTATGCTATACCAATGAATTAGACATAGATCTTGACCACTTAAAACTCATGGGCTTGTGATGAAAAAAAAGATAAACAAGAAAATTATAAGCTAGAGAAACATTATTAAAAGAATAAAGGAAAGGGAATCTTGAGACCATCTAGATAAATATTCTTATTCATGAGATGGTATGGTGGTGTTGATTATGCAGGTTGTTATTTGCCAACTCAATCTAAGGTCACAGCTTCACCTCTCTGATATGCAGATTACCTTTCATTTATTGTTTGTCAATGATCTAATGGTGGGATTCTGTATTACCAGGTGAATCAAGTTGCTTGTGAGTTTAAGTTCTTTAAGTGTGTCCTTTAAGAACTTTCTCTAAGTAAATATTTTCCATGATCTTTTAATTATGATGGCTAAAAGTGCACATATTTTTATATTAATTTAAGGTGATAAAGTTAGTAGGCCTACTTAAGTCTGCTTCATGTGTTTTATTTAGCTAGAATAAGACAAGAAAAATCATGTATTTTTTATAAATGTCATAGGCAAAAATTGGAATATTAGGATAGAGATAGCATAGTCAATAGCATAGGCACAGAATTAAGATAGGAAAAAGAAAATATTCAAAGGATTGTGAAAACATGCATACAAATTACGTATTATTGTGTATTCAAAGTGTGGGAAAATATGCAAATGTAAATTAAAACTTTTTGTCTCCTTAGTGAATTCTCCATTGATCCCCTAATGAACAACTTCATCTAATTGTGAACTTGCACTATTTGGATCACAATTTCTTCATGGACGATTTTTAAAGTGATTATCATTTTCTTCTATAAACATTTTTCTACCTTCCTCCTCTCTGACTATAGATTTTTACAATTGGTGTTTGAGCCAAACACTTGACATTTTACCACAGAACATTAAATTACTACCCTTCCCACCCACACAAATGTTCTTATTTCACAGTTCTTTTAAGGACCTTTGTTCCCTCAAAACTCATTACTTTGGAAAAGCCTTTCCATATTAGCACTGACTAGAGACAAGAATTCTATATTTTTCTGATCATTACCTAAAAATAATCATATATATAATATGCATGTCTTTCTGTATATGAAACATGATTCTTTGTTTTAGACTGAATAAAAGTAAACAAATTAGATATTTCTTATATATTGATAATAATTGCTGTCCTATCTTGAAGGGTTTCTATAGGCTAGTCAGTTCCAAATATTTTCTTGTGGAGCTCATTTAATTCTCAAAAAAAAATTTGAAACAAGTACTATTATTACCCATAATTTATAGATAAGGAAGATGAGACTTTAAAGGGTGAAACAACTTGCTGCAGGTAAGTGGCAGAACACAGATTTGAACCAAGACAATATGGATGTGGAGTCTTTGTGATTATTCAGTGTTTGCCATCTGGCTTTCTACTTCCCATGTTGACTTGATCGAGTTAAAATTCTTGTAGATAGGTTTGGAGTGCATTTTTTTTATAAGTGCATAATTTGTCTTACATTCTCATTTTCTGATGTGTGAGAAATATCTAAAATCTGTACTTTAAAATATAGGCTCTGATAATATGTGTATTTTATATATAATATATACACATATATATGTATAATGACTTGAAATGTAAAGACCAGAAAATATAGTAAAAATTTATAAAAATTATTTCTTTCCATTTTATAAAATAAGAATTTAATATTAAATATTTAAAAACAAGAACAAAATGATTTAAAAGACTGCATACCTAGTAATTTATTGTGATTGTATTTCTTTTATCTCACTAAGATTAAAAATTAGTTCTTCAAAGGTTTAGGTTTAATTGCCATACACATTCCAACTAGATTTCCTCAGATATCATTTTTGCATGTCTATTTACCTCCCCAAACTTGTACTTTGCTTTTAATGGTCTAATGCTATAAAACTCCTTAAAGTACTGCTACAGGAGACATTTACCTACAAGCAGAAAGCACAAAGAATTTTGCAGATAAGGCCTCATGCAGTGCATTGTACTGGAGTATAAAAGCCCAGCTCCCATGCATAAAACAGACACCATTTATTTGTCCTACCAACATTCTCCTAGTCTGAAGAACTTGTGGTTTTAGTTCAAAGCTGGCATATTGTCTGAAATCTTGCTTCGCTGGACTTATTTCTCCTTCTCTTTCTGATGAATCTATTTTCTTACTGGTTTCTCCTGGGAGCACCTTCTTAATAAATCACTTGCAGATGAAATCTAAGGCACAGGATTGGTTTCCAGGAAAACTTACCCAAAACAGAATGTCTTTGTATGTAAATTTTTGTCTATAACTCTCATAATAGTCTTAATATATCTTGTTATATTTGGAATAATTTTGTCAAAAAGTGTGAAATTTTTCTGGCCTTGACATTTGTACTAATATTCATTCTTCCTAAGTTATAGCAGTGTCAATATCACAGAACTCTCTGTAATGATTTACTGCAACATTGACTGTGTTTCTGAGCTTATTTACCCTATTGATATGAAATTTTCTTAATTTTTTTATTTGTCATTTCCATGGTATTCTGAGAAGAAGTAGGTATTTAGAAACCTGTTCTTGTGTTATTTTTTGTCTGCAAGACCCAAAGATCAAAATCAACACCAAACTTAGTTTAGATTGGTTCTACAAGTATTGCAATTGAAATTAACTGTTTTTCTGAACTAAGACATAGCTTTCTACATGGGTCTTTAATAACTAATTTGTGAGGTTTCCCCCATTCATTTTGTTTAGTTCATAATTTTAGAAATTCAGTAGTACTATTTTTTTCTTATCAATACCATTTCTATTCCTTAAATGTTTTGCAATTTATCTTGCACCGTACATAATTGGTTCCAAGAATTTATAAATGAGATACATATGTATCCTACCAACATTCTAATAGTGATTTAGTAAACAAGTGCTTCAGTGAAGGAACTACAGTTTACTTTGATGCGTTCTTCAGAAAAAATATTTGAAATTAGGAAAGGAGTTCTTTATAGGGGATTCCATATTGTTATGGTTTGGATCTGGAATGTGCCCCAAAGGCTCAAGTGTTGAAGGCTTGGCCCTCAATGCTCCAGTGTTCAAAGGTGGGCTTTTTAGGAAGTAGCTTGATCATAATAGCTGTAATGTCATTAGTGTATTAGTCCATTGATAGTTAGTTGAATGACTACTGGGAAGTTGCAGGTGGTAGGTGGATTCTGGAGGAAGTAAATCACTGGGGATATGTCTTAGAAGGGTATCCCCACAGCCCCGTACTTCTAGTTGCCATGACCTAAGCAGATTGTTTCTGCCGTGTTCTTTCATTGTGATGTTCTACATCACCTCAGATCCCAAGGAATGAAGCCAGCTGACTGTGGACCAAAACCTCTAAAACGATGAACCAAAATAAAATTCTCCTTTAAGTTGTTTTTCTTAGGTATTTTGGTCACAGCAAGGAAAGCTGATTGATACATATATTGACTAAAGAATTAGAATTACAGACATGACCCATGAGAATTTATGAAGTGTTTTAGAAAAATTAAAATTTAATGTAAGGAGAATATTAACTTTAGCAAAAGCGGAGAAAGTTTACTATTGCTAGAGATGTTATCAGAAGACAGTTAATGAAGAAATTTGCAGACCATAAGAAAAAGTTTGGAATCATACATAAAGGCATGGGAAACTGTTGATTAATGTGAAGTTGGGGTAAAAATATTGTCAGTCTTCGATGTCATCTATATAATTCAACACTCTGGATGGAAAATGGGTTAGAGAAGGGATAAGTGGGGAAAAAAATTAAGCATTTAGAAAGTATCTGGAGTTGCCCTAGTGGAAAACAATGGGTGTGGGTTGCTAGTAATTGTACTGTAAATTAATAAATCACTTGCAGATGAAATCTAAGGCACAGGATTGGTTTCCAGGAAAACTTACCTAACACAGAATGTCTTTATATATAAATTAAACAGGTAATTAGCAACAAGTTGTATTTGGTGTAAAAATCCAGGAAAACTGTTATCAAGTTGATATGGGGCATTTGTGAGAAGAAGGAGAGAAGGACAATGTGGAGGTTTCTATCTTTGGCATTTGTAAGAAAATTTGTGTCATTCTTCAAGAAAGGAATGAGAACAAAAGAACATGATCAATGCTGAAAATAAGACATTCCTTCTGAACATGTTTCTCATCAAATTTAGAAAAAATGTAGATTTTTAAAATTTGTTTTGATTAGTTATACATGAGAATAGAATGTACTTATACACATAGATGGGATATAATCTCTCATTTTTCTGAGTATAAATATTGTAGAATCACATTGGTCATACAGTCACATACAGTAATGATATCTGTTTCATTCTACTATTTTTCTTTTCCCCATATCCCCTTGCCTTCCCCTCCTTTCTCTTCCCTCTATCTAATCTAAGGTAATGTTATATTTTTTTTGATATTACAATTCTTTTTTTTAGTTGCTCATGACAATACAATGATCTTGACATATCTTATATTTGATTCAAATGGAGTGTAATTTCTCATTTTTCCACGTGTACAGGTTGCAGTATCACATTGGTTATATGGCCACCTATCTACATACAGCAATACTAGTGTCAATTGTATTCTGCTGCTCTTCCTATCCCCTCTCCCCTCCCATCACCTCTCTCTACCCAATCTACTGTGACACATTTCTCTCTCTCTCACTGTTTTTCTTCCCCCTCACACCATCTTATATGTAATTTTGCATAACAATGAAGGTATCCTTCCATCTTCTGTGCAATTCCCCTTCTCTCTCCCATTCCCATGCACCTCTCTTCCCTATTTAATGGTAATCTTCTTCTCATGCTCTTCCTCCCTACTCTATTTTGAGTCACCCCCTCCTTATATCAGAGAAGACATTGGGCATTTGTTTTTTAGGGATTGGCTAGCTTCACTTAGCATAATCTGCTCTAATGAAATCCATTTCTCTGCAAATGCCATGATCTTGTTATTTTTTAGTGCTGAGTAATATTCCATTGTGTATAAATGCCACTTTTTTTTTATTCATTCATATATTGAAGGCATCTCGGTTGGTTCCACAGTCTAGCTATTGTGAATTGTGCTGCTATGAACATTGATGTAGCTGTGTCCCTGTAGTATTCTCTTTTTAGGTCTTTTGGGTATAGTCCAAGAAGGGGAATAGCTGGGTCAAATGGTGGTTTCATTCCCAGATTTCCAAGGAATCTCCACACTGCTTTCCAAATTGGCTGCAAAAGTGCTAAAAACATGCAATGGAGAAAGGATAGCATCTTCAACAAATGGTGTTGGGAGCACTAGAAATCCATATGCAACAAAATGAAATTGAATCTCTCTCACTATGCACAAAAGTTAACTCAAAATGGATCAAGGAACTAGGAATCAAACCAGAACCTCTGTGTCTAATAGAAGAAAAAGTTGGCCGTAATCACCATCTCATGCAGTCGGGCTCCAAATTCCTTAATAGGATACCAATAGCACAAGAGTTAAAATGAAGAATCAACAAATGGGAGGTACTCAAACTAAAAAGTTTTTTCTCAGCAAGAGAAATAATAAGAAATAATAAGGCTTCCCAGGAGCCTACATCCTGGGAACAAATTTTTACCCCTCACACTTCAGATAGAGCTCTAATCTCTAGAGTATACAAAGCACTCAAAAAGGTAAACAAATAAATAAATAAATAAATAAACCAATCAACAAATGGGCCAAGGACCTGAACAGACACTTCTCAGAGGAGGATATACAATCAATCAATAAATACACGAAAAAATGCTCTCTAGCAATCAGAGAGATGCAAATTAAAACTACTCTAAGATACCATCTCACTCCAGTAAGAATGGCAGCCATTATGAAGTCAAACAATAACAAGTGCTGGTGAAGATGTGGGGGAAAAGGTACACTTGTGCATTACAATTCTTAATACACATAAATACCACACTTTTTGTATTTCTGTTTGTATAGAATGTATGTTGACACCCAATTCAAGTCTTCATATGTGTACATTGTATAATGATGTCCTTCACATTCCACCATCCTTGTTACTCTCCTACCTTCTCCCTTTCCCTCCCACCCCTCTTCCTTCTCTTGAATTCATCTATTCCTCCCATGTTCTCCCTCCAAATCCCACTATGAGTCAACATCCCTATATCAGAGAAAACATTCAGTATTTGTTTTTTGGGTATTGGCTGATTTCACTTAGCATTATCTTCTTCAAAGCTATCCATTTACCTGCAAAGGCCCATGGTTTTGTTCTTTTTTAATGCTGAGTAAAAATTACATTTTGTATATATGCCACATTTTTTATCCATTCATCTACTGAAGGACATCTAGGTTGGCTCCACAGTTTAGATATTGTGAATTATGCTGCTATAAACATTGATGTGGCTGTGCCCCTGTGGTATGCTGTTTTTAAGTCCTTTGGGTATAGTCCAAAGAGAGGGATAGCTGGGTCAAATGGTGGTTCCATACCCAGTTTTCCAAAGAATCTCCATACTGCTTTCCAAATTGGCTGTAGCAATTTGCAGTCCCAATACCAATGTATGAGTGTACATTTCCCCCTACATCCTTGCCAACACTTATTGTTGTTTGTCTTCATAATAGCAGCCATTCTGACTGGAGTGAGATGATATCTTAGAGTGGTTTTGATTTGCATTTCTCTGATTTCTAGAGATGATGAGCATTTTTTCATATATTTATTGATTGATTGTATATCATCTTCTGAGAAGTGTCTGTTCAGGTCCTTAGCCCATTTGTTGACTGTGTTATTTATTTATTTTTTGGTGTTTAGCTTTTTGAGTTCTTTGTATACCCTACAGATTGTGCTCTATCTGATGTGTGAGAGGTAAAAGTTTGTTCCCAGAATGTAGGCTCTCTTTTTACCTCACAAATTGTTTCTTTTGCTGAAAAAAACTTTTTCGTTTGATTCCATTCCATTTATTGATTCTTGGTTTTAATTATTGTGTTATAGGAGTTTATTGAGGAAATTGGGGCATAATCTCACATGATGAAGATGAGGGCCTACATTTTCTTCTATTAGATGCAGAGTCTCTGGCTTAATTCCTAGGTCCATGATCCATTTTGAGTTAAGTTTTGTGCATGGTGAGAGATAGGGGTTTAATTTCATTTTGTTGCATATGGATTTCTAGTTTTCCCAGCACCATTTGTTGAATATGCTATCTTTTATCCAGTGCATGTTTTTGGCACCTTTGTCTAATATAAGATAATTGTCATTTTGAGGGTTAGTCTCTGTGTCCTCTATTCTGTACCAGTGGTCTACTGGCCTGTGTTGGTGCCCATACCATGCTGTTTTTGTTACAATTGCTCTGTACTATAGTTTAAGTCTGGTATAGTGATACCACTTGCTTCACTCTTCCTGCTTAGGAATGCTTTAGCTATTCTGGGTCTCTTGTTTTTCCAGATGAATTTCATGATTGCTTTTTCTATTTCTATGGGGAATGCCAAGGGATTTTGATTGGAATTGCATTAAATCTGTATAGTGCTTTTGATGGTATGGTCTTTTTGATAATATTAGTTCTGCCTATCCAAGAGCAAGTTAGATCCTTCCATCTTCTAAGGTCTTCTTTGATTTCTTTCTTTAGGGTTCTGTAGTTTTTATTGGACACAGACCTTTCACCTCTTTTGTTAAGTTGATTCCCAAGTATCTTATTTTTTTTTTTTTTGAGGATATTGTGACTGGGCATTTTTCCTCATTTCCTTATCAGAGGATTTGTCACTGACATACAGAAATGCCTTTGATTTATGGGTGTTGATTTTATAACGTGCTACTTTGCTGAATTCATTTACTAGTTCTAGAAGTTTTCTGATAGTGCTTTTTGGGTCTTGTAAATATAGAATCATATTGTCAATAAATAGTGCTGATTTAAGTTCTTCTTTTCCTATAAGTATCCCTTAAATTTCTTCCATCTGTCTAATTGCTCTGGATAGTGTTTCAAGAACTATGTCAAATAGAAGTGGTGAAAGAGGGCATCCCTGTCTTGTTCCAGTTTTTAGAAGGAATGCCTCCAATTTTTCTCCATTTAGAATGATGTTGGTATGGGGCTTAGCATAGATAGCCTTTATGATGCTGAGATATGTTCCTGTTATCCCTATTTTTTCTAGTGTTTTGAACATGAAGTGGTGCTGTATTTTGTCAAATGCTTTTTCTGTGTCTAGTAAGATGATCATATGGTTCTTATCTTTAAGTATATTGATGTGATGAATTGCATTTATTGATTTCTTTTATCTTTAATTTTTTATTAGTTGCTCAAAACATTACAATGATCTTAATATATCATACGTTTGATTAAAATGGGGTATGGATTCTTATTTTTCCACATGTACAGATAGCAGGATCACATTGGTTATACAGCCACATTTATACATACAGCAATACTAGTGTCTGTTGTATTCTGCTGCCCTTCCTATCCCTCTCCCCTCCCCTCCACTCCTCTCACATCACCTCTCTCTACCCAATCTACTATGGCACATTTCTCTCTCTTTTTTCTTCCCCCTCACACCATCTTATATGTAATTTTGCATAACAATGAGTGTCTCCTTCCATCTTCCATGCAATTCCCCTTCTCTCTCCCATTCCCACGCACTTCTCTTCCTTATTTAATGGTAATCTTCTTCTCATGCTCTTCCTCCCTGCTCTGTTTTGAGTTGCCCCCCTTATATCAAAGAAGACATTCAGCATTTGTGTTTTAGGGATTGACTAGCTTCACTTAGCATAATCTGCTCTAATGAGATCCATTTCCCTGCAAATGCCATGATCTTGTTATTTTTTAGTGCTGAGTAATATTCCATTGTGTATAAATGCCACATTTTTTTCTATCCATTCATGTATTGAAGGGCATCTGGGTTGGTTCCACAGTCTAGCTATTGTGAATTGTGCTGCTATGAACATTGATGTAGCTGTGTCCCTGTAGTATTCTCTTTTTAGGTCTTTTGGGTATAGTCCAAGAAGGGAAATAGCTGGGTCAAATGGTGGTTCCATTCTCAGCTTTCCAAGGAATCTCCATACTGCTTTCCAAATTGGCTGCAAAAATTTGCAGTCCCACCAGCAATGTACAAGTGTATCCTTTTCCCCACATCCTCTCCACCACTTGTTATTGTTTGACTTCATAAAGGCTGACATTCTTACTGGAGTGAGAGGGTATCTTAGAGTGGTTTTAATTTGCATTTCTCTGATTGCTAGAGATGGTGAGCATTTTTTCATGTATTTGCTGATTGATTGTATATCCTCCTAAGGGAAGTTTCTGCTCAGATCCTTGGCCCATTTGTTGATTGGGTTATTTGTTTTCTTGTTGTTTAATTTTTTGAGTTCTTTGTATACTCTGGAGATTAGAGCTCTATCTGAAGTGTGAGGGATAAATATTTGTTTCCAGGATATAGGCTCCCTATTTACCTCTCTTATAGTTTCTCTTGCTGAGAAAAAAAACTTTTAGTTTGAATAAGTCCCATTTGTTAATTCTTGATTTTAACTCTTGTACTATAGGTGTCCTATTAAGGAATTTGGAGCCTGACCCCATGAGATGGAGATTAGGGCCAACTTTTTCTTCTATTAGACGCAGAGTTCTGGTTTGATTCCTAGCTCCTTGATCCATTTTGAGTTAACTTTTGTGCAAGGTGAGAGAAAGGGATTCAATTCCAGTTCTCCCAGCACCATTTGTTGAAGATGGTATCCTTCCTCCATTGCATGCTTTTAGCAACTTTGTCTAATATAAGATAGTTGTAATTTTGTGGATTGGTCTCTGTGTCCTCTATTCTGTACCATTGGTCTACTGGCCTGTTTTGGTACCAGTACCATGCTATTTTTGTTACTATTGCTCTGTAGTATAGTTTAAATCTGGTATTGCTCTACCGCCAGTTTCACTCTTCATGCTTAAAATTGCTTTTGCTATTCTGGGTCTTTTATTTTTTCAGATGAATTTCATAATTGCTTTTTCTATTTTTGTGAGGAATTCCATTAGGATTTTGATTGGCATTGCATTAAACCTATAGAGTACTCTTGGTAATATGGCCATTTTAATGATATTTGTTCTGCCTATCCATGAACAAGGTATATCTTTCCATCTTCTAAGGTCTTCTATTTCTCTCTTTAGAGTTCTGTAGTTTTCATTGTGTATTTCCTTCACCTCTTTTGTTAGGTTGATTCCCAAGTATTTTATTTTATTTTTTGTGAGGATATTGTGAATGGGGTGGTTGTTCTCATTTCCATTTCAGAGGATTTGTCACTGATATACAGGAATGCCTTTGATTTATGCGTGTTGATTTTATATCCTGCCACTTTGCTGAATTAATTTACTATCTCTAGAAGTTTCTTGGTATAACCTTTTGGGTCTGCTAGGTATAGGATCATGTCATCTGAAAATAGTGCTAATTTAAGTTCTTCTTTTCCTATATTTATGCCTTTAATTTCTTTCGTCTAATTGCTCTGACCACTCTTTCGAGAACTATGTTGAACAGAAGTGGTGAGAGAGGGCATCCCTGTCTTGTTCCAGATTTTAGAGGGAATGCCTTCAATTTTTCTCCATTCAGAATGATGCTAGCCTGAGGCTTAGCATAGATAGCTTTTACAATATTGAGGTCTGTTCCTGTTATCCCTAGTTTTTCTAGTGTTTTGAACATAAAGGGGTGCTGTACTTTGTTGAATGCTCTTTCTGCATCTATTGAGATGATCATATGGTTCTTATCTTTAAGTCTATTGATGTGGTGAATAACATTTATTGATTTCCATATATTGAACCAGCCTTGCATCCCAAGGATGAATCCTACTTGATCATGATGCATAATCTTTTTGATATGTTTCTGTATCCTATTTGCCAGAATTTTATTGAGGAATTTTGCATCTATGTTCATTAGAGATATTGGTCTGTAGTTTTCTATTTTTGAAGTGTCTTTGTCTGGTTTAGGAATCAGGGTGATGTTGGCCTCATCAAATGAATTTGGAACTTCTCCCTCTTTTTCTATTTTCTGAAATAGCTTGAAAAATATTGGTATTAGTTATTCTTTAAAGGTTTTGTAAAACTCTGCTGTATACCCATCCGGTCCTGGGCTTTTCTTGGTTGGTAGTCTTTTGATGGCTTCTTCTATTTCCTCAATTGATATTGGTCTGTTTATGTTGTGTATATCCTCCTGACTCAATCTGGGTAGATCAAATGACTCAAGAAATTTATGGATGCCTTCACTATCTTCTATTTTATTGGAGTATAAGGATTCAAAATAATTTCTAATTATCTTCTGTATTTCTGTAGTGTCTGTTATGATATTGCCTTTTTCATCCCATATGCTAGTAATTTGAGTTCTCTCTCTTCTTCTCTTCATTAGCATGGCTAAGGGTCTGTTGATCTTATTTGTTTTTTCAAAGAACCAACTTTTAGTTTTGTCAACTTTTTTTTTAATATTTATTTTTTAGTTCTTGGCGGACACAACATCTTTGTTGGTATGTGGTGCTGAGGATTGAACCCGGGTGGCACGCATGGCAGGCGAGCCCGCTACCGCTCGAGCCACAACCCCAGCCCCTAGTTTTGTCAATTTTTTTAATTGTTTCTTTTGTTTCAATTTCATTGATTTCAGCTCTGATTTTAATTATTTCTTGCCTTCTACTACTTTTGCTGTTGTTTTGCTCTTCTTTTTCTAGGGTTTTGAGATGAAGTGTGAGATCATTTATTTGTTTTTTTTTTTTTTTTTTTTTTTTTGAGGAATGAACTCCAAGCAATGAATTTTCCTCTTAGAACTGCTTTCATTGTGTCCCATAGATTCTGATATGTTGTGTCTGTGTTTTCATTTATCTCTAAGAATTTTTTAATTTCCTCCTTGAGGTCTTCTGTAACCCATTGATCATTCAGTAACATATTGTTCATTTTCTAAGTGATATAGGATTTTTCCTTCCTTCTTTTATTGTTGATTTTCAGTTTCATTCCATTATGATCAGATAAGATGCATGGTATTATCTCTACTCCTTTATAATTTCTAAGAGTTTCCCTGTGACATAATATATGGTCTATTTTTGAGAGGGATCCATGTGCTGCTGAGAAAAAGTGTAACCGCTTGATGTTGGGTGGTATATTCTCTATATGTCAATTAAGTCTAAGTTATTAATTGTATTATTGAGTTTTATAGTTTCTTTATTCAAATTGTGATTGGAAGATCTGTCCAGTGGTGAGAGAGGTGTGTTGAAGTCACCCATAATTACTGTATTGTGGTCTATTTGACTCTTGAAAATGAGAAGAGTTTGTTTGATGAATATAGTTGCACCATTGTTTGGGGCATATATATTAATGATTGTTATGTCTTGTTGGTGTGTGGTTCCCTTAAGCAGTATGTAGTGACCTTCTTTATACCTTTGATTAACTTTGGCTTGAAGTCTATATTATTTGATATGAGTACGGACACTCCTGGTTGCTTCTGAGGTCCATGTGATTGGCACGATTTTTCCAAACCTTTCACCTTCAGTCTATGTATGTCTTTTCCTATCAGATGATGCTCCTATAGGCAGCATATTGGTGGATCTTTTTTTTTTTTTTTTTTTTATTCATTCTGCTAGCCCATGTCTCTTTATTGGTAGGTTTAAGCCATTAACATTTAGGGTTATTATTGAGATAAGGTTTGTACTTCCAGCCATATTTGTTTAATTTTGTTACTTAACATGATTTGTTTTTCCTCTTTGATTAGTTTTTCCTTTACTGTACTAACTCCCACTGTTGGTTTTCATTGTTAGTTTTCATTTCCTCTTCATTTAATGTTTTGCCAAGGATGTTTTGAAGTGCTGGTTTTCTAGCTGCAAATTCTTTCAATTTTTGTTTATCATGGAAGGTTTTAATTTCATCTTCAATCCTGAAGCTTAATTTTGCTGGATACACAATTCTTGGTTGGAACCCATTTTCTTTCAGTGTTTGAAATATGTTGTTCCAGGATTTTCTAGCTTTCAGAGTCTGTGTTGAAATATCAGCTGTTAACCTGGTTGGTTTTCCCCTAAATGTAATCTGCTTTCTTCCTCTTGTAGCTTTTAAAATTCTCTCCTTATTCTGTATGTTAGGCATCTTCATTATAATGTGTCTTGGTGTGGATCTCTTGTGATTTTGCACTTTCGGTGTCCTGTAGGCTTCCAGGATTTGGAATTCTGTTTTACTCTTCAAGTCTGGGAAGTTTTCTAGTATTATTTAATTGAACAGACTGCTCATTCCTTTGGTTTGGACCTCTATACCTTCCTGTATCCCAATAACTCTTAAGTTTGGTCTCTTTATGTTATCTCATATTTCTTGAATGTTCTGCTCATGGTTTCTTAACAGTCTCACTGAGCTGTCTATGTTCTTTTCAAGTTGAAATACTTTGTCTTCGTTGTCTGATGTTCTATTTTCTAAGTGTTCTACTCTGCTGGTAATACTCTCATTTGAGTTTTTAATTTGGTTTATTATTTCCTTCATTTCAAGGATTTTTTTTATATCCTGTATCTCCCTATAGAGTTGATATTTTGCTTCTTGGATTTATTTATGTAATTCATTGTCAAAGTGATCTTTCATTGTCTGATTTTGCTGTATAATGTCTTCCTTGAGACTCCAGATCATCTGAAACATGTATATCCTGAACTCTTTATCTGACATTCCATCTGCTGCAGATATTACCTCTTCTAATGTTGAATTGACCTGCATTGTTTGTGGTCCTTTATTTCCTTGTCTTTTCATACTGCTCACGTTTCTTTCCAGCTTTGTGAAACTGTTGTGTTGTTGATTTCCCCCCTATATATTTATATTGCTCTTGTATTGTTTCAAAGTCTCTGTTTTGTGGAGAAATAAAATGTTAACAGTTCCCAATATAAATAGTACATCATGTAAGCACAAGTTTTCATTATTGATACATTTATAGCTAGACTCTATGTCTACAAATGTTGGTTTCAATTATCATTTAAAAATATAATCATTAATTTCATGAAAGGAATACCATTTCTGGTAGCAGGAAGAAAACTGAATTTCAGGTTTAGGGGGAAAGGAGTAAGTGTATGGGGTTCATCTAACTTAGCAACATTGGAGACCTCTAACCAGTAGACTGGTAATTTATGGAAGAATGTATAGATTCAAACTCCTATCTGTATTTAGAATATTACCCTACTTATAAATAGTAAAATTTAGGGTGTTGAAAGTGGGATAGAGGGAGTAAGAAGGAAAAAAAAATAACAAGGAAAGGAAGAGAAAAAAGAGAGAGGGTAAAAGAAAATAGGAGAAAAAAGAAAAAATGGGGGGAGGGATGTGGGCATACACAATTCATCTATATTATCTTATTCTTGTGATTCAGTTGTTACCTTTTAACACACAGTTCTTGGTTTCACATATGTTGAGGTTGTGAGGACTAGAGGGGGAAAGGTAGAGGAGACTGGATGAATGGATGAAAAGAGAGAGAAGAGAAAGCAAAAAAAAAAAAAAATGTCTCTCAGAACTCTATTTTCTTTTCTCCAGTGGGTGGCATGGTCTATTCCTAGCTTGAGTCTCTGCATTCAGGGTGGTGGAGGTAGCCAGTGTGAGAGGACTTGAGCTTCCACCTGTAGCCTATCTACTCTTAGTCTCTGAGATGGAGACCAGGTTCCTGATCCTCCACAGAACGGATCTGGTAGCCACGCCCATTGGTTGATGGGTTTTAAGGATTGCTGGGATTTTCCAAGAAGAGTTCCATCTGTTTTTCTCATAAGGTGTTTGATGAGGTGGGGACTGTTGGGGAGACCTTATGTTTGTCCAGAGCTCAGTCTGGTGACCCACAAGCCAAGCCTCTGTGTTCTTTGCCTCCTCCTGTCTGCACCCCAGTGCCCCATGCCAGCCCCTCCTCCAGGTCTGAAATGGGCCAGCTGTGGCTGGGCCCTTCCTCAGGGTCAGATCTGCCAGGCAGGCAGCTGGGCCCTTTCTGCCTCCTGGTAGGGTTATCTGCCTACCCTACAGGCAGGCAGCTGGCTGTATGTACAATATTTCACATGAAATGTATATTACCCATTTCCTGGATTTCTGTATGCTTATTTTCCCCCCAATAGTTTCTTTCAGCTCCTGTATAGTGCAGAAACCTGTAGCTCCTGACCTAGGTCTGGAAGCATAGAAATAAATTCAAAGAATGCAGCTCCAGAAACAAAAGAAACCATTTATTGATTTCTTTATGTTGAATCAACTTTGCATACCTGGGATGAATTCCATTTGATCATGGTGCATGATCTTTTTGATATGTTTTTGTATTCAATTTACCAGTATTTTATTGAGAATTTTTGCATCTATGTTCATTAGATATATTGGTCTAAAGTTTTCTTTCTTTGATGTGTCTTTGCCTGGTTTTGGAATCAGGGTTATATTGGTCTCATAGAATGAGTTTGGAAGTGCTGCCTCTTTTTCTATTTCCTGAAATAAATTGAAGAGTATTGGTATTAGTTTTGTTTTAAAGGTCTTGTGGAACTCGGCTGTGTATCTGTCCCAGTCCTGGAATTTTCTTCGTTGGTAGGCTTCTGATGGCATCTTCTATTTCGTCACTTGATATTGTGTATATCTTCCCAATTCAATCTGGGCAAGTTGTATGACTTAAGAAATTTGTTGATGCCTTCAATATCTTCTATTTTATTGGAGTATAAGTTTTCAAAATTATTTCTCATTATTTTCTGTGTTTCTGTAGTGTCTGTTGTGATATTACCATTTTCATCATGTATGCTGGTAATTTGAGTTCTCTCTCTCCTTTGTTAGCATAGCTAAGGGTCTATCAATTTTATTTATTTTTTTCAAAGAAATAACTTTTTGTCAATTTTTTCAATTGTTTCTTTTGTTTCAATTTCATTGATTTCATCTCTAAATTTAATTATTTCTTGCCTTCTACTGGTTTGCTGTTGATTTGTTCTTCTTTTTCTAGGGCTTTGAGATGTAAAGTGACATCATATGTTGTTGACTTTTTCTTCTTTTAAGGAATGAACTCCATGTAATGAGCTTTTCACTTAGAACTACTTTCATAGTGTCTCTGAGATTTTGAAATGTTGTGTCTATGCTCTCATTTACTTCTAAGAATTTTTTAATCTCCTCTTTGATGTCTTCTGCAACCCATTGTTCATTCAATAGCATATTGTTTAGTCTCCAGGTGTTGGAGTAATTTTTATTTTTTATTTTGTCATTGATTTCCAATTTCATTCCATTATGTTCTGATAAAATGCATGGTAGTATCTCTACCTTTTTGTATTTGCTAAGAGTAGGTATGTGGCATAGTATATGGTCTATTTTAGAGAAGGATCATTGTGCTGATGATAAGAAAGTGTAACCACTTGATGCAGTTTGAAATATTCTGTATATGTCAGTTAAGTCAAAGTTATTAATTGTTTTATTGATATCTATAGTTTATTTATTCAACTTCTGTTTCAGAGATCTATCCAGTGGTGAGAGAGGTTTGTTAAGGTCACCCAAGATTACTGTGTTGTGATCAATTTGACTCTTGAACTTGAGAAGAATTTGTTTGATGAACATAGCTGCACAATTGTTTGGGGCCCATATATTTATGATTGTTATGTATTATTGGAGTATGGTTCCCTTGAGCAGTATGTATGACTATACTTATCCCTTTTGATTAACTTTGATTTGAAGTATACTTTATTTGATATGAGGATGGAAACCTCTGCTTGTCTCCGCTGTCCATGTGAGTGGTATGATTTTTTTTCCCACCCTTTCACCTTCAGTCTGTGTATGTCTTTTCCTATCAGATGAGTCTCCTGGAGACAGCATATTATTGGGTATTTATTTTTTTATAAATCCATTCTGCTAACATATGTCTTTTGATTGGTGAGTTTAAGCCATTTACATTCAATGTTACTATTGAGACATGGTTTGTATTCCCAGCCATATTTGTTTATTTTTGTTATTTAACTTGACTTGATTTTCTTTTGTGATTAGATTTCCTTTAGGGTACTGTCTCCTTCTGCTGATTTTCATCATGGTTTCTTGGTTTCCTCTTTATGGAATATTTTTCCAAGGATGTTTTGTAGTGTCAGTTTTCTAGCTATAAATTCTTTTGTTTATCATGAAAAGTTTTTATTTCATTAAATCAAAAGCTTAATTTTGCTAGATACAAGATTCTTGGTTGGTACCCATATTTTTTTTCAGAGCTTGACATATGTTTTTCTAGGACCTTCTAGCTTTCAGGGTCTGTGTTGATAAATCTGCCATTATCCTAATTTATTTTTCCCTATATTTAATCTTATTCCTTTCTCTTGTGGCTTTTAAAATCCTCTCCTTTTTTTCTATGTTGGGCATTTTCATTATAATGTGCCTTGTTGTGAATCTATTGTGGTTTTGTACATTTGTCATCCTGTAGGCTTTTTGAATTTGGATTTCCAATTCATTCTTCATGTTTGAAAAGTTTTCTGATATTATTTCATTGAATAGATGGTTCATTCTTTGATTTGGACCGCTATGCCTTCCTCTATCCCAATAACTCTTAAATTTGGTCTTTTTATGCTATCCCATATTTCTTGAATATTCTGCTCATAGTTTCTTACCTTTATCACTGTGTGGTCTATGTTATTTTCAAGATTATATATTTTGTCTTCATTGTCTGATGTCCTATCTTCCAAGTGATCTACGCTGTTGGTGATGCTTTTATTTGAGCTTTTAATTCGGTTTATTGTTTCATTCATTTCAAGAATTTCTGTTTTTTTAGAACCTCTATCTTCCTGTTGAGGTGATCTTTTGCTTCCTTTATTTGTTTATGTAGCTTCTTGTTGAAGTGATCTTTCACTGCCTGTAGTTGCTCTCTTATATCTTCCTTGAGTTCACAGAACTTTTTAAACATGTACTTCCTAAACACCTTGTCTGTAATTTCTTTTGCTGTGGCTGTCAATGATTCTAATGATGTGGTGTCTTCATTTGTTTGGGGTACTTTCTTCCCTTGTCTTTTCATGTTGCACATGTGTCTTCCTTTCCAGCTCTGTAGGTCTAGATTATTATTGTTTTTACCTTATAGCTTTGTAGTGATCTTGTAGGGTTCCAGGACCTCTCCTTTGTGGGGAAGGACAATGTTAACAGAATCCATTATCAATAGTATACCACCTGTGAACAATTTGTTGTTATTAAGACATTTACAGTTTAGTCTCAATGTATAGAAATGTTGGGTTCAATTATTATCTAAAATATAATCAGTAGTTTTATAATAAAAGTTTTACAGTTTATGATAGTGGACAATAAACTGGGGGTGAAGCATAGGACAATATCCTGAGGAGGTAGGATGTGAGGATATAGAGTTAATATATCTTAGGAAGTATGAAGGAGAAATCTAATAAACAGGGTTAGTAGAAAGAGAATAGACAGGAAGTAATTTAGGATAGTCAAGTATGTGGGATGACAGTAGAGTACATAAAACAAACACACATGTATTTAGAAAAACACAGATGTTAAAACAATAAAATTTGGAGGGGGAAAATTAAAGAAGAAAAAGGAAAATAAAAAAGGGCATATATAACACCTCTATATTATATTATTCAATGACTCAGTCCTCGAAGTCCTATTTCAAGCAAAGTTCTTGGTTTCATATATGTTGGGGATATGAGGGCTGAGGATAGAGGCGTAGAAGAGAACAAACAACCAACCAAACAAATAAAAAACTCAAAGGAAGAAACTATGGTTGTAGCTAGCTTTACAGATCCATCCATCATATCTTTCTTGCTTCTCTTCTAAACCAATAAATAGATGGGGTCATCTGTTGTAAGCTGGTGTCTCTGCCCTCTGGATGGTGGAGGTAACCAGGGTGGGAAGACTGGTCCTGGCGCAGGGCGCCTGGATGCAGAAAGTGGCACCTGCCAGTCCCTGCAGGGAAAGTGCACTTAACAGGTCTCTTTTTGGGACCACTAGTATGACTTGAGTGCCTGGTACTATCTCCCTCTCTTGCTTGGAGATTTCCCAGTTCCTGGTCTCTCTGTTAGGCTCCAGACTTTAGCTGCATCTCCCTCTCCCCTAGCAGTTCCCAATTGAGGAAACTCTCACCCCATGGCTCCCATGGATAGCTCCCTCATCGCACTGCACACGTGTGCTGGGCAGCTACAGTGTTGAGTTACTGCCACTGGGAAGGGGGGAAGGTTAAGAAACTGGTTTCTGGCCACTGGAGATCCCATCTGGGACCTGACCCCAACTAATATGATGAGAATCTTGGCCAAGATGGTGGTGGTCTGCTTTCAGCGCCTAGCTGTCTAGTAAGGTGGGGGGAGCTGGGCCATGGAGTTGTGTTGTGAGTAGGTAGCAATGAGTGACCTGCATGGGAGTGGAGCGAAGTCCTGGTGATCTGCAGATGTGTTGATAGGTGATTCTATTAAGGTGCTAGCCAAACCTTTCGTGGGCTAGAACTTTGGGCTTTGGGTCCTGCTCGAACGCTGAGGCCAGAGCCCTGCATGGGGTCATAGCACTGGTGATTTCTGCAGAAAGCAGCTGTATAGGGGTCCTCTAACACTCTCAGAGTTGCATTATTCTGACTAGGTGAGATCTGGATCCCAGAACACAGAATGCTGCCTCCCTTTGGCCCACCATCTTGAAAAAATGAGATACTTACCTTAAAAGGAAAGAAAAACTTTCCTTTATGACCAAAGAGAACAAGGCAAGAGTAAGTGTAAATGCAAAGAAATGCATGAGTTAGTTGGTGTTATCTCTGGAAGGTCCATTTTATTATCTTTACTAAGTAAACTACTTACTGAGGTAATTTGCTAAAAAGCACTGAAACAAAGAAAAGGGTTAGGATTTGAACAAGCCACCAAATTGAGAACTGTATATATTCCTGTTATAAACTCTTTTAATTTTCATTTGGATTCCATTGCATAGTAATTTGTGTAAATATTATGTTCTTTGGTTTGTTTTTATATAACAAAAGATCAGAGTCAATTGAGTTAAGGCAAATAAAAACTTAAGTGAAGATGTCAGAAATGTGTGACTGCCACATCCCAACATCTCACTTCTTATATTTTTTTAACAATTCTAGAAATGACTTCATAGTTTATAAATTATTTTCATAGCTGTTTCACTTGATACTTATAAAAGCTTTGGGACATCTACAGGAAAAATATTATTCCTTTCAATAATAAGATAAGTGAGTCTTAAAACTTGTACATGTCTGTCTTTCCCAATGTTACTCTGCAGAGCCAAAACTAGGTCTTCTTTCAAGGTATCATTCTGTCTTTTTCTATAATTCTTCTCCAAAAAAGTATTTTTCATATAATAAACTTGAAAAGGGTGAAGAAATCAAGAAACAGAAAAAAAAGGCATCTTTAATTAGAATTTATATCTAATAATCTATGTAAGTGACTTAACATGCAGTTAAAAGCTATTCATGCTACTTTTTCTGTTGCAAAACCTTTATTAAGTACATGAGTTCTAGATCTCTAGTTCCCTCAGCTGGGCAATGCAAGAGTTATTTTTGGCAACCACTCAGATATTACTGAGTTTTGCAATTCTCTGCTACTCTTATAACTTTGACCAGTTGATTTCTTTGGTTTACTCACTACTTAGAACATAATAGCCTATGAAGTTTTAAAATAATTGTAACTATTTAAATATGAAGTCTTTTGCATTTGATGAGATAAATGATACCCTTACTATTCCTAAATATCATTTAGTGTTTAATTTTCTCTATGCCTTTCCACTTGCCTCGTCGTCCCATGGATATAAAAGTTACTTTATTTGAAATAAAAAATGTATTTCTGACACTAACTTGACTTAGGGTTGGCACTGGAGGTCTCTAGCTTATTCTTTCTTAGATAGATGTAGTTTCCTTAGGACATCTTTGCTTTTGTTGAGTTCTATTGTTTGCCTTTCTTCTCATGGTGGGAAGAAAAACTCCTGTGTGCTCTAGACTTTTTATCAGATGGCAGTGTTGGGGTGAGAAGTCAAGGAAGTTGAACCTTTGGGTGGTTCATTAGGAAAACATTAAAATGCCAGAGAGACCCTAGCAACACACTCACAATTCTCTTTTTCTTAAAAAACAAACAAACAAACAACAACAACAACAACAACAATCAAAAAAGTGTCAATAATATCATATAATTACATGAACCCCACAAAAACTGATTTTTCCTTGCTTTACCAACTATGTTCAAATGGCAGTCCAACCTAATGAATATCTAGCACTGACTATCTTCCTTAGGCTTCTATCTACAGTGCTAATGAGGAATGTTGGTTTTTCTGGTAAGAGCTTTTCATTTTTTTTTTTTTAATTTCATGATGCTCTTTTACTCTTGACCAGTTACTGCTCTTTAACTAGTCCATAATATATTTTCATTGACTTTCCTCTAGGAACAATAAAATTATAATTGTAGTTTTTTTTAATCTAATTTTTTTTCAACCTAAGTCATTATACTTATTATGTATCTTCCACATTTTGGTATATATTCCCCAGCTGTTCTCTCCTCCATAAAGCAGTGGGTGCCATATCTAGTAATTGAAGGTTTGGAAGAGTAGATTCTTATAAAATTAAGTAGAAAGTTTTAAGCATTCAATTTTTAGATCTTTAATGTTTCTTCAAATATTAGGAGGATTATTATCTGATAGAACTAAATCACATATGGTACATTTCTTTGAATAAACTATTTAATGTTCTCAGAAATATTAATCAATAAAGAATAAAGTCAGATGGTTGACTCAAACTAATTTCTGTTTTTGTTTTTGTTTTTGTATTGGTACCAGGGATTGAGCCCAGGGATGCTTAACCACTGAGCCACATCTCCAGCCCTTTTTATTTTTTATTTTAAAGCAGGGTCTTGCTAAGTTGCTTAGGCCTTGCTAGTTTGCTGAGGCTGGCGTTGAATTTGCAATACTCCTGCCTCAGCCTCCAGGGCTTCTGGGATTACAAGCATGTGCCACGGTTCCTGGCTGAACTAATTTCTTTATTTCAAATTTCCCAGTAGTTTGGAAATATTTTTATTTGATTTGGGCATGAGTAGAATTTGTTTTGACCCATATTATTCAAGTTTAAATTTTTTAAAAAATTATCAGCCTAACAGTGATTAAGAAAATAATCTTTTTATTTTGCTTGTTAATTTAGGCCAATACACCTTTTTACATTCTGGGAGATTATTTTTGTCATCTTGGGGATTTTATTGTACTTCATATGCACAGATATGATTTCATAAATGCTCATAAAATCATCCCAGATATTTAGAATACAAAATACATTTATTTTATGGACTTTATTTCCTGATATTTATTTTCATAGCTATGTTATGGCATTAAATGCACAATTAGAAAAAGAAGACAGAGAGGGAGAATCAACAGAGAAAAATGCATGAAAAGACTAATATGTTTCTGGCAGCTTTTTATTTTGTGTTTGTAGTTTTAATGTATTTGTATAAATTATTTGGATAAAATGGATACCCAAGTGATCATGTAATTTAAGTGTAAATTTTTACAATAATATGTGATGTTATATTATTTAAATAATGTTAAGTAACAGTGGATTAATCTTTTATTATAGTCAACTATTATAACTTTAATATAATTTTATTTAAGTTTCTAAGTAACTTAAATAAAATGAAAAAAAAAAGTATTCTAAGCAACTCAGTGAGACCCTGTCTCTAAATAAAATACAAAATAAGGCTGGGGATGTTGCTCAGTGGTTGAGTGCCCCTGAGTTCAATTCCCAGTTCCCAACAACAATAACCAAAAGCATTTCTCCCAACAAGTAGGTCCAAATGAAACCCAAACAAAAGCAAACCAGTTATCTTATATATCTTTTGCATTATTGTTACCATTTGTCATTTAAAAGGAGTTTTACTTCATGGAAATTGTTTCTTAGTTTAAATTTAACATGTAAATCTTAGCAATTAGACTAGTTCCTAAAACCTAGTGCGTGCTGGCAAAATATATGCACATTGTGTTTTTGCAATGAAAAATAATTTAAAATTATAATATTTCCCAGAGGAATAACAATTTATGAAGAACAAGTTATGAAGAAAGCCTCTTTTAATTATTCTAAAGTCTGCATGTATCTCTCTTTTAAAAGGGGTTAGCAGACAGGATGTATGATTTACCTTTCAAGGGTCAGAATGGTAGCCAGTGGGAAATCTGCCACTGATACACAGAAAAATAAGTGTAAATAAAAAAGTCTTGCCCCTAAGCATAAGATAAAATGAAAGTTTAAATATCCCTAGGATAAGTATAAGATGAAGTAGAATCTCATATTTATGTTTGACTTTGTTTGCTCAATCAAGAGAAGCAGATGAAAGGTAAGCATCTATATATTCACAGACTATGTATATTTTAGGTTAATAATACTTGTAGGTGAAAATTGCAGGGGGGGTGGCATTTGAAAAAGTAGGATAAGCAGATTTGTCACTTAGTTAAAAATTATTTAATAGGCATACTAATAAATTAGTTCATTTACTTTCACTGTTACTGAATACAAGAGACCAGGTAATTGATACAGAATAAAGCTTTTTATTTGGCTCACAGTTCTGAAGAATGAGAAGTTAAAGACTGGTACTTAGCTGCATCTGTTGAGGTCCTTTTTGTTGTTGAAGCACTCTGTAAAGTTTCATGGCTGCACAGGGCATTGCATGACAAGAGAAAACTAGTTTGTTAATACAGGCCTCTTCCTATTGTGTAGCCACTGATGTGATCATAATGGTCTTGCCTTCATGACCTCATATCAATCTTAACGACTTCTCAAAGGTCCCACTTCCAAATACCATAGTCAGTTTGGGTTTCTACCCTCTTGGTATCTCACAATTGGTGTTACATTTAAACATGAGTTTTTTCATGGGGTTCATTCAAATCATATCAGTAAGCGCAATTAATGTATCAGAATGGGTCTTCAAAATATAAAGTATAAATGTAGTTATATAAAGCAATCACAGTAGGTGCTGATGGTGTCCTGCCCAAATGCACTTAACTGACTATGCAGTCATCACCTAGCTGTAAGGTTAACAAGTTACATCTGGGATTGTTGTTATTTTTCCCATCTACCTGCACTCAGTAACATATTGATAGGGGAACTCTCATCTATTTGCCTTACCTCAATGGAATGTTCCTTCAATGTTATTTGTGCTCCAAAGCATGCTCATGAATCAGATCGCAGCTACAATTTACATGAAAATACAATCTTACTCAGCTCCTTCCTTTTTCCTATACAGCTTCCCTCATTCACAGGTCTTCCTTATGTGAGTGAGTGCCCTCAATTAATCCTTAACTCCAGCTTAACTTTTGCATTGCCTGAACTTGGACCAGTGGTAGCATAAGAGATCCTGGGAAGAACATTAAAGACCTGATTTTAGAGATAGGTTATAACCTGCCTACCTGAGAATGAATAAACCCTGAAAGTACTTGGAATATTAATAACCCCTAGCATTTTGTAGTTTTTCATTAAGACTTTAACTGTTTTAAATTGGGAAAGGATAGAAATGGAATGAGGTGCACTGGCTCATGCGATATGTAATAATACTGGCATTTTAGAAGAATAGGGAATATATTAATTACAAATGGCAGTGAAACTGGTTGTTGGTGAGCACCAGTGATGCTTTCAAGAGCAAAGAGGATGAGTTTAGGATAATTATTCATCAAGATAATGCAAAGTGTGAAAATCAGAGGGCCTTGATGGCAAACTTTAACACAATATTAATTTCCTGTAGCTGGTGGGCTGATCATATTGAGTACACTCAGGAAATACATGCAAAAATGTCAAAACTCCAAATTTTCCCTTTTTAGTTACAATAAATTTCCTATGTCTGAAAGGGAAAAATGGAATTCTGAGATTAAAAAAAGCAACTAACTGGATATAGTATATCCACTTGAAAACAATGGGTACCCAGATACTCTTAACCCTCTGGGACTCCAGATGTTGTTTGTCACCACAAGTTAGAGGGTAGCAACTTCTTCCTTCCCTTATGTTTTCTTTATTTATAGTTCTTTCAAAGACCTTAAATCAAGGAGTTTCTTTAAGTTATAATGCTTTATTAGGATCTGCTCCCATTCTCTCTACAGGAAACCAAATATAATTAGGGGAAAATTTCAGTATAACTCAACTGGTCTTGAAGTTCTAGGACTACTAAAGAAGAGAAGTAAAGATAAATTATGGGTTGAGAGGCTATAAACCAATGGACTGACTATGTTTTATTAGTAAGGACTGAGAGAGTATGCCAGGGAAAATGTGCTGATGGTATTAGAGTAAGGAGAATGGAATATAAATCTGCATATAATACTCTTTGTGTTATGGGGGCACTTTCCCATAAAAATATTTAAATTTGGCAAGGGTATCAAAGAGAGAGGAGTTAGTTCTAACTCACTCCTATAAGGAGATTCCGTGATGGATGGGACAATAGTCAATATCATCTGCAGTAGAAATGTCACAACTTGCCCTGGGAAAATATGGGGGAGTGCTCAAAAAGCTCAAAGAAGTAGCTATGTTAGGGGTGTTGGTTATTTAAACCATCTCTTTCCCCCAGTTCCAGTTGCCTATGTTTCTCAGGAGAATTCTCAATTTGCCAAAGGTATAAAGGATGTCAAGTTAAGGGGGACAATAGTGACATTGTGAGGCTCTTTGGGCTAGGATTTATGGTAGGAGATTCTGACTCATACTATGATCATTGATTCCTTCAAATGGGAAGTTCAGTTGGCAACACTTAGCATTCAGTAGCAAGATGAGTATAATTATCCTAATGACCACCAATATCTGAATGTTGGCAAGAGTTGTATAATTGGAGGCATCTAGAACAATGTAACAAATTATGGTTTTCCTAGGTAGGAGTTGCCAGATAAAAATATATACAACATTGGAAAGAGGTATATATCCCTCAAAGATAAACTTAAAATAACCCTTTTTACTCTAAACTTTTAAAATTTAGATTCATCAGGGCTTAGTGCTGCAGAAAGGCATATGTGTCCAAAAAATGTACATAAGCTTAAGGTACTTTGGAAGGATATTCTAACAGGACAATGGAAAGGTCCTGACCCCGTGATTGTCTGGAGTCGGGTTCTGTTTGTGTGTTTCCACAGGGAGAACAACAGCCGATTTGGATTCCAGAGAGACTAACCAAAGCGATTTCTACAGACCAAAAAGAAGATGATTTGACTCAAATCTATAACAGCTGATATCCAGAGCTCCAGCTAGGCTATTCTTACATTTGCAACAGTGATTCTCCCACACCTAGAGGCTAATGAATAATAAACACCATTAAGGCCTATTTCAAATGTAAAAACCTTGAGGCTTGCTTGTGGGAATACCTTCAGACCCATATGCAAGTTACAGGAAGAAGGATGGGATATCCAAAGAAGAGTCAAACCCAGGTGGTAACCAGGATGCTTTTTTCAATATCTATTTTATTATTGCCTTTTCCCACATCATAAAATTCTATTTTATTTTTGAGCTCATACAGACCTAGGTTAATGTTTTTCTGATCAGTTTTATTTTTGACCGTGGAGTTTTTAAACATTGCAATGGAGATTTCACCTGTGTAAAGCTACAAGGCCTATCCACAAGTATGGCGGTATGCTGGCCTGGTAGTCAGTGTCAGGTATGATCCAATTGCAGTGGTACCAACCTAAGACAGGAGGCTGACACCTTGAGGCCAGCTCATCCGATGACAGGTAAGGATCATATGTAGTATTAAACAGCCTAACAGGCATGGTCGCTAAGCCACATTGCTTGTTGTTTAATTAAACAGAAGGGGGGGAGAAATGAAACAAAAACAGAACAAAAAATTGTTGTATCAATTTTTCTATTTTCCTGACATGTGCATTTGTGGTCTATTTCTATCTCTTCCTCAGGGGCGAACAACTTCAAACCTTGAGCCAACAATTTTTCCCAGTTTGCCTGAGAAATTTCTAGGGATAGGCAGCTTGAAATAAAAAAAAAAAAAACAAAACAAGAACACATTGTTTTTTGAAATGGTTACCCATTTCCCTTAGGTGCGAACAATTTCACTTACCTCCAAGCTTCAGGCATTCCCGTACGGGCCACCAAATGCCACAGTCTGGCTGGGCACAAGTCAGGAGCCACTGAAGCAGGAACAAACTTTATTTCTGAACTCCACCAGCACACTCCACACATGCTCCCTGAGAATTCTCCAAAACCACCCACACGGCTCCTCTAAGAACCACCAACCAGAATTCTCTCCTCCGGCAATTCCCCAACCAATGGGAACTCTCCGGGAATCCCCGTGAGAGCTCAAGCGGAACTCAAGGGGAACTCCACCAGAACTCAAAAGTCATCATCTTAATGGCTTGCTAGCATCACCTCTCAACCACTACTTCTGGCAAAAATGCCATGCTTCATCCTGACTCGGCTGTGGTCCTCAACACATTTTATTACATTTCAATTTTAGATGATGTTCATTTTTTTTTACTGTAAATATGTTCTAAATTTTTTTATTGTACACATATATTAATAACATTTTTACTGTGTAGGTGAAATTCAAATTTAAGCAGTGTTCTGGGTTTTTCTTAGCTGTATCTGGCAAATATATCTTAGAGCCAGGATGACCATTTCACCAGAGTACTGCTTAATCTGTATAATCAAAGGTATTCAAGAATGGGCTGCACAGAAGGTCAAAATCAGCTATTATCATGGAAATTCAATATTCCTGGTCCAGGTTCCACAGTTAAGCCAGAGTCACACCTTGAATTCACTTTGAGTGGACAAAGTAGTGTTCCTATAGAAGGGTCTACAAAGAACTTTCCAGGGCTTTAGAAAAGATTCTAAATTACACTAAAGCCAGATGTACAATATAATCAATTATACCACTCTTTTAGACTAGGTTCACATAGAAATAAGGTAACAAGTAGAGTCTTTGCTCAAGTTTGTCCTATAATATATCTGCTGAATCCACCACCCATCACCACTGCTCATTTCCCAGTTTCCATTAAGGGTCATTTTACTATATTATAAAATGTTCACATATGATTTTTCAATTTATTGAGATATCTAGTATAGATATCTGGATAGCTGCATAATTTAGGAAAGAGGAAATACTAGCTGAGAGGGAAGGCACCCTATAATGACAGGTGGGAGGGGAATGATAAGTGTCAATTAAATCCTCCAAACAATCTCAGAGTTGTAGTTTGCCCCACTTATTATGCCTCATAAGTTTTCTCAAAAATTGGGACCAACCATCATCTCTTTAATTCTGTGCTTTCTTCAAATGAACATAATTCAAAAAGCAAGTATGTTTACCCAAATTTTAGTCAGCTTTGTGTAACTGTGATCAAAGGACCCAATAAGAACCCAATAAGAACAACTATGAGAATGAAAAGCTTATTTGACTCATGGTTTTAAAGATTTAGTTCATGGTCATCTGACATCCTAGCTCTGGGTCCAAGTAAGGCACAATATCATGGCAGAGGAAAGCTGTGCAGGACATAGCAAATAGGAAACAGGGAGTGAGGAGAGAGAGTGCACACGAGAGTAGGCACACTTAAGCAAGCTTGTGTTTGCACTCTTCACCAGGGAAAAATACAAACCCTAAAGTCATATACCCAGTGACCTACTTCCTCTAGACATACCCTGCTTGCCTAGAGTTAATCCATATCAGTGAATTAATCCACTGATTGTGTCATATCTCTCATAACCTAATCATTTTACCTGTGAAAATTCTTGCATTGTCTCGCACATGAGCTTTTAGGAGACACCTCATATCTAAACCATGATAACCTTTGTTTGGCAAGAAGTGGACTGGAGTGGCTGTTGTTACCCTCATAATTGTTATACACCCCACCCCAGTTTCTGTCAATGCTGAGGTATGTTGTGACTCATGGCCTATACAGTGAGATTTCTGGCTGTATAATTTTCAGAACCCAGTCAAAATTATAAATATGAAATGTCTTGTTTACAACCAAGAAAATTTAATTGCAGGCTACTTATAAATCATTTTCTTTTTAAAATAGTCTTTCTCTTGAATTTTTTCTAAGATTTTAAAAATTTGCTATTTGAAATTAAATTATTTTGAATTATAAATGTTTCCATTTAACTTTATATTGTGCAGTTACAATATTTAACTCATGCAGAATAATTAAAATTATTTAATTCTCATTTCATAACTCATACATAACATGTATCTCATTTTTACCAGAAGTGGAAATGATATACAAAACTAGATCCACTACTTATTTTATTTCTTGACTTTTACACATTCTACCAACACTCTAACTTACTCATGAGAAAGGAAACACTCAAAAGTAAAGGAACTACCAGTCATCTTTTTCCTTTTCCTTCGTTTGTCATTTTCAGTATAAGTTGTAACTGAAAATTTACAGAGAAGTTAACAGAAAAGTTACACAGAATTAACAGGAATTAAAAAGATGCAACATGGTAATTTTTTTTTTTTTTTGCTTCTAAGTATACAGTTGCCTTCTTTCATACTACAGAACAAAATATTATTGGAAGGCAAAGTAAATGTACTGGGGCTTTCAGCACCTTCATTTAGTGGTATAAACACTTTTATCACTTCCCTCTTTCTGGACCCATATGTTATAAACCACTGGAGTTTGGTAGTCATGGAGCATTGTGTACGATATGTGCAATTGGGGCAAAAAGAAATGATGTACGCACATATTACATACAATTCCTGTGCACATGTTCATACTCCCTTGTCTCCTTGGAATTAACAAGTTCAAAGACAGTATTATTAATTTCAAGTCAGGGACAGGAGAGCATTGATGCAAGCATAGAACTCTTTGGAGTGTGATTCCTATGTAACTACAGAGGTCACATGAAAAAAAAAAAACTGACCTGAGGGGTAAAATGCTATTTGTGGGAGCAATCTGTAACCACCTAGCACATTATCTTTCTAATCTCCAAGGTAAACACCACTAAGTTGTTCAAGGCACATGAAAGCCTGGTTCCTTTGCCTAAAGACAGGTCCACTCCAGGGCAAGAGTTGTGATTCCCAGAGCATTTGCCTTCCTTAGGATCAGTCCAATGTTGGATCTTATTGTTGTTTGGCTTCCCCCATTTCTGTTTTCCTTTCCTTACCTCCAGGTTTATCCTGAACAGCATGTAAATGATGTCTGCTTCTGTTTTTAAAGAACCCAACCTAAGACAACTTGTGCATTTCTAAATCTTTGTTATTAAGTTTTCTTATGAAACCTTTTAATTAATTTTAATTTGTAAAAAAGTTTCTGTTGGGCTGGGGATGTGGCTCAAGCGGTAGCGCGCTCGCCTGGCATGCGTGCGGCCCGGTTCGATCCTCAGCACCACATACCAACAAAGATGTTGTGTCCGCCGAGAACTAAAAAATAAATATTAAAAATTCTCTCTCTCTCTGTCTCTCTCTCTCTGTCTCTCTCTCTCCTCTCTCACTCTCTCTTTAAAAAAAAAAGTTTCTCTCGATTTGTGGTTTTAGAGCTTAGGCTAAGACTGCTTTCTCCCACTTTGTGGGAACACATACCTACTGGACTGAGAATGTTGTTCCTAGACACAGGCATGCCTTTCAGTATAAAAATGAAACCTATGGGAAGAGGAAGGGAGGTTTTCCAGTGGGGATTGTGGGAATAACCACAGGGAACAAAACTATAATTCACCAAATTTTAGGTAAAGTAGTTTCTGGGTAAGTAGACTATCTTAATTCCTCAAGTAGAAACCCAATACAAACCAGGATAAGACTTGTCAAATGTATTCTTCAGAAAGCATGAAGAAATGGTTTACATGAAAGTAAGAAAGCATGAGAGAAAGAGAGGGAACACAATTAACCTACTCATTTGTTAATAGGTTGTGAAACTATTCATTGGTCTTTTACTCTCATATAGAAGCAAGAGAGTAATTGAGGGATTGTTCTACTCTCATCAGTCCAATTTCTCACCAATATAGTTCTCAGAAACTAACATTTGCAAATGGCTTTTAAAAATCAAAGTTGGAGTAGCTTCATTTTCAATTGGCTAAATGTGATACTTTGAACTAGTTATTTCTTGTTACCCTCTACATATGTACTTCAGAAGAATAAACTAGTAACTTTTAATACTGTCTCAATAATCATTTCACTTACTTATATGAAAGGACCAAAAAAGGTTGTCCTTTTTCAATATTTATCTAGCCTATAAATTTCAGCATAATAGTGATGTTCTTTAACTATTTCTACACTAATTTATTAATGGTAGCTTTGTAGACAAAGAATTAGTCAGGCATGGAAAAGGCTATATTCAGCCAACTATGTTTTTCTCCTTGACTTCTTTATCCAGGTAATATTTAATGGCTCAAAACCAATATATTCTATTTCCTTCACTTAGTATGACGTCTTATCAGAACGCTTGGAATGCTTATAGTTCTACATCCTTTTGCTCATAAGTCACTTCTTTACTACCCTGCTGGGTGGCAATGTAAATACAAAGGTGGCAATGTAAATGCAATCTTTGAGCTTTCTTCTCAAAAGTTGCACAATAAAAATATCTAGACTCAGTTTTGCTTTCCCCTACCACCATCTGAGTTTCTGAATTCTATTTACCCTAACAAAATATATCAACTGGATTCATTTTTTCACCGAATTCCTATGGCATGTTGATATTCTGCAATTAGGAAGGGATCTAACATGATTTTTGTTTAATAAGCCTTTTTCTCATATGCTGCAGCCCGGCTGGCTGGGCAAAATAGCAGGGGTGGGGGGTGAGTGACAAGCAACTTGTGAAGGTTGATACAGCGGGAGCCGCTTTATTATGGGACAGAGAAGTATATATACCCAACTAATTACACACAGCTTAACTTAATTAACATAAACTAGATAGAGCAGTCAGCCATTAAGGAATCCTCATCATCTTAATTATACACAACTTAACTTAATTGACATAATCTAGACACAGCAGTCAGTCATTAAGGAATCTCCACACTTAATGGCTCACTAGCTACTTCTCAAACCACTCCTCTTGGCAAAGTGCCAGGTGCCATCTTGACTTGTCTGTGGCTCTCAACACACATACCCTATGTTTAGAACTTCTACTGCATATACACTTTGTTCTCAGAATGTGGTTCTTAATACATTTTTCTGTTTCATTTCTTATTTCCAGTCTTTCCTTCCAATAAACATTTTATTGGAAATATTTTAGGAGTTCTCTTACTTTATACCCTTGCTATTAATTCTTTCTATGCGGTATTATGAGTTTGGACCATATACTATGTGTGAAGTGGTATTTTATTATGATTTTAATTAACATTTTATTAATTATAAAATGGGTTAAGCATCTCATGTGTATTGGCCATTTGTGTTTTTTTTTTGTGTGTGTGAAATATCTTGTATTTAAATGGACTGCATTTTTAAAAATACAATCTAGATGCCACTTTCATTTTTATTTATATGTATATCATATATTTTCTCCTAATTTTTCCTTGCATTTTATTCCATTTTAATGGGCTAAGCTCTTAATTTGAAGTAACCAAATACATTAATCTTTTATAATTAGTACTTCTGTTTACTTTTTAAATAAAAAATATTCTTTGGACAAAAAGTTTTATGCTCTATTTTCTTCAACCACTTAAAAATTTTGCCTTTCATATTTAAGAACTGGTACTAATGGAATTTGGCCTACCACAAAGAAAAAATCCAATTGCTTGTACTTAAATTTATAAAATTATATAGCTAGGATTTCTTTATGAGTAGCATACTATATTGAGAAGAAAGAGAGGCAATGCATTGAACGAATAGAAATCTTGAGAGGATTGGAAGAATAAGCACTAGGCTAAGGTTCCAAGAATGGTTCTAATAAAAATTCATGATAGGTAGAACAAGGCAATTGTTACTTCTGCTACAATGAGAAAGTGACCAAATAGGGTATCTTTGTTGCCTCCAGAATATTGCCTGTTAGCTGCACTGTATAAATGAGATTAGCTGTTTGGTCCACAGGAATACTCTATATTATGTGCCTTGAATGCAAATATTTTTCTCATACTTCTTTAGGTTCTAAATTTAAATCTCATATTAATCCATACATGGGCAGAACTGAAACATCAGGATCATAGCTACAAGAAAGTGTATGAAGTTTAGAATAGTAGTTCTCCCTTTATCTGCAGTTTCTCTTTCTGAAATTTAAATTGCTTTTGGTCAATTTGGGTAAGATTAATATTAAATGGAAATTTTCAGAAATAAAATTCATACATTTTAAATTGCATGCTGTTATGAGTAGCATGATGAAATTATGTTCCACCTGGGATGCAAATCACCAGTTTGGTCAGCATATCCACACTCTATATGCTGCTCATTCATTAGTTGCTTACTAACTGACTTGGTAATAGACTCTCATGATATTGCATGTTTGTGTTCAAGCAAAAAGACCAATAAGAGCTTAATGCTACATTACAATGTCTATGTCATTCTCCTCACTTTATTTTGTATTTTAGGCATTATCATTTGAAGTCATCACAAAAACAGTGACTACAATACTACATAAGATATTATGAGAGAGAGAGAGCAAGAGACACCACATTATATAAAAGTTATGTAACTTTTATTACAGTGTATTTCTGAATTGTTCTAGTTTATTATTAGTTACTGTTATTCTTATTGTGCCTACATTATAAATAAAATTTTATCCTAGGTGTGTATGTAATGGAAAAAATAGGGTTTAGTATTATATGCATTTCTGGCATCCACTAGCAGTCTTGAACATAGACCATTGTAGTAAAGGGACCATTGTATTTAGCTTCTAGTCATTGTGGTATAGGAAGGCATATTAGAAAATAATAAAGATATTTGGTTAATCAGACTCACCAGGTCAGTAACAAAATATCTGAGTTTCATTCATTGAATTGGATATTTGTTCTAGGGGAGTGGTAATGTTACTTAAGTAATACTTTAGATTTTCATATATAAAAACAAGTTGCATTTAACTGGGCAGGTATGAACTAATATTATGTATTTTATTGTATCTTTTGAGTGTGTATGTAGTGGTTATGAACTTCTTTAACTTGTGGTCTGGAAAAGACATTTTCTGTACTTTACTTTTGAATTAATGCATTACTTCAGTACAGTAACCTTGGATAGCAGTTCTCCGCCCCCCACCCCCCCAGCATTTAGAAAATATTCAACTTCTTTCTAGACTGCAAGTTTTCTACTGAGAAATGTGCTTATAGTATTATGACAGGTCTCATATACAAGAAAAATTTTTTATTGCTATTTCCAAAATTTTCTTTGATTTATGATGATTTGATTATAATTTTTCTTGGTATAGATTTCTTTGGGTTCATCTTCTTTGGGTATTATCAGACTTCCTTGATCTAGATGCTCATGCTCTTTCCCATAATTTCTGTGTTATTCTATTTGATGATGACTCACAAGTCCCTTAAATTTTCTTCATTATTTCTTGATTCATGATTTTTACTTTGTTTTTCTGATTGGATAATTTCAATTGACCTGTCTTTGAGTTTTTATATTATTTATTTCTTCTTCTTGATCTATTCTTCTATTAAATCTTTCTAGTAAAATTTTTGGTATTGTTAGGGTATTCTTGATCTGCAATATTTTAATTTGGTTATCTTTTAATATATTTTGTCTTTTTTTAAAAATTCAAACTCTTTGTGAATTTCTTTCCTGAGTTTGTTATACATTTTGCTGATGGTTACTTTGACTTCTCTGTCAGTTAATTCATATATCTTTTTCATTAGAGTCAATGTTTTAGTGAATTGTTTTTGCTGCTATGACCAAAAGACAAGAGAAGAAATATTAGTGGAGGGAAGGTTTATTTTGGGACTCATAGTTTCAAAGGTCTTAGTCCATAGATGGCCACCTCCATGCCTCAGAGCCCAAGGTGATGCAGAACATCATGTTGGAAGGGTATGGCAGAGGAAAGTGTCATGGCAACACTGAACCAGAGAGAGACTAAGGTCACAAATTATATACCTCAAAGTCAAGTCCACTTCTTCCACTCCACTCCACCTGCCTACAGTCACTGCTCAGTTAGTCCCTATCAGGGGATTAACACTGACTGGGTTAAGTCTCTCATAACCCAATCATTTCACATATAAACCTTCCTGCATTTTCTCATACATGAGCTTTTGGGGGACACCTCACATCTAAACCGTAACACTCAATTTCTAGAACTATATCATTTCCTTTTTTTGAAACCATGTCTCTGGGGTTGTGCTGTTGTTTATTTGTTTCATCTTTCTTCACTCCTTTTGCACATCATAAAAGAAAAAAGTAACAGATATCTGTCCCAGATTTCACTGACTGATCTAGTACTAGAAGAAGACTCTCAGACCCTCTCTGGCTGGGCTGACAGAAGTCCCTTAGTCAGCTGAATCATAGAGTTGGGAAAATTTCAAACCTCCTTTATATATGAATATTTTCTAGAATTGTTTGTGTAAATTTCCAGTGAGATTTTGCTGTTAGTCTTTCCTTTCTTCTTTCCTTCCTTCTTTTCCGTCTTCTTTTCTTCCTTCCTTCCCTTCCATCTTTTCTTCCCTTCTTTATCATAATCACCTGCTCCTTTTGGTTTCTATCAGAAATCTCATATATCTATCTTCTGAGGAAGATTCAGGTAAGTGTTATTTTAAGCTTATATATATATATATATATATATATATATATATATATATATATATAAAGTTACTTTAACATCATTTTCCAATGTCGAATATGAGAAGATTCCCTGAGATATCAGTGGAGAAGATAGACTAAAAACTCCCCCAATTTATGTCCTAATACTTAAATTATCTTAAAAAGGAGAACTTGCTTTCTTGTATAAAAGCCATGATTATATTGCATTTGCCTGGACTATAGATGTTTTCCCTATGATGTTTCCTCAGGGAAATATTTCTACTATTAAAAAAAAATCTAGTTTGGAAAGTTTATTTCTAAAAAAAGGAAATACCACTTCAAAAATCAGGAAAAGAGGATTTTTGACCCCTGGTTGATTATATAGTCAGGAAGTTGCCAGAATCCTGGATTTCAGTGTGAGAAAATTATATATAAGTGGTATTAGGAAGTAGAGGATTTCAAGAAATTAATCATGTTTTTGAGTAGTACATTGGGACAGATTAATAATCTTAGTTAATGTAATAAAAACTTATGAAAGTTAGAAATAATATGTTTTCTAATTATCATAACTAGTCATATATAAAATAGTAGTTTGCTGTGTCTATATGTGTGAGGTCCTTTCCTTGTTGAAACTAAATGAAAATTAATTATTTGTTGTTATATAAAGAAAAATAAAATGTATATATAAGGCAAGTTAAAAAACAGGTCAGCTAATAATTGAGATGAAGAATGTGAGGGAAAAAAGAGGAGTTCTTAGAAGAGGACATATGGTTGAAAGGGAATTGTAGTGTAATAAACTAGATTTTTCTCTGTTGATTTCAAGCTACTCCATGTAATCTGTTAGGTCCCTCAGAAAATGAAAGTTATTTGAAGGAAGGGTGTTTTAGATACAAGTTGTTCCCACTAAATTTATAGAAAAAAGTAGGTAAATATATATGGGCTGTGACTGTGTTTAGATGTGACTTAGGGCCTAGTAAGAACATGGGTTTGAGAGTATTTTTTAGGGTCCAAATAAAAAATTAAATCAATGACATAATAGGATATTTGAAGTTTTAAGTTTTAAGACCTGATCTCTGAGGAAGATGAAGGAAGAGTTTGTTGGATATAAAGTAATTCCAAATTGGAAAGGAATCACAGAGTGGGAAAAGAAAATCATGATATAGGAAAAAATAATTATGAATTTAGAGACAGTGACTTGAATCCTTTGGCAAGCTTGGAAAATATAGACATTTTGGTATCATTTTGTTGACATAAAACTAAACATACAATCCAATAGAGTTATTGTAAGGCTATGGGTCATAAAAAAATAAAGCTGGTACATAATAAAAACTAAATAAATCAAGGATTTTCTATTATACAAAGTTCATCTATAGATACCAGAGAACCATGGTTTTGAATACTTAAGAGATGTCTCCACATCTCTATCTCCATCTCTTAGTTTTCATCTATTTCTCATATCAACCTATATCTATACATTTAAGTTCATATTTTATTGCAGCAATTTTATTGTAGCAAAAATCTCAAGGCTTCTACACCAAATAAGTTTTTTTTCAGAAGGAATGTAATCTGTTCTAATGTCTAACTTGCTTTTAAAACTTAGTCTAGAATATATAGTATTTTTATTGTTGGGAACTAGCTCTAAACTTTTCTGTTACATCTAAAAATCTATGTATTTATATAAATAAAACATGAAGTATTTAGGAAATTCAGGTTTGTAGACCAAATTTATTATTGAATACCACCCCAGGGAAAGAACAAAAGATCCAGTGCTTATAATTATTAGTTGCTCTTCAGTTACAAAGTCTACAGACTTAACACTCAGACTTGTTGATTACCGTTTTTATATATCTAATGAAGTAAAATAGAATATGAAGTCTTTGTTACTTCAATTTGCTATACAATTTTTCAAATTCAAATTTTCTTTTCAAAGGGAAATGACAATGTAATTGAAAACTATCTTTAATCATTATATAAAAGCATGCTGTATTGTCATTCCAATACTTGCTTTGGATTTCTCTATAGTTGGGCATTTATAGAATTATTGGTTAAAGGAGACAATGGAGTGGTAATAAGTACTGAAATGTAGAGTTTTTGAATAATAGTTATTCAAGTAGTACATAGAAGTCAGAAGTATTTATAGAAAAATTATGAAGATTATTTTCCTTTTGTGTATTTACTTAAGATATCTATAAAAGAAGATTCAAGTTAGTAAATTAAGTAAGAAATGATGAATGCAAGTATCCTAACAAAAGAATTCTTGGACCCAATGTCATTCCAAGTAGCGATAAATGGTATTAATACTCTTGATATGCAGCATGACTGCAAATTATAAAATGCAATCTCATTTTGAGATATTTTTAAGTTATTAGTAATTATTTGACATTATTACATTATTTTAATATAATATCCAAATTTATATATATGCATATACATATATATATGTATATATATGTATATATATATATATATAAAATGACATTTTCTTGATAACCTGAACTGTCTTATTTACAATTTAAACACATAAATTTGAAAATAATGATAATTATGTTGCTCATCTATTTATTCTTTAAGGCTATGTGCAATGTATTGGGCAAGGCACCAAGAAGCTCTCAATTAAGTTATATATACATATACACACACACACACATATATATATATATATATATTATATAATATATATGTAATGTATAGAATATATATATCCAGTGCTTATAATTATTAGTTGTGTACACACATATATATATATATATATATATATATATATATAAATTAAATTGTCTTTAATGATGGAACACTATAGAAGTAAGTAAATTAAATAATCAATCTACAAGTTAGGCTGTACATCAGATATTGGTAAGTAAATTAAATGATCAATCTACAAGTTAGGCTGTACATCAGATATTGTGGATTTAATTGTTGGTTCCAGTTTTTTTAAAACACCATTGCTATTGATACATGGAAGACAGAAGACTTCCTGCACTTTCCCTTGGTCTTAGATGATTTAATTTTTGCCAACTAGGTTTTAGAGCAACATTACAAATGTAGACATGAAATATACATCACCAAGAAAAGAGTATACCTCAAGTAGTCAGCACCCCTTTAATGTGAGACATTTGACATATACATGAGCTTAATTGAAGCCAAGTGCCAACCTTGGCTTAGACTCAACCAGTTCCAGTCAAGATCAGCCAAATGTCATCTAATACCTAAATATGAGTGAGAAAAAAATATATTTGTTGTTGTAAGCCACTAAGTGTTTGACAGTGTTCACCATGCATCATTACTGTAGAAAGAGAATAGTTTAAATACTGTAGTAAAAAGACAGGAAAATACATAATGTCTAACAAAGATTCTGAATGGAGAAAAGTTCTATTCTCAAAATAGACACTGGGAAAAATCTGTAGATGTTTTTTGTTGTAATGGATCTAGAGATGCTACTTGTATCCACTCTACAATATCAGTAAATATCCAGTGTGATCACCCCAGATCTAGAGGTTTTGGTATTGAAATAAATGAAACAGAGAAGAAAAATCTTAGTGTTTTAGTTCATGGACTGAATTATTGACCAGATATTCACCAAAACCTCAGCAATGTGCCCTCTCAAATTGTCATATATTAATATCTTATGTATTCTTACTGCTTCTTTATTTCATGTTTACTCTTCTACTCAGAATATTGCAACTTAGAAGGCTTTCCTGATTCCGGTGTTCCTGATGATTCAAGTCTACTTGTGCATCACTTTCTACCCAACTAACATTTCAAAAATTAAATTTTGATCATGTTGCACAGAGAACTTATATATGTAATTTTTATGACTTTTAATATCTTTTATATTTTGAGTGACTCTCAAATTCATGCTTTAACAAGATCAGACCCTCTATCTCTCACATATCATATCTTTGATTGCATATAGTCCTTTCTTTTCATTGAATATTTCCTCATTATTTTCACACTTTGAATCCATTTTTAAATATTTGTTCAAGTCTAAAAATCTATGCAAAGTAATTTCTTTCATTCAAAGGAAAGGCTTTAAAGCATATGTGTTGTAAATATATGCATATGAAAATGTGTGTATATTTGCATATTGGACCTAGTCCTAAGGACTACACCCAAATGTCCTCACTTAGTAACTTGACACATCTAATTTTATATCTACTTCTCTCTGAATTTGGTACATATATAAAGACAATCCTGATAGTTAAACATGTTAAAATCACATTATCTTGAACAATGGAGAAAAAAAATCTATGGATATAAAATGTTGATGTGTATATACAAGATAAATAAAGTACAACATACAATCAAATTTTGGAAAGATAATTATGATTCTCTCAACTTGTGTTTGGTTTATTTTAGTACCAATACATAAACTAAGTCAAATTTCATTATGTTGAAGCATTAAGTCTGCATTTTGAGTCGAATGTGCTCTAACACAGAACTTTTTATTCTAAATCAGAATTTTTCTACTTGTCTCTTTTCTCCTGGTATTAACATCCTGATGAATAACGGCCGTTTGTGTGCATGTGTGTGTGTGTGTGTTTGTGTGTGTTTATTTTGAACATCGCTTTCTGTCTCTATCCCTGTCTCTCTCTCTCAGAAAATTGCAGGTATATAAGCATGTTGTTGAATAGATAAAACTAATATAGGTTCCAGTTGTAAGCCTAGATTTCATGTTTTTAAAAATATTTTCTTTTTCATGAAAGAGGATAAGGAAACAGTATGTAAAATAACGAGCACAATTTTTCAACCTATTAATTTTAGTTAGCATTGTCTGGATAATGTTCAGTGCAAATTCTTATTTATTGCTACAATATCTAATATGATTTCATGTGTACTGAATTTGCTAGTTAGAACCATGGGGAATCTTTATTGGTTGTAGGTTTATCACTGATTCTTATTAGACATGCAGTTCTTAATTTTTTAATTATTTTCAGTTAAGTTTCATAATAAAGGTATTATTTATCATGCATTTATTTTTATTGTATCATGTAATTCAAGTCATACTCTTAACTTGGTAATTTTGCGGATATGCATCAATAGAGTTATTTTAGTCAGGAATTACTTAATACCTTGATAATGCTCTTATTATTGGAATTATGTAATCTCTCAGATCTATTAGAATAAGAGAAAATATCACTAACATTCAAATTGTTTATTTTAAAATCAATATCTAAATTTAATAGTATGTGAACTGATATTACTTGTGTTGTAAGAGTTTAATGCATTTGTGAAAGATGTCTATATTAATAAAAGTAGAATTTAAAAAAAATTGATAGTCTGATTCAAAGTCAATGGAAAGTGTTCTCATACACAAACAAGAGAATGTTATAAATATGACATAAGATCAAAGGGAATATGTGAAATGCTAAAACCTATGTATTTTACTCTAATTTGATTTCTGTAATTATCACTGTTTCTTTGAATCATTTCTCTTTTGGGTAATTATGATTAAGTTATTATTCTCTAAAACATATAGATCTTCCTACTTTAATTCTTACTGAATATCAAATATTATGGAAAAATTCCACCATTTTAGGATAAACAATTTATACTGAGAAGCACAATATTATGGTTTCTACAATATAGATATCTTATAGCCAACGTAGGTATATTTCCATATCCTTAAATTACTCAATTAAACAGCATTTTCAAAGTAGGTCTTTTAACCTCTAATAAATTTGTGACCTTACAAGTAACATTCATAATTAGTTTGAATATTTATTTTGAGGTGTATATCTTTCCTTTTACAAAAAAAAAATTATCTTCTGGGTTAATAAACTTTTAAACTATATTACATTAGGCATTTGAATAATAAAGTTTATATATTGACTTATCTCCTCAAGAGAAACTACTACAATATTGTAAAGGTAAAATTAGACTACTAAGTTGGGTCTCAAATTACGTGTTACCTTAAAATTGCAATATATCTTAATGTCTGTATAAGATCATAAATATACCTTTTGAATTCAGATTAGTGGGCTGAGACACATTGTCAATTTTACTTTACAGTAATAGATGGCAAACAGAGTTCAAATCAATTTGTTTTGAATAGCAAATTTTATTTATGTGCTTCTATGCTTTTCTAACACATATATTCGGGGAAAACTATTTTTAACAGCTGCTTGGGGCAATGGGTAACTACTCAACTGCTTCCCAACTACACTGGCCTAAACCCTCAGAAGAATCTAAGAATCTCAAAATGAAATTTTCTACTTTCAGATAGAGTCCCTTAATACAAGAGATACATTTACAAAATTGCTTTCATTACCTACAAATACCATAAAGAAAAGTGACAGTGCTGCAAAAGCACAGAACTCCATCACCAGAAGTTAGAGTAAAAAAAAAATGCATTTTTCTATCCAACTTTAACTGCTGAGAATGAATAACCAGGAAAAATGTTACAGAGAATAAAATACCAACAAAGTCTTCGAAAGTGACACAAAGAAAATAAGGGGCTCATCATTCTAAATTCTGTGAGAGAGCACTAGAATAAATCAGGAGAATCATGCATTATGTGGTAACTTTTACAATTTTATGCTTCTTTACACTTTTTATTAATTGAATGACAATTTCTATTTACTGTGGAGCACAGGGAAATTTTGACACACAGTGAAGTATTCTTCTTTTCAAAAGAGTGAAGAGCAGTTCCCTTAAAAAAGAAAGAAAGAAAACTAAAAATTACTTCTTGGCTATTAAATCCAGAAAATAAAGTTCTTTTTATAAATTATTATTCTGAATGATTAATTATTTTAATTTTAATCATTAAAATTAATAAGTAAATTATAGTTTCTAATTTGAGAAAGTGCTTGCTAGACATAGACTTCTTGACAATCTGACCTAAATGGCCTCACAACATGAACCAGTTCATAGAGCCAGAAAGGTTTAAGTAAATAACACATGTTCTGGTGAACAAATATGCCTGTGGTGACATTTGTAAGTACAATACCTTCAACTTAAGCCACCTCCAGCTAGGATAATAATATATCTGAATATAACCGAACGACAGTATACAACTTATACTGTATGTTTAATTCCTAAATACTTTAATCTTTGTGTACTTTTCATTTCATGTCCTTATATTTTTATAAAATATGGATTTTGAGTTTGAGGCTATACATTTGTAATCTAATTTAAAAAAAGTGAAAAAAAATTATTACAAAATAAGAGGCTTAAGTATATTTTAGCTAAATACTTTTACCTGCAATGTAGAAATATTATTGTTAAAGGAAATTCAGTATATGACATGGAGGAAATTTTGTCATTTGTAAATATGATTCCATCATCATATGGTTAAGGCAATATTTTTCTCTCAGGTATTTCTAAACTATTGGTGGGCAAATTATAGCCCATGAGCCAAAAATGTCTTCGTGCTAATTTTTATAAATATAGATATACTGGAAATTAACCTGTACCCATTCATTTTTTTCTTTTCTATGGCTGCTTTCACGTGTCAATGATGGTTGAGTAGTTGTGACAGAGATCATACAACCTACAAAACTGAAAATTACTCTCTGACCTTTTGGTGAAAAAGTTTACTGATGCCTGCTCTAAACTATCAAAAAGGAAATATCAAATTTTTCCATATCTTTTTATTACAATACTTTATATTTTCAAATATTACAGTTTAGAAAATTAATTGTGGCATTTAGGATGTTAAGAGATTATTTAAAATGTAGATTTTCTTCCTGGTCTACCAGATATTGTAATCAATATGAATATTTAAAAAACAGTTCCGTTCAAAAGGATTATGCATGCTATATATGTGGTTCTACAATAACATAATTACTCCGCAGCTACTAACACTTAAGATTTTGGTTTCATCAATACTACTGAATATTGGAACCAACTAGTCAGTATACGTTACTGGTAAAGCAAAAATGCAGTCTGGTGTCACCTACATATTTGGGTTGCTTTAGAATTGCTTGAGTGTCAATGGACTTTTTTTTAGATACTCTAATGAAGGCTTTCATCCAAGCAATGTTCTTACAAATGACTAATATCGAGCTTTTCCCCCCTCTTCTGAAATCTTTCTTCAATGTCCCCTGGATGTTTTACAATGTGTGAGGAGCCATGCCTCTCCATATACACTACTTACAGCTAACCTGCCCCATTTTATCTCCTGAGACTGCTGTTATGCTTTCAGTTTCTTTTGTATTTCCTTCAGTCTTCTAGGTCAGAGTGATTTATACGTAGTGTTGTTTCTTCTCTTGCTCCTGCTGTCATCTTCTGCCTTAATGGCATGCTTATGAGGATGGATGCTATTATTAGTCTCACTTGCTTACATAGTATGGAGCCATTATAATCTCAATGGAAGAAGGGGAACAGAATGATTCAACTATAATGGCTTTAGTGGAAGAAGCTCATGCATCATACTGTTTTTTTTTTATCTCTTTTCATTTTTTTTAACATTTGACTTTTAAAACTTTTTAACCAAATTATAAAAAAAATAACAAAACTTCCTTTCTGCAATTCCCAGTGATTTTTGAGGTATTTAGATCCTACACAGATATACTTACCATAAGAAGAGTATTACAGTTTCTACCTTTATTTTAGGATTCTATCCAGATTTCCTAACCATATTTCCATGAATGCTTAAATGAATAATCCCAAACTGGAACAACAACAACAACAACAAAAACTCAAAAACAGAGTTTTAGTATGGATAACACTGAAAAAAAAATATTTAGCTCTTCATTAAAAAAATAACAATTTTTAAAAGGCTTCTGAGAGCACTCTTTTGAAAAAAAAAGTTTCAAAGTATTTTTATTGATTATTAGCAAAGAAATATGATGTGTATCATTTTATTACCTTGAGACTACTATCTTAAAATAGTCTCAGCAAGAAGACATTTATAAATTTTAGTTCCTTCTCCAGCTTTGAAATAGCTCCAGATTCAACTATAAGTAAAAGGATTTCTATCCTAACTTTTTCAGCTTGTCAAGGAATTAACATGTTTTACTGCCATCACACTAGACTCTGGGCCAGATAATTTTTTTTTCATTTTTAATCTCTATTATTTTTCTATTTGCAAAGATGTGAGAACAGTGAGAATATTCCTTCAACAATCAAACTGTCAATGTGTTTTTCTGCTGATGAGTTTAGAATACCATAGACACCTTCATCTCACCATTTCTGTATATGAATTTGCTTAGTGTCATAAAAAGTATTGTGGATGATTCTATTGCCATAGGAAGATGTGCTTTTCTTCCACTTGCCATTCTGGTCTAAACTTAATACCTGAAAGCTCACTTAGTGTGTTTAATTTCGATGGACTGAGGACAGGCTCTGCCTATTCTTTAAGTGATCCAGGGCCCTTCATTTTGCTCAGGAGAGGCTCCATATGGCAAAGGGTAAGTTGTTTTGCACTAATATTGAATTTCTGCTTATAACAAATTTTCACTTCTAGAACCTTGTAGTAACTCAATAAAATTTGGCTCAGCATATAAGGACACAATTAATGTTTAATAATAGAATTCTGAATGGCTTTTTGGGGGGATTTTCTAAACAAATATATTAGGCTTATATGAAGTGCAGGGTCGAATAAAATAATCTTGACACTATAATTAATAAATTCTTTGAAAACTAGCTTAAAAATCTAAACTTTCTAAGTGCTAAATCACAGAATGATATCATGATATTAAGTATTACCTGTTTCACAGATGATCATTAACCTATGTGTTTTAGAAGTCAATCAACCTCCTTGTTGCCTATATACAAAGTTAAATGGATCAATAGTCCTTAATAGTCCTCCTTCCTCTGTAGATTGCCCAGGAGATGTTTTCCAAGAGTTTGGATGAATACAAGAAAGTGTCTTAAAAAGGCTTATTCTGACTTACAACCTTGTATATTTTGGGCCAGTGAAAGACACTTGGTTGAATACAGGCATTGAAGTATTATTTTATATGCCTTTGTAAGAGTCAGCACTCAATAATATTGTGTGTTACTGCTGCGTTGCTACTACTACTACTACTACTTCTAGTATCTTATTACCAAAAAGGATCCTTTGGAAAGAAGATTGTTTTAAAGAATTTGCCTTTGAGTAAATACCAAATAAGGTAAGACGACAATTTTACCTCAAATTTCTTTATCAGAATAAGAAAAGGAGGTGGATCTAAAGAAGATCCAGCTTTTAAATTACACTTTATATAAAGCATAATCATGTTAACAAGTTCTTATTATTTTAATATAAACTATCAGACAGAATGATGACCATGCTGTTTGACTCAGTAAGATTTAGGCATAATGCAAATCAAAAAGTGGATTCTGGTATTCACCTGCATATTTTATTTATTTATTCCTGACTATTAACACGATCCTACCCAGCAACCAGTCCTAGCTCTTATTTTGGTGGGGAAATAAAAAGTACTCAATACAGTTTCCAGCAAAAAATGTGTGTTATGGTTTAAAAAGTGACCTTTGAAGCTACTTATATGACTCAGAAGAATAAATATGTAAGAGCACCTATTTTAGCATGCAGAAGGAACTTTGGTTGAGAGGATTTTCTCTAGATCACATAATTCTGTTATGTAGGTTACTACTGCCCACACTATACACTGAAAGTCTCAAGTAAGATCATGTACATCTTTTACATTTTTATTGTTTTGAATTTTTGAGTTTCCTTATATGCAATTTTCACTACACAAAGAAGACTGTTATTAGATTCTGTCTGTTGTTGAGGGTCCCCATTCACACTACTTTCAAAGTATAATTAGTGTAATTAAATAGCTAACAATGTTTTGCATTTCCAGAATGTAAATTAGATCTTAAAATTTAATTTTCTAATCTTATGCATTTTAAAATCTTACCTTTACTGTAAAAATCTGTAGCAGTATACAGTTTAGGGGTTTTTGAAGAAACATTCTAAACAATATAAAAATTTTGTTCTAAAAGTATATTTTGCCCCACTGCATTACATATACCTTGATAATTTAGAGATACATCAGTAAATTAATACCATAAACCCAACGCTCAATAACTAATAATTTGGTGTAGTCTCAAATTTGTTCCTGAAGGTGATTTGGAGGAAGGAAGAGAAGAAAATCAAATAAATATATCAATCCCTGAAAGACATATAGATGTTTTTTAGTTCTTCAACTGAGACACTAAATAATTTAGCTCATTTGAAAAAAATATTGAACTATAAGTTTACCACTGTTAGATGTTGGGTGTGCTGGATGCAATTTGTTGACAGGAATTGGGTATGATATTCCACTTTGGTGCTAAAGATAATCAGGTTTCTAGGACTCATTTTTTCATTTGTTATTAAATCAATGTAATGATCTGTGTGACTTATTAAATGATATATTCCACATAAGACTACAATTATTTTTTCTACCTACGTGCTTCTCCTTTGTACTTGAATCTAAATAGTAGAAGCAGCAGGAGTCTAAGGAAACTGTAGTCAAGGATGTGCTTTGAAAAAAAAAATCAATGGACTGCTTTGACTGGTCAGGTCAATCAAAACAGCCAATGCATACTGAAATAACCGAAAATAATTGTAGAGATCCTGGCGGTCTCTGGATTGTGATTGCCAAAACATACTCTAACTGTTATTAATTTTGGATTATTTGAAGACAAGAGAAGAGGTAACTTAGCCAAATTTTCAATTATTAATCAGGAGTTAAGATTTGGTGTGTTAACCAGTATTTGAACTCAGGAGTCATCTTGCTTTTTAGAATCCACTATTTGTTCTTCAGTATGCACTCTGATTATGAAGCTCTTTATGTTTAATTTTTGTTTTTCTTCATTTTAGTAACTGTATTCTTTGTATCCCATTCAGTTCCATAGAATCTTGGAGATGACTTTTTGAATTATTGCTAGTTAATCTTCATGCACTTTAGACATTTTGCTACTTTAACCTAGGTCTCATGAACTTCCATTCCAGAAATTAGATATCCATGTCATCATATGAATTGTATACAATTTAAATTTATTATAGTTAGATGCTTACAATTCTCTTGATTTTCCACTCTACAATGAACAATTTATTTGTTTGGTTTCTGAATTGCTGGACATGTTTAGAAAACTAATTTTATATCTTTTCTAGCACAAGAAAAAAACCCTCAATTTTGGAGGTCCAATTTGTTTCTGGGAGCAAGAGCAATATCAATTAAAATGGATCTGTACTTTATGCATATCATTAAAAATTAAGTTCTTTATAAAATTTAGATGTTCTATTGTTGTTAATTCCATTTATTAGAACTAATCATGAGGTGATAAGATGGTATGTGGTATTCATCCATAACTGTGGTGAAAGATGTAGCTCTTTCAGAGACTTTTTTACTTGTTTCAGAGTGAGCAGTCAATGTGGTAAAACAATCACTGATGTCTTTCATTTCTTCTCTTTTAAAATCTAGAATCTATTTAAACACAGAACATTAAAAAATAATCTGTGGCTTTTTCAACAAGCAGAAAGAGCACTCTTTGATAGTATATAGAAAATTATTAGATTTTCTCTCTTGAAGGTCCCCATTCATACTACTTGAAATATGAGTAAACTGCATCCAAAATCATGTAATGGATATGTTTAACTTGATTCAAACATTATACAATGTATAAATGCATTGAAGAAATGATTGATACCCCTATTAATATATACAATATTTAGGTTTTTATATACCAATTAAAAATACATTTTTAAAAATTGTATGAATCAAGAGCAAATTGCTAGTGAACTGTATAACCAAAGATCTCATGTGAACTAAAGAAGTCCTTTTTTATTATTTGGATATGATTGTTCAAAAAGCTCACATTTTTGAAAATACAGAAATTCTTCAACTGTAACAGAGAATGTGCTGTCTGACAAAGTAGGAAGATCATGCTTCCCTTTCTTGCATCCAGGTAGAGCCATATGACAAACTCTGTCCCTTAGAATATGAGCGGAAGTGATCTCCATTTCATCTTTTATTACTCATCAGTAGGATGAAGGAAAATGACCTAGTAAACTCTGATTGGTATACGTCTTGAAGTCTGATCCCTGAAGCTCTAGTTGAAAGGCTGCCTACTAAAACCTGATTCAATGAATGTAGTGGAGAAACTTTATTGTTATTCAAATAAGACTTAATGGATTTTTCTTATATCAAGAAGCTTAATCTAAGTAATACATGTATGATAAGAAAGCATGTGAGATTTAATGCCATAGAACAATTAATTCTACATATTTCAGTAATTAATGATCCTTTATGCATTTCTTCTCTGTGTATTTGGCCCTTGAACATTAAAAGAAAAAGTGTACAGATTGAAACCATTTTCATCCCTTTTGATGCTCTCATAGTTATAAAGTGCCACAGTCTGGCTGGGCACAAAATCACAAGCCACTCAAGCAGGAACAAACTTTATTTCTGAAACTCCCGCCAATGCCACGCACGCTCCCAGGAAATATGCCGTTCTCCCGGGCCACACTACTCCAACAGGAAAATCCCTCCTCCGGAAATCCCTCCTACCGCATTTCCCCAACCAATGGAAACTCTTCAGGAGTCGTGCTAGGGCTCCAAAGTAGCAGGCCGAGGCAGACAGCAGGATAATCATATCATCTCAATGGCTTGCTGGCGTCACCTTTCAACCAAAAATGCCATGCGTCATTCCTACTTGGCTATGGCTCTCAGCAATAAAGAAATTTAAAATAATATAAATATGACAGAAGACAAGCAATTTTGGTTTTTATTATATATTTAGTTCAAATTAACCTAAAATAACATGACCACAAAGACACAGATATTATTTTTGAGAAACTCATGAACTACAGCTAATATTTTTTGATGCACAGAATCTTATTCTTTAGTGACTAAATACATAAGACAAAATTAATTTTAAATAATAATATGATGTTAAATATAAGAATGTTATATAAAATATGGCTTCCTTATTCATTTTGGTAGTTATTATTCATTGTGAGGCAAATTTTAAAAAAAATTAAAAGGACTGATTTTAGATTACCAAGATACTGTGAATGCTCAGATGATTAAGTACATGATTCCTCATGTCTATTATCAGAACCATAAAATATACTCCTTCCAGTATAGGTAATTTCTTAGTAGTAGTAGTCTAAGGTTAATTAGGGGGTTTAGTTTATCAAAAAGCAGTCAATATCTGTATGTTCCTACATAAAAAAGTAATAAAAATACTTATATAAACTGAAAATTCTTGAGCAACTGAAATCTTCAGATTTCTATTTTCTGCCACAAAGTCACTGATGAAGAGACAAACCACATACTTCCCTTTGATTTTTGCAGTGACTTTGTGTTGGGAGCTGTTTAAGGGATGAACATTAGGAGCTCAGCTTCTTTTTCTTCCCCAAATGCTCTATACTCTCTTGGATGCCTGATGTTTGTTCTTCTTTGAGTTTTACTCCCAGGCCATACAACTATAATTAGGGGAGGACAATTGGTACTTTGCCCCAGTTCTCCCAAATTTAGAGGGTGCATCATGAAAATAATAATTTTGAAGACTTAGCACCTACTGAGCAAGAATGATTAGCTAAAATGGGAAGTTACCAGATGGCACACATGGTTAATAACATCCATCTGTGAGCCACATCATGCAAAACAGAGTTGATTTGAGGGCACATTTAGTGCTACTTATACCAAGTAAAAGATTATCACACCTCTGTTGGGCCAGATTATCTTTTGAGTGCATTACATACTTTTAAAATTTAACCTCAGTCATGGCCTGACCTATCCTCTTCCTCATGATAATAGCAAATAAAGATGTACCATTTCTAATAAAACTACTATTTATCAAGAACTGGTACAAATGGATAAATAGAAAAAAAATGAAAGACAGATAAACAAATATAGGAAATTATCTAGGATACGAACATGTAGCAGCCAAATGAGGTGTTTTTTATTGTAAAGTACACCAGTTTTCAGTGTACTATGGGGGTTAAATGCTTGAGAGTTAAGACAAGACTACCTAGGTTCAAATCTCTGCTCCAATTCTCACTATCTGTGCATTTTAGACAAGCAGCTTAGCTTATCTAAATCATCTTTCTGGAATTCCCTTTGAGAAATTGTTGCTATTTGTCTGTAAATATATTAAGTCATTACTTTGATATTATATTTAAAATCCCATAGTATCATAGTTACTGCATAGTAGCTAAGTTACTGCATCCTATTCCATTTGAAAGTGGGGATGACGGCAATTACATTACCTACCTATGAGTACAAATACTAGATATATTATATTTACAACATTAAGAACAGATTCTTGCATATAAAAAGTGTGCTTTTGTTTGATTTAATAGCCATTAGTTCTTTCTACTCATTTACATTGAATGATTGGCTTATGTGAACCTTGCAATGTTTTGTACTGTTTTGGAAAGACTCAAAATGCTAACTTTTTCAATGAAATTTACTATCTGATCTAAGGTATTGCCATGGAACTAATCTAGTACAAATAATCAGCAGAAGATAATTTGAGTCAATATTCAAATGAAATAAACTTGGAGTCTGTGTGAAAAGTATAAGCCCATGTTTATTTCTTAGTAAAGATGTAAATCTGTTTTTATTCTGTCATTGATTTAAGTTATATACCTATCACTGGAGCCTATTTGATGTTTTCCTGCCATGAAATCTACCAGAAGTGAATGAAAGGTGAAGGGTACCTAGGTGAATTGCCAGAGGCCTCCTTCAGGTTCCCAAAACATCATGAACTTTTGATAAACCTAGAAATATCAACCTTACCTTGTTTCCAGCTAGATAGTGTCGAAGGTACGGGAATGTGGGTGACTTTTTAAAGAGCTCAAAAGGCTTATACATATTCTTTTAGTAAAAGAAAAAAATGTGAAAGAAGCAGTTTTAAACAAGCCCTAAATTACTCACTAGGCTTAAATAGAATTAATATTTACCATGGCATATATATTTGAATAATAATTTGGTGTAATATTTATTTTTTGTTTGGAAATCATCTTTCTGGAATTTCCTTTGAGAAATTGTTGCTATTTGTCTATAAATATATTACAGTCATTACTTTGATATTATATTTAAAATCCCATAGTATTAATGGTAAATTTTTCAATCAAAGCTCAGTTCTATTACAAGAGCATAACTAGCCTCCCCTACCCCTTTAAAAACAAATAGGGTTGTATGGGGTCACTGTGCATTTTGTAATTCCAAAGAGTAATTCTTATTTTTTCCCTGTAAATATGATATTTACATTAGAATAACATGATGAAAGACTGTCTTGAGTTAATCTAAATTACTTTTTATATAGAGAGAAAATGTTGAGTCTTAGGTAAAATAAATGTAAATCTATGAGTTTTTGTATGTATTTAAATTCATTTTACTTTTTCTACTTTTGCAAAAATTATTTCCATAGCTTACTATGGAAATAGTCCATAGTCTTCCAAGTGTCTCTATACTATAGCCTTATTCCTGCTTCCTGGTGATATAACATTTATCCATGCTGCTTCTCCTTCTCCTTCCTTGTCCTTTTTCTTATCTTCCTCCTTCTTTTTCTTATTCTTCTTCTTTCATACTGTGAACTGAACCCAGGAGCATTTTAACACTGAGCTACATCACCATATTTTTTTAATTTTTATTTTGAGTCTCAGGTTGTTCATCCTGGCTTCAATTCTGCAATCATCTTGCCTCATCCTTCTGCATAGCTGAGATTATAAGTATACACTGTATATATTATCTTTCATCCTTCTGTTTATTTTCCTAATGCTGTCCTGTCTATGTTGTTTGCCTTAGAAATATATATAGCTGGGACATATTCAATGCAGATGTTAGTTAACATATGTGCTGACATGATTTCAGCATATATTGACAAATATACCAAAATATCTTACATGTATGTCTGCAAGATATATTTGCAAATCATGTTAGAGAATACTAGAAAGGCAAAGAGGAATGTGGGTACACTTAGGGTTAGATGTAACTGACTGTAAGAAAATAAAAGGCAACCTTATATCATGGAACATTGGGAGAAGTATAAAGGGAAGATAGGAAAACAAGGTGCAAGTATCAATTTAATCTATTAGCAGCCCTTTAATAAGGTATGGGCAAGATCATATAATCAAATTTAAGGGAGAATGAAGGGTAAGATGTGTGTTTTCTTTGTTATATGACCTTTTAAAAATTATAAACAACCCCAACATGTCAGTCACTTCATACAACAGATGCTCACTTCTGCATTATATGGCCTGCTATTGGTCTTGGTGACTTTCCTAGGTACTGCATTACAAACAAGCTTTCATGATGACCATGACAAAGAGAAATCTGTGGGGTTAAGAGCTTTCAAACATCCATCTAGGAGTAATACATATTGTTCCTTCCTTAAACAACTTGCATCAGAAAGTTCTCCTCATTAAAGCAACTTAAAAATTCTTTTATGGAATATAAATATACACATATATACATATATATTTGTATATATATATATATATATATATATATATATATATATTCATATATATTTTTCATATGGCTTTATTCCTTTTGTGTCTCTGTATTGGAATTAAAATGTTTTTTCTTTCCTTCTGCACCGACAGAAGCAGTGGGCTATAGAATATATTCATAAACATGTACACTTTCAGAATCTTGCCCCACCCACCATCACATATTTCAGAAATTTACCTTTTCTTTTTTTCACTTTCTTCCAAGTGTCACTATTCTATAGCCTTATTCCTGCTCCCTGTTAACATGACATTTATCCACTGCTGTTCGTTCCTTCTCATCCTTCTCCTTTTTCTTATCTTCCTTTTTCTTTTTCTTCTTCTTCTTTCATACTGGGGATTGAACCCAGGGATATTTTAACACTGAGCTACATCACCATATTTTTTTAATTTTTATTTTGAGTCTCAGGTGGTTCAGTCTCCCTTCAATCCTGCCATCCTCTTGCCTCATCCTCCTGCATAGCTGAGATTATAGATATGTGCCATTGTGCCCAACTTCTGGGTTTTTTTAATACCTTATCTGACTGGAGTTCTCTAACACTAAACATATTTTATCACTCCTTACAATACCTTTGTATTGTCTTGACCTTTTGACAGTGGCATTTCTCCTCTTCCTAGTCTTTAGTTTCCTACCCTGACTATTGTGCTTTTTAGGATTTGAACTACTATTCTAAATCTTATTATTTTATCATTCATCATATTTTCTTTGAATATGATTTCCTTAGTCGGGTATGATTTAGAAACTATTTGTCAGTTGTGGCTACAATGGGGCCCTCAAACCTGAAAGGAGTTGGGATGTGGCTCATCTGCAGAAAAGGAGAAGGATATTATGTATTCCAGGAAATGACATATGTAAGAAACCCAAATCTGAAAAGCAAGGTCACATGGTCATGAAAAATACTAAATGGGTCCTAAGCAACATTTAGTGTGCTGTTTTTTTTTTTTTTGATGGTTTTGTCTCCTCTATAATTCTTGTTGACACTTTATCTCTGATGGCACAGTCTTGGGTCGCCCTACTTTTGAGAGGTGACTGAATCATTAGGGCTTTTCCTTAACAGGAGGAATTAGATTATTTTCAGTCTTTCCATCCTTTTTCCTCATGTGAAAACATAATATTTCTTCTTCTTCTGGAGGATACACAGAGGCACTGTCTTAGAAATACAGACCAGGCCCACACCAAGCAACTGAGTTTACCAGCATCTTGAACTTGGGCTTTTCAGCCTTCAGGGCTGGGAAAAGTAAATCTGTTTCTTATAAATAACTGTTTCAGTTGTATTTTCAAAAGAAAAGCACACAAATGGATTAAGACACTGGGTCAGGAAAGATGAAGTATCAGGTATAAATAGGAAGCTTATAAAGTCAGATAATGGCCATTATGTAATAACTGGCATTTATTAAGAGGTATTTGTTTATACCATATAGAAATGAACACATTCAGATTTATAGCCTCTTTTGTGAATTTTTTTTCTGTAAATTATTTTGCATTTCTTAGTGTTTTAGATGTTAGAATGCCTGAACATATGTACACTATAACTGATAGTACCTCAAATTCAGCATGAATATTTATACTGTGTTTCATGATGATGACTCTAAACAGTCTGTGTCTTGAAGTCCTGTCAAATTTTGTCATTTGATAATTTTTCAACAAACATCAGAAAAGAAACAAAGAAGAAACTTTTCAGTTTTCAGAACAATATAGATTTCATAACTGTGCCCAAAGGTAGGATATGCCTAAATTTTCTCATTTAGTCACTGAGGAAATATTAAATTAGTATTTATATTTACCTACCAAGACAAAGAAAATAACCCAACAATTCACAACTGGTATGTGACAAAGCTAATATTTAACCTAGGTCTCTTTGGTAGTCTTTTTGTCCTTTAAATCCTTTATAATAATTCCTCAGTGAGAATATCTGAGGAATATAAGTTTTCTTTGAAGTAGCTCTTACTTATCTGTATTTAAAAAATAAACACCTTACCATCTCAGTTTCCAATAATATTTCAATACCTATGAATTTCAAACCCATCTCTGGATTTCTTCAGACACATATTGCCAATTCTCTCTGTGGTGTGTGTGTGTGTGTGTGTGTGTGTGTGTGTGTGTGTATGTGTGTGTATTTACTTGACATTTAGGCTTCTCTAATGCTATGTGATCAAATTTTATTGGAATCTTTGCTGCCTAATGAGAACCACCTTCTTAAGATCTGCCCCCTTCCTCCTTTTCCTCCTTCTCCTTCTCCTCCTCCTTCTTTTTAGTACTGGGAATTGAACCCAGAGGTGTTCTACTACTGAGCTACATCCCCATCCCCCCACTTTCTTAAATTTTCATTTTGAGATAGGGTCTCACTAAGTTGTGGAGGCTGAACTTAAACTTGTGATTCTACTCACTCGGCCTCCCAAGTCCCTGAAATTACAGGTGTGCACTAATGTGCCCAGTGAGAACCACTTTCTTTAGTCTGTATCCTGTTAAAATTTTCCTTTTGTAAATCAAATAATTCCTTATAATTACTTCTCCCAAGAAATAGCTTTTTTTTTTTTTTTTTGCCTGGACTATTTCAGTGAGGCACTGGGTTCTATCCTTATTTAAAACTAAATAAAATAAAGACATTCTATCCATCTACTACAACTACAAAAATATGTTTTAAAAAAAGATTTTATTATTTTTAAGTCTTTTCTTCTTTAATTACTACAATGATTATAGTTAAAATTCTTGTGTTAATTTATAGTGCTTTTCTCAATATTAATGATATGTAAAGACTTTAAATGTTTATACAATAATTTCAAATTCCTTAATATGCTGTGAAAGGCCTTCCTAGAACAGGCCTATTCTAATATTCTAAGTACATCATTCAGAATCCCCACAATCCTCTCTCTAATCTAATCCCATTAAGTTTTGGGTTAATTTTTGAGTTGTCTGTGCTCCACATGTCCTGGTATTAGTATGCATAGTCCTTGCTGATTTTCTATCCCTTTATGTTCTTCATAACAACCCATTTCTCAAAATGCAGGTCAATATTCCTCCCCATGTAACCTAACAAATTACTTGAGGCTCAGTTGTTTATTCTCACTTCCAGGTTCCAAATGATACTTTATTCAATGTTCTGACAGTTATTATCACACTTAATTTTATTTATTCAAGTGTCTTTGACACTCAGTAGTTTGAGTTTTAGATGACAGAGAGATTATTTTAAAAGTAACCTTTCATGAAGTTTACTTATAGACTGTAAAACTTAAGGCATGATAGCTAAATGGATGAATTGGAAATTTAATTTAGTGTTTTTGAATTATACCAGTAATAAAGCATAGTGTGCTCTGAATTATCTAACTATTAAAAATTTGTTAAACATTAGAAAGTTTGAAGTAATAAAAAACTGGTAAAGAATTACAAATTCACAGAAAAACAATTCTTTGTGCCTACTTAGTCCTAATCTGTTCTCTACTTTTATCAACATAATAAATACCTACTGAGGAGGGTAATTCAGAGTTCTCCAATGAGTCTTCTAGAAACAAACATTGCATAAAATAAAATAGTTTCAATTAAATTACTAAAAGTGGCAAAATAGCTATTAGTAATCCCAATCAAGTCATTTAATTGTTTTTTTTTTCTCTCTCTCTCTGTCTTTGGGGATATGTTAAAAAAAAAAAAAAACCTGGTACCGTTTAGAGGTTCTATTGACTAGTGACATGATAATATGAGATATGCAATATGAGAGGAGGTGCTCCACTTTTGTTTAGCATACCATGGAAAAAGTGATACTTCCCTACTTTTTCAGGGTCCTTTTTATCTGTTATCTGTTAGTAAATCTATTGTTATGTTGAAATGAATACCATCAGCACAGGCTCAGAAAGTACAACTACTAAAATAAAATGGAGCACAACATTTAATACTCAATTTTGTTGAATAAAACCTCAATTAAGGGGGCTACATTACAAATGATCTTAAGTTTGAAGTTTTATCTTGAGGAAAAAATATGGTTATTTTATTGCATATAAAAATATGAACTTAAATTTCAAGGAGTTTAATGTGTTAATGTACATAAAATAAAGTCTGCTATTATAAAGCTTTAATTTTATATATAAACTCTTTCTGAACTAAAAAGTATAGCATATAAAATTATAACTTACTATATATCCTGGAAAATATATACACATTGACATATCTGTGTTAGTCCAAGTTCTATTAGAGGCTGACACCAAGATAGAATTAAATGGGCAATGATTTCATTAGCCTAATCACCTAAGTGAGAAGAAATGGAAAAAGAACCACAGCAGGTTGGGAGAGGCATCCAGCCATGCTGCAATTCTAATTCCAAGTAAAGGAGAGAGGGCATGAGGTGGAGTAGAAATATCTTAGACTGCTGTGCAATTTAAGAAAGGTTCAATGGGGCCATCTAGAGTCCTTGAGTTGAAGCCAGCTGTCAGAACCTTGTCTTCCAATAATGAATGTCCCTTAGTATCCTTGTTGCACTTATTCACTGACAAAGCAGCTGTGGGAAGTGGGAACTTGGCACAAGCTTAGGGGTAGATCCTAATATTTTGTTGACCTCAGTCAATTATGCTCCTCAAATTTGGAGACCTGAGAGGGAGAGATCACAATACCTTTTACATTTTTGTTTCTTTGGAGGAAGATAATATGTTTTGGTTCCACAGAAGGAATGATATAGCTCAGTGTTCTGAAATTTGCATTACTAAACTTGTTACCTTGGAGAACTAAGTTTCTTTAACTATAAAAGATTCAAAACAGAAGCTTTCTAAGGCATCCGCATATTACAAAATATGTAAAATCTTTGCTCACTTGGCATGGCAAACATCAAAATTTGGCTCTTTTCCATGACTATGAGTTTTCTTTTCTGTGATAAAAGACCTGATGAAAAAACTAGAAGAGAAAAGTTCATTTTTCCTTACACTTTTGAGGTTTCAGTCCATTTGTTTCTGTTTCTCTGGCTGTGTTTTGGCTTAGTACATCATGGTGAGAGCCTGTGATGAGCATCTTTGGTAGCATTATGGTGACTGGGAACTGCAAAAGAGGAAGAAGAGTCTTGTATCCAGTATTCATTTTAAGACACACCTCCAGTGACCTAACTTTTTCCCACTAAATCCTGTCTCCTAAAATTTTCATCACATTCCAATCATATAGGAACTCAAGCCTTGAGGGGATATTTCATATCAAAAGTATAGCACTTTCATTTAAATATATATATATATATATATATATATATATATATATATATATATATATATATTTCTTCTTGCTTGTTGATACTGTAAGACTGCAGTTGATCCTCACTTATTCCTGATCTCCTTCTTTTCTTTGTCTACTATGTAAATTATGGATATTAATGTGCTTTGACTCAGATTCTCTTGTAAGCAAAGAAGCTATATGACACACTGTTGAACAATGAAATGTAAAGAAACATCTTCAGGAAAAGGGAGTTAGGACTTGTTTTATTTCCTGATAAAATGAATCTGATGTGGCAGAGCATTTCCTACCTTGTATGTGGAAGATCTCTCTCCAATTTCATTGGTAGCTTGTAATGATAATGACAAGTATATGAACAAAAGTCACTATGCAAATGATAATACAATGAAAGATGTAACCAGATCTGCCTGATATACTTGCAAATATGTAGTTTATAAGATTAGATATTCCCTTCTAAATGCATGAGTTCTATTTTTGAAGTCGTTTGATTGTGTGCTCCCAGTTTTAATGCTTGATATTTTTATAACTTTTCTTAATGTTTATTTACCATATCCCAAATTAACTTTATGGCACCTTGTTCATTTAGTAAATAAACATATGTATTTTGAGTACATGGCTAGCTATTGTGACACAAAAATATATGTCAGAGTATTAAACAATGATAAAGAATTAATGTAATACTTGTATTTTTTAACTATCTCCTAGAGAATGAATGTAAACTTCTAAAACAAGTTTTAAAATAAGTTGTTCTCATTAAAAAAAAATAGAAGAAGACTTTTCCATCCACCAGGAAGACAGTTATATACTCTACTTTGACTAAAAGCTTATCCTAGAACCAATAAATATTAGATATCCAAGAGACTCCTATATGTAAAATAGTTTAGTTGTATGAATTTTGTTTGGGTTGAATACTTTGAGTCAGAAGTATGTTTTGGGGAGGATTGGAAAAGGAAACAAAAAATATTCCAGAAGTTGTAGGTGTTGTTACAAGTGTTTTATTTTTTGATTAAAAAAAGAAGAAATCTCTCCAATTTAGGATATTTTTATTTAAACTTTTTAAGACCAACAAAGGACCAATTTTCACCATCTGCTTCAATTTCACTGTGATGCTGATTTTCTATTTTTTCTCTTTAGATAGATATTCTTGTACTTAAGTACATGTTTTTAAGTAAAAAAAAAAAGAAGTATTTTGTCTGACTTCCTGTCAAACCAATATTTATTCACAAATATCTTTTTTGTTGTTTTCTCACATAAAATCATATAGCACTTTTCCTATGTGAAGTGTTGGTCTGTTGATGGTAGTATGAGGTGCCAGCTGGAGCTTTTACAGTTTTGAGTATGCCAGCTGCTTTTGTGGTGGACAACTGGGTCTGTGCTTTAGCTTTACATACATTTTTTTTTTTTTAATGGAAGTGCATTGCTTTTCACCAATTATGAGAGAAGAGGGTATTTCCCCTTATATTTTACATGCACATATATTGATTGTTTAGTTAACAATAACAATAGCATTTCATTTTAAGTTATTATTCTGATGACCCACTTGAGAGAAAGGCAGCCCCAATGCTAACTTGCATCTCTCTGTAAGATAAGTTTTAAATACTTCAGAAGCATTCAATGGTTGCTCCTATCCACATGGAAAAGTTGGAGAAGAGAAAAATCAAATAGGTACTGGAATGATAGACCAGGACCTTTTCCCCATGGGTGTATTCAGTAAAGCATTATTGCTGAACAATTCTGTTCTTTTTATTTTTTTGCCTGTTTAAGCTGCTGCTTCAAGAAAGTAAAGATTAGATTTGTTGGCTCTAAATCAGTTTTGAAACTACTTAACAGCAAAGGAGAATATCTTAAAATAATTTTCTCTAAGTTATTTGACCACACTTCTGAAATAAAACAACATTTGAAGGGGGAGAAAGAAAAAAAAAATACCAGTATACCAGAAATACATTAAATTGTCTTGGCTATTTAAAATATTCTCGTTTTGAGGAAACTTCTGGTTATATCTTTATCCTCGTACTCTTTTTTTCAATGTATAAAACAAACTAATTTTTGCTTTAATAAAGTATTTGAAAAAAAAAAGGGCATTTAGGTTGGTTCCACAGTTCAGCTATTACGAATTTTGCTACTATAAACATTGATGTGATTGTCCCTGTTGTATGCTGTTTTTAAGTCCTTTGGGTATAGACTGAGGAGAGGGACAGTTGGGTCCAATGGTGGTTCCATTCCCAGTTTTCCAAGAAATCTCCAAACTGCTTTCCATATTGGCTGCACCAATTTGCAGTCCCACCAGCAGTATATGAGTGTACCTTTTACCCAACATTCTCAACAACCCTTATTGTTGTTTGTATTATAATAGCTGCCATTCTGACTGGAGTGAGATGAAATCTTAGAGTAATTTTGGATTTACATTTCTATAATTGCTAGCGATGATGAACTTTTTAAATATATTTGTTGATTGATTTATATCATGTATATCATCTTCTGAGAAATTTCTGTTCAGGTGCCAAAAAAAAAATTTGAAAAAAAGAGTGAACTTGCAATCTTAAAACTCAACCATTGGGCTGGGGATGTGGCTCAAGCGGTAGCGCGCTCGCCTGGCATGCGTGAGGCCCGGGTTCGATCCTCAGCACCACATACGACAAAGATGTGTCCGCTGAGAACTAAAAAAAAATAAATATTAAAAATTCTCTCTCTCTCTCTCTCTCTCTCTCTCTCTCTCTCTCTCTCTCTCTCCTCTCTCACTCTCTCTTAAAAAAAAAAAACTCAACCATTGCCTTTTAAAGATTTAAAATTATATTGACTAGCAAGAACATTTATACTTACTGGAAAGTTAAAATGAAAGAAAATAATAAACATTAAGTCAGATTATATATGTAGCCTAAAAATTTGGAAATAAAGATATTACTGAGTAGTAAATGGATACATATTTTAAAATCTTGTGTGATATGGATAAAAAGAGAGAAACAAGAAAATAGCATCCACTCTCTATGATACAAATCTGCCTCAGTACACTAAAAAAGAATTTGCAGAATATTATTCTCCCCTAACTGCATGTTTTTATCCAGATAAACTACTAAAAATGAGTCTTGCATATTTATTCATTCATTCACTCATTAAAAAACATTGCTACATTCATCTTCTATGCACATCTGTTTTATACATAAACCAAATCAGTTTTAGAATATTCCAAGATTTTAACTTTTTATCCATTGTAGTAGCCTAAAAATTGAATAAATATTTGGTATAGTATTTTGGCATTTGGCATTGTAGTTCTTGGTTTATATTATGTGTACTTCAATAATGTATTTAAGTGTTTATAGTCAGTTTTATGCTACTATTTAGAAGATTAGATTAACATAATATTTAGTATTTAAAGTCTCATGATTGTAAAAAATTGTACTGTATAGTAAGAACAGAGAATGCTATATCAAAGGATAATTTACTCTTTCATTAGAAATTTTAAAATGTAGGATTTTATGTTTGAAGATACGTTTGACCTAAATGTCTGACATTTCAGATATATTGGTCAGTGAAGGAAATTACATACTATAGGTGAGTCATAGATGTAATACAAATTTGTGACTACTTATTATATATATATATATATATATATATATATATATATATACATATATACATATATATACACATATGCATGTGTACATGAACATACCTGTGGTATACATGTAAATATGTACATACATATGTGTTTATGTGGTGCTTGAATAACCATATTTATCTTTAAGTTTTTTTGAAGTTTAGTAAGTAATTTTTGTATTGAGTTGTCCTCTTGAACTTTTAAAGGGAATATAATTGAGTTTATTTAAAAACTATATTTAAGTTAACGTGAAAATATCTATCTGTATTTATCTAGATACAGATTTCAATTTCATATGTACTAATTATTTTATTTACATCTTTTTTAGATAACCCATATACAAATTATGTACAAATATCACTCTTGGATTAAAAATGAAGGCTTTATGAAATGTTATCAAATTGTTTAAGCAAGGTAATATTCAAATTTCTACTGTCAACTATTACAGATATTATTGCTTCAAGATGTTTAGACTTGTAGGAATAAATTGAAGAATGAATATTTTTGCCTAAGAGAAAAATGACAATTTACTATGAACCATAAATGGAAAAGCAAAACACTTAGAAATAACACATAATGTAAATGACTCTTCAACTCTGATTACTCAACACTTCCTGTCTTCATATACCCAAATTCTATTCTTACAAAAAATAATATATAAACAATACAAATACACAACACTTTTGTCTTAGTTTAAAATTTATACGTGTTCTATTTAAAATTATTTTCAAATCTAAAATTTGTTCTAAGGATAAAAAGATATCACACTAGGCTAACAGGGCATCATTGTCTATTAGTTTATAATTTTAAAATTGATTGTTTCTTGCTCCATTGCTCTAATTAAATAAGCTGCTCTGATATAGAACAGTTTTGAAGATACATATTCATTTCATATAAGTTTTACAAACAAATTAATACTTATTTATAAATAAATAGCTTTAAATCAATTTACATATTTACATATTTTGGGGGAATAAAAATTAAATTGCTCACAGAATTTTGTGAGAACAAACTATAATCTAATAACCCTACATTTCCATCTGCTCTTTGTTTTGAGGCAAATTATTATTGTTTTGATGCTTAACCACTGAGTGTCATCCAGAGACCTTTTTCATTTTTGAGACCAAGTCTTACTAAGTTCCTTAGGGCCTCCCTAAATTGTGGAGGCTGGTCTTGAAATTGTCATCCTACTGCCTCCTAGTGTGTGCCACTGTGCTTGGAGAGGCAAATTATTTGATGTAGTCCTCATTTTATTTCTTCTGATGATTGCTTCTGATGATTGCTTCCACCATTCCTGAAAGCATGCCTTAACTTTTCTTCATGATCAAATTTGGGAAATATATGTATCTATGCCCTGATTTATCTAGCTTCTACCATATTTTTTTTTCGTCCAGCTTTGCCTCTTATATTTTTCATTTTAAATCTGTTAACCCACTATATATAATAAATGTAATAAAACTTTCTTGTCTTGCTGCAACCATTTTAATAGTATTTTTTGAGTTCCTGCTTTGTGAAAAAATCCATTCTGTCCTCTATTGTTCTTGATGATTTCAATTCCCACCTTCTCTTTATACTCTGTCTTACAGCTACAAATAAGACTTTCTGGCTTTGGCCCTCAGGCTGACTCTTATATTTGAAAACCATTCCAATATTATTCAAATTAAGAACAAATGTTTCACTAAGATTACAATTTCTTCTTGCCTATACATTGCCTTTAACCGGAGTCACACTAAATCAGTGTTTCTATCTTTATGTTTTTTTAAAACACCTGTTTTTAGAAACTTCATTATTTGCTAAGAGACATAGTTTTAATTTTGTTAAAATATTTGAATCACACTTTTTTGGGTGTTGATTTGCTTTGCTGATTTTTTTAGGTATGTTTGTTGTTTGCTGTTATTGTGTTTTAAGAGTAGAGCTAATTCCTCTGTCCTCAAGTTTTGCAATATTTTCATCAAAATTTCTATAGCACCACATATCCTTTGTACCTAGATCTGGTCTTGTGAAGCTGTGTATCCTCTGTACCCTGGGACAGGCAAGGTGCTAATCTCTAGTATATTCACTACAGTATCTCCTGAACTTAACTAGGTTCCTGACATACAATAGTTGCTCAGTAAATACTTATTGAAAGAACAATAGAAATATTAATGAATATAAATATTAATAGAAGTGAATTATAGAACAAATGGAGGTAAAGACAGGAAAATTTCCTTCAGATTTGAAAATTTGGAGATGGTTGGATTCTTTATCAGAATTACCTAGTAATAACAGAATGAAAATAAGAAGGAAAAGAAGAACAAAATGCTTACTATGTTTCAGAGTCTGTATTGTTTCTTATGTATAGTTTCATTAATCTTCAAGATATTCCTATGAGGTGGTATTGTTTCTAAGACCTGAACATTAGAAAACAGAGGTCAGGGAAGTTTGTTTCTTCCATGAGGAAGTGCTAAGCTAAGACTTAAATCCATGTAATGCATGAAGTAATTGTGTGCTTAGTATGCCCTGATTTTAATGGTTTGAGAAGTAAATGGGAAGAAAACAAGTGAAGAAAGTGAAAAATATACTATGCTTTTGGAAAAATTTAAGTAGAGAATAAAGGAATGTTTATGTTGAGGAAGATTTGGAAATAGACAATACATTGTGGAATTTGAACATAAGTATGTACTATGATTAAATTTTTGTCAGTGGGGTTTGAAATAAGAAAAGTCAATTGATAATGTAAAATCCTGGAGTCTTTGGGAGGGTATGTAATTTTGAGTAAAGATATTCCTAAATTATTCTTAATTATAAAGAAGAGGGAACACATTTAAAGGGTGAATATGGTAAGTTTATAATTGCAAAGTGGCACAAAGTTAAGGGACTTGATGTATAAACCATTCAGAATTTTTTTTCTTTCTTCTTTTTATTTCTCCCATTATAGAATAGGAATTAGAGGAGAAAAAGCCGTATGACTGAACAGGAAACCAAGGAAGAATGAATAATTGGTTTCAATGATATTGTTGGTAAAACAGCATATTGCAAAGATAGAGGTAAGAGAACACCTGCTGGGCTCTCTCTCATGAGGTTGAATGGGCTCATTCTCACAAAATTATTGCACCTATGATTAATAAATAACCTCCAGAAGACTTTAGTAATTGCTTTAATGATCTTTATATAACTTGTTTTACAGACATCACATTGCATAGTGGACCTTGAGAATTATAAGTAGGTTATATTTGAATTATTATTTGAATCATTTGAGACTTAGAACTATGTTATAATGTTGTCAGTTGCAATCCATTGGGTTATTACAAAAGAAAGAAAAATAAAAGAAACAAAGGAGGGAGAGAGGGAGAAAAAATGACTCTAGCATAGATTTAGTTTGTTATTAAAATTCTAATACAATGATATTTTTACAATACATTGAAAATGTAAACTGGGTTTCAAAGGTTTCAGTGGTTGATTTATAAGCAGTAAATCAATATTTTTTTCCTTTGACACACATTACACATGCTCAACTAAGTGTGAGTTAGTATTGTGATTATGAAAATATATATAATAATATGGAGCATGACCCTTGCCTTCAAGAGACTAATAATGTTTCTGTAATGATAGGAAAAAACACATAAAATAATTAGAGCATATTCATGAGATAAACTGTAAAATTGGATTTCATATACAAGAGAAGAAAGAGAAAGAAAAGGTCAGCATCAGCTAAAGTAATCAAAAGAATGCTACAGTGAGGTAGATGGAACCTATTCTAGGTCATAAGAAATAAGTATGATTTAGATAAACAAAAAGAAAGGTGAACACAAACCAGAATAGCCTAATACGGGGAGTCAGGTTTGAAGGTGATAAAGGGCAAGGGTCTTGGAGGATGAAAATGCTTCTGCAAGTAACTAAAGTCATCAGACCACAATCAAAAGTAATTGTACAAAATTCTCAGTAAAAAACAAACAGTAACTGTGGCAGATATTCTGACTGCCTGCAACATTAGGAGCAGCAGATCCACCAGATGGGATGGCAGAAACCAGAGATGGGGTGGATCTTTTAAAAATAGGCATCAAGCTACCCATTAAATTGAAAAGCAGAGCCCAGGATGGTGACAGGTTTTGAAAAGAATGGGCGGAAAGAAACACAAGTCACAATTTGGTTTTTCAGAGTCACACTTGTATAAATGGAAAATATCTTCAAATATGAAAGATGAAAATGCAAAACACAAACCTAAAAGCCCTTTTTCAATTTGTATTTTCTCTGAGTTTTTGCACTTCACATTCCTATTTCTTGTGTCAAATTATTATCCTCTGATCTTCGTATACTTAATTTCTCTAATGAGTTCACATGAATAAAAGTAAACTTTGGATAATAACCAAATCAGCAATAAATAGTATCAAGAGAAAACAGTGCTTTTCAACTTGACAACTTTGACTGTACTTTTAAAAGTTCAATCTTACTCTTTATTTCTAAAATTATTTTAGCTTCTTTGTTTTTAATTTGCTGCTTTCCTTCTGGTGTGGATTTGACTCATCTCTCTTAAAGGCTTTATAAAAGGGAAGTATTCCTTTTGCATTTACTTGGGTTACAAAATAGGTCTTGATTGAATTTGTTGGCATCTTGGAGATCCAAATGATATGTATCCCTACTTTATATAACTGGTAAGTCCACATGAAGTCTATCAAGAATATGAGATGTTCAATACATCTAGATACAATAGATATGAACAAATAAATAAATAATTGGCCAAATGAAACAAATGATTAAACGTATTTACAGATTAAATAAGTAATAATAGTTTATAATTTTTTAGATTTTTCTAATGTTCTAGTGTTATGAGAATGTAAGACAACTATACATTTTTGCTGATCTTTCTTTTTCAAGTGGGGTAAAACATACTGCAGGAAAAAAATATAAGATAATAAACTTCTTATGCTCATCTTTAATTTAAATGGATTTTAGACAAAATATATGGTTAAAAAACTTCTTTGTGCCACAGTGAAGAGATTTTATTTTTATATGCTTATTTATCCCATTCCTAAAGGATAATATATATATATAAAATAAAATGGAACAATTAAATAGGGTACAGTTTATATTATGAAAAAATAATTGGCCTTAGTTATATTGATGTTTGAAACAATTATAATTATTATTCAAAAGTGTTTCCTTCTTATAGAATGTGGCTCAGTATTCATAAACTATGACCATTTGGCAGGCGGGTAGAAATAGGCACACAGATATAATTATAATGATAAGATCATTTTCATATTAAATCTATTTTATAAAATAAACTGATTATATTATATGAGTTTTTGTATCATGTAAAAGCTAATGTGTGGGAGACTGAGTATATCTCAAAAAAGTGATTTTCATCTTTATCCCTAGAGTTGATGAATATCTTATTACATCATATTCAGGACTTAGTAGATGTGATATAATTTAGGATGTTGGGATAGGGAGTTTCTCTTCTGTTTATGATGTTATTACAAGGGCGCAAACAGGAATGTTAATAATAAAAAGAAATTCACATGATGACAAAAACAGAGGTAAAATGGTACATGGTTACTTTTGAAGGAGGAAGAATGGACCACAAAACTGAAATATGGGTAGCCTCTGTAAGGGGAAAATGTAAGGGGACACACCTCCAGTTTTCTCCAGAAGGTTTGAGCTCTGCCAACACCTTGATCTTAACCTCTTAAAAACTCATGTTGGGGCGGGCATAGTGGTGCACACCTGTAATCCCCGAAGCTCTGGAGGCTGAGGCATGAGGATCATGAGTTCAAAACCAGCCTCAGCAACTTAGCTAGGCCCTAAGCAACTCAGTGAAACCCCATCTCTAAATCAAAATATAAAATAGGGCTGGGGATATGGCTCAGTGTTTAAGTGCCCCTGAGTTTAATCCCTGGTACTCCCCATCCAAAAAAAAAAAAAATTATGTTGGTCTTCTGACCCTCAGAACTGCAACCTAATAAATACTTGTGACTTCAGGCCATTGAGATTCTGGTAATTTGCTACAGCAACACTAGGAAACCAATGCAGTCACTTGGGTTTCTCTACACAGTGCATATGGGAACATATAGAAGGAGCTTCTTAAGGACATGCCTGATATTGTTTGGGCCTTAGAAATCTGAAAATGCTGACTTAATTTCGCCTTTTTTCCATTTGAATTGAAGTGACTTGTCCATTGGCTTCCAGCCAGAAGTAAAGGCACTCCTTTCTAGAAGGAGACATGTCATCTATAGCTTCAAACATGTTTTAAATATTTGTAAGAAAAATTTTCAGTAAAAGATCAAAGTTTCGTCCAAAATATTATGAGACATAATAAAAATGGGGAAAAGGTAATTGAAATCAAACAGTTAAATAATAGATAAGACCATGAATAGATTATTAATTATGTTTAAATTTAAAGGATTAAAAACTCCAAAGGACAAATAGCATACCTTAAATATAAGGTAAAAGAAAAAGGTTGATTAAAAGAAATTAAAATAATACAATGAAAACACAAACCAAATAAAATATTATTTATTTATTCCAATGTTAAACAAAGTCAACTTTAAGTTAGAACAATGAAAAGAAATTTGAAAAAAAAATCACTCAAAACAAATGAATCCTTCTGGGTGTAGAGGCACAATTATCTAGTAGTAGTTATCCCATATACTCAGGAGGCCTTGGTAAGAGTGTTAAGTTCAAAGCCAGCTTCAGTTATTTAGCAAGAGCCCCCCAAGCCACCCCTCAAAAAAAAAAAAAAGCTGGGGATGTAATTCAGTGGTATAGTGGTAAAGCACCCTGGGTTCAATCCACAAGGAAGATATTCCAAACATAAATAACTATACAACATAATAAAAGAGCTTCAGAATACAGAAAGGAAAAATAATATTTAGAGATAACAAGAAATAAACCAATCCATATTCTTATGAAAATATATTAAAAACAATTATACTGTGATAAAACAAGAGATTTAAAAATCAAGAGTGAAATAGAAAAATCTGATAAAATACAATTAAGAGCCTTGACAAAAATTACATATATTGAACAATGAAAACACTACACTTTCTAAAATCTAGTAAAATCTTTCTAAACCTACTAATGTCTTAGTCATAAAGCATGATAGTTTCATATGACTGAATCAATTTATAGTCTATTATCTTAATGCAAATAATTAATTTACATAAAATTAAATACATAAAAATTATCAAGACAATTTCCAAAGTTTAAACAAAAATTGAACCAAAGCATTCAGAGTTTGAAGTATGAATCATAATACCAATAAGAAAAATATTTTGAGATGAAAGATAATGAAAAATAGAGTTAAAATTAGAGTCTCAAATTCAGAAATGAATGAAAAATGATCTCTGTATGTATATATCTCAGTTTTAAAATGCATATGTTTAGGGCTGGGGATGTGGCTCAAGTGGTAGCGCGCTCGCCTGGTATGCATGCAGCCAGGGTTCCATCCTCAGCACCACATACAAAGATGTTGTGTCCACCGATAACTAAAAAATAAATATTAAAAAAATTCTCTCTCTCTCATTCTCTCTTTAAAAACAAAATTTAAAATGCATATGTTTATATAACAAAATAAAAAAATGGAAAAAGATAGTAGCAGAAATGATAAAACAGAACATAAAAATATAAGAAAATCAACTATGAAAAAACTAAGTTCTTTGAAAAACCAATTATTATCCATAAAACAAAACATAAGAATAATTAATAAATTCACTGATATTTGCAATGAAATGTTGACATCATTATAGTCACTTCAAATGTAAAAACGATAATAAAGAATATTATTAACAACAAATGTGAAGAAAAAATAGTTGTACGTCTGGTAATGAAAATGAATCTGAAAGAAAATCCATCGATGAAAATATCCATATGACTTCATGAATTAAATTTCTCAAAGTATTTAAGGTAATAAAATTAACAAAAATTACTCCAAAAAAGTAAAAGTAGGAGGAGCAGTTTAAAGTCATTTAACTAAATTTTCATAATTTTTGCTAACAGACCTTATAAAGATAATAAGAAAGGAAACTATACAATACCTATTTTAAGCACAGATAAAATAAAAACTAAATAAAGAATTAAAAAGTGGAGTGCACATATATTAAAATATAATAGGTAATGACTCAACTGGAATTATTCTAATAGTGAAAAGATCACTTAATATTTGAAAACTGGTGAAAGCAATTTATAAACTAATGGAATAAAATATAAAAATTATTCAATAGTTTCTTACTCGAAGAATATGCATTTCCTAATACTTAGAACAATCTTATAATATATAATTTATCCAGTGTCTAGTAATTTTTACTTTGATAAAATATTTCATTAATGGCAATATAGCAAGTATGATATTTTATGATACTAAAATACTAAAAATTTCCCCTTTGATATTATCAGTGAGAAAATGGTGGACATTCTTACAACTTATACTTAGCATTTATTTCAGATAATCCAGCATGAAAAAGAAAAAGTGTTTTCAATTTGCAGGATTATATACTCAGATGATCTAAAATAATTTATACACTATATAGAATTTAGAAGCAATTTTTTAAATGGAAAGTTTCAACTATATATAAATGTTTACTCAAATTTTTATATACTAACAACAGATAAAAATAAAATTTTAAAAGATACATTGTTTTCAATAGCATCAATGTCAATTACTTAACACATAATCAAAGGAGCAATACAAAAGAATACTACATAAAATAAAACATGCCGAATATTACTGATAAACATAAAAATTTAAATAAGGGACTGTATTAAAATTAAAAGTGAATCAACCAAGTGGTGTTGTCCATTTTCCCACAAAGCAACTGAACAATCCAACTGAACAATCTAACCTGAGTGTCTTCCAGAAAATCCCTCTGGGAAAAAAGTTGAATATTCCATCTACCCACACATGGATCCAGAAAACAGCAACTCCAACTCATCCTCTTGCAGGATAGTTATCCTGAGAAACTTGGCCTACAAGGGCCCTGAGAAGTTGACTGGTCATCCCACCTACCCTCCCAATATTGAGAAAGCATTCAGGCAGGCTTTCCTGAGCAAGTAGACCTCTTGGGGCCCTTCAAAAGCATGTGTAAATATTCAAACACTGATGAGTGTCCTGCAAGGGTATAGTGATATAGTGGGGGCCTGGTCCTCAGATATTGACAGATGACCTCCTACACTAACAGACACATAGCATGAAACCTTCTTTCGAATTCTGAAAAAGTTCCACACCTTTATGATGCTATCAGAAACTGGTATGCAGCCATGTCTTGATTATATAAGCCTTCCAGAGCTGCCATGTCCCAGGGGAAATGATGGGTGCCCCAAACTCATCAGTAGGCATAGTACCCCATTGAACCTACCCTTCACAGTGTGCTGCATTTCAAATGGTTGAGAAATGCCACTAATTCCTTTTGCATAGGCCATGGAGGAACCCAGAGGTATCACCAACATAGATTACAGTTTAAGATGTTATATGGACCATATGCTACTGCACCTATGTGAAATAACAACCATCAAAGCTGACCCAACTGACATCCTAGGACAAGTTCCCAGGAAAAGATCTTTTATGAGAAAAAAACTGTCATATAAAATTGATAGAGGAAATTGATCTGCTCTTACACACATAAATGCAGGGATTCAATAAGCACGAACAAGCAAGATAACATGATATTGACTTACTATCAACATATCAAAAAGAAAATTAAATCAATGAACTGGAAAAAAATGATTTTAAATAAAGTTATTTAAGTAAATGAAATAAAATTCAAAAGATTATAGACAGGCAATTCAAAAAAATTAGGAAGATAATTTATTTTCTGAATAGGAAATTCAGCAAGCAATAGAAATTATAAGAAACAATTAAAATATGTATCTAAAAGACATTGTATACAAAATTTAAAAATACAGTTGAAAGTCCCAATATCAGGTTGAATTAAATAGAAGAGAAAATTTCTGAGACTGAAGACAGGTCTTTTGAAAAACACTAAGCATAAATCTTTTTTTAACTAAAAATAATGAGGAAAGACTTTGAAATATATGGAACACTCTTCAGTGAAAAAAAGTTTCACATTATAGATTTTACAGAAGGTAAAGGGATGGTTTATTGAAAAAAAACAGTTTTACATACATGAATAATAACAAGAAAAAAAATATTATCACTATAGATCACCAAATCCCAAAGATCTGAGCAACAAGGGAGGGGTAAAGTAACAATTGATAGATTCTAATATAATAGGATTTGGGGACTTCAACAAATAACTTTTGGCAATGGACATATTATCTAGACAAATATTAATGAAAACAATTAATATTTCCATTAAGAAAAATAGACTTCATCTATACTATAGAAAAAATGACCTAAAAACATTTACAGAAAATTTTGTCCAACAGATGGAGAATACACAATTTTAAGCAGCTTATGAAGCATTCTCCAGTATATATCATATGTTTGGATACAAAATATTAAAAAAAGTACTGATCAGCAATTTTTTAAAAAATCAGTATTATATCATGTATCTTCTTTTACCAAAATGGAATAAATGTAGAGATTTCTAATTGCAATTAGAAATATGCAAAAATTAGATATTTTGCAAATACATGGAAATTAAACAACAATCTGATGAAACAATAGGTAAACAAAGAAATCTAAAATTATGTTTAAAAATTCTTGAAACAGATACCCCTAGAACAGTATATATCAAAACCTATAGGACAGAGCAAGAGAAGTGCTAAGATGGAATTTTACAGCAATACTTGCTCACATAAAAAAGAGAAGGATTTCAAATATGTAACCAAAGATTCAACTCAAGGAAGTAGAAATAATAAACTAAATAAAAAATTATCAGAAGGAAAGAAATATAAAAGATAAAAGCATAAATAAATAAAATGGAGACAAAAAATACAAAAGATTAACAAAGAGTTGGATTTCTGGAAAGGTAAAATCAATAAACCTGTTATTTGCTACACTAAAAACAAAAGTTAAATTAAAACAAAAGGCAAATTAATAGAAATTAGAGATGAAAAATGTTACATTCTAACTTATATCAGAGAAATACAAAGAATCATTTAAATTATTATTACAAACTACATGAACAAATTGGAAAACACATGAATTATAAACATTTGGAGACATATAACCTATTAAAATTGAACCAGAGACACGATAAATTTAAACAGTCCAAATATGAGTTATAAATTCAATCAATAATAAAAAGTCTCTGAACAAAGTGATGGACCCGACAAATGCCTTCATTGCTGAATTTTACCAGTGCTGTGTAAGGGAAAATAAATAAATAAATGGCATCAAAATAACAAAGGTGGAATTCAAGTTATTTAACTATAGATAATTTTATATGCAGAAAACCCTGAAGACTCTACCAAAAAAAAAAAAAACATTTTGTACAGATAAAAAATAATTCAGTATTGTTGAAGGATGCAAAAACAATACATAGAATTTCAGTAACTAATGTATGTAAACAGAAATGAAGAAAACAATTCCATTCACGACTAATACAAAATATATTAAATACCTGGGAATAAATACCCAAGGAAGTATATACTCTATAATAAAAAGTGCAAAGCTGATTAAAGAAATTGAAGTGGTCACACACATACACCCAAAAATAAATGGCAAGGAATCTCATATTCATAGATTGGAAGAATAACTATTGTTAAAAAGTCCATACTATCCAAAATGATTTAAAGATTCAATGCAATCAATCCCCATGAAAATATCAGTGGCATTGTTAACATTCGCATGAAGGAGACAATCTAAAATTCAAATGGAATAACAAAATGCTCTCTATACCCCAATCTTTTTTTTAATGACAGTAAAGTATACTTTTAAATAGTATACATACATAGAATAAGTATAATTTGTCCCATTTAGGATCTCTTTATTGTGGTTGTACATTAAGTGGGGTTATATTGGTCATGAATTTATAAATGAGGATAGGAAACATGTCCAATTCATTCTACTGTCTTTCCTATTACCATCCTCCCTTCCTTCCCTTCATTCTCCTTTGTCTAGTCCAATGAACTTCTGATCTTTCCCTCCCTTGTTAGGGGTTAGCATCCACATATCAGAGAGAACTCCCCCCCCCCCCCCCGTGCGGATAACTGGCAGTTCCATCCATTTTCCTGCAAATGCCATAATTTAATTCTTCTTTACAACTAAGTAATATTTTGTTATTTATATATATGACATTGCCTTTATGAATTCATCAGTTGAAGGGTACATAGGTTGGTTTCATAGCTTGGCTATTGTGAATTGAGCCACTAGGAGCATTGAAGAGGTTGTGTCACTGCAGTATGGTGATTTTAAGTCCTTTAGGTATGAACCACGGAGTAGGATAACTGGTTCAAGTGGTTGTTCCATTACAATTTTCTAAGGAATCACAATAGTACTTTCCTGAGTGGTTATACCAATTTGCAGTCCTACTAGCAATGTATAAGTGAACCTATTTTCCCACATCCTCTACAACATACATTGTTGCTTGTATTCTTGATAATTGCCATTCTGAAGGGAATGAGACGGAATCTCAGAGTAGTTTGGATTTCATTTCTCTTATTGCTAGAGATATTAGAAATTTTTTCATATATTTTTTAATCTTTTGTATTTGTTTCCTCTGTGAAGCACCTGTTCAGTTCCATAGCCTATTTATACATTGGGTTATTTGCTATTTTCGTGTTAAGTTTTTGAATTCTTTGTATATCCTGGAGATTAATGCTCTTTCTGTGCTAGTGGTAAAGATTTTCTCCCATTCTGTAGGCTTTCTGTTCACATATTGATTGTTCCCTTTTCTGTGAAGGAGTTTTTAGTTCAATGACATCCCATTTATTTATTCTTGATTTTATTTCTTCTACTTTAGGAGTATGATTGAGGAAGTCAGTTCCTAAATTAATATGGTGAAAAGTTAGGTCTACTTTTTCTTCTCGTAGGTTCAGAGTCTCTGGTCTAATGCCCAAATCCTTAATCCACTTTGAGTTTAGTTATGGGCAGGGTGAGAGAGAGAGGTTCAATCTCATTCTACTACATTTGGAAATGGCCATAGTACCAAAATGCTATGCACATTTAAAGCAATTCCTATTAAAATTCAATGATATTCTTCATTGAAAAAGTAGTCATGAAATTCACTTGGAAAAAATAAGAAACCTAGAATAGGTAAAGCAATAATTAGCAAGAAAAGCAATGCAGGAGGCATCACAATACCAGACCTTAAATTATATTACAGAGCTATCATATTAAAAAAAGGCATGGTATTGGCACAAAAACAGACATGAAGTCCAATGGAACAGAATAGAAGACACAGAATTAAACCCACATGAATACACCTGTCATACTAGATGAAGGTGCCATAAACATACATTGGAGAAAAGATGGTCTCTTCAACAAATGGTGCAGGGAAATCTGGAAAAACCCAGTACAATCTTGATGAAAAGAACTAAGTTGGAGTCATCAGAATACCTACCCTTAAAACATACTGCAAAGTGACAGTTATCAAAGCAGAATGGTAATAACACAAAAAAAAAATTCTAAAATTCCCTGAAGTATATAGTCAAATGGGACAAAAATAGAGGACTTGAAAAAAAAATCTACACATTTGGCCAAGTGATCGTCAACAAAGATGCCTGAAACACATTGGAAAAGGGACACTCTCTTCAATAAAAGATGCTAGGAAACCTGAATATTTATAAACATTCAAAGAAAATTTGACCTTTATTTCTCAACTAAAACTACATCAAACTAAAATTTAAAACCTAAAATTGTGTAACTACTAGAAGAAAACATACAGGAAATACATCAGGGCCTTCATATATACCAAGAGTTTCTGGAAGCTGTCAAAAATATAGGTAGCCAGGCATGGTGGCGCAGCCCTGTAATCCCAGCATCTTTGGAGGCTAAGACAGAAGGATTGTGAGTTCAAAGCTAACCTCAGCAATGGTGAGGTGCTAAGCAACTTAGTGAGACCCTGTCTTTAAATAAAATATAAAATAGGGCTGGCGCTGGGACTCAGTGGTTGAGTGTCCCTGAGTTCAATTCCTGGTACAAAAAAAGAGAGAAAAAAAAATAGGCAATGTAATTCCAGAAAACTGGGAGGCTGAGCCAGGAGAACTGCAATTTGAGTAAGGCTCAGCAACTTTGTGAGACCATGTCTCAACATAAAAACAAATAAAAAGGACTTGGAATATAATTCAGTAATAGAATATTCCCAGATTTGATTTGCAGTTCCAAAAACAAAACAAAAAACAAAAGAGTCAAAACAAAACACTTCCAACAAACACAGAAGTAAAAACTATTTAAAAATAGACAAACGGGAACATATCAAACTAAGAAGGCTCTGCACAACAAAGGGCACAATCCATGGAGTGGAGAGACAACTTGCACCATGAGAGAAAACATTTGCAAATATTTTTCAAGGAATTAATACACATAGTGCACAAGAGACAGAAACAAATGACAACAACAAAGTATAATATTAATGAAATTTAAATATGGTCAAAGTACCTGAATTGATATTTCTCAAAAGAATATTCAAAGAGCCATTAAATTTACAAAATGCTCAACACTATTAATCATCAGGGGATTTAAATTAAAACCATAATAAGAAGTCATCTCACCCAAATTAGAATAGCTGTAATAAAAGGAACAACAACAACAACAAAAAGCTGGGAAAGTTATGGCGAAAAGTTAGTAACAAAAGTTATTAGTGTTTGCTTCTTTTGGGCCAGGTAAATCCGTACAGATTTTATGCAAAGAAGTGTAGTGATTCCTCAAATACTTACTGATAGAAATACCATATTATCTAGCTAGCACTTTACTGGGTATTTATATCCAAAGAAAATAAAATCAATCTATCAAAGAGATACCTGAATTACCTTCTTTCAATATCACATCACTATTCTCAGTACCAAGGTATGAAATCAGCTTAGGTGTCCATTGACACATAAATGAATTAAATTTGTGGTGTATATTCACAATAGAATATTATTCAGCCAACAAAAGAGTCAATTTCTGTCATTTGTGCCAACATGAATGAAGCCCTAGGACATTATTTTAAGTTAAACAAGCCAAGCCGAGAAAGACATGTACTTATATTGGGGAACTAAAAAAAATGATGGTATAGAAGAGCAGTGTAGGACAGTGACAAAGGGATTTTAGAAGTGTAGCGGGGAGGAGAGAGAAAGAAGCTGTATAACAGTCACCAAAATACAGATAGAAGGAATAAGTTGCAATATTCTATAGCAGAGTAACATCACAATAGTTCACAACATTTTTATATAGAATTCACAATACACAATAGTTCATCACAATTTTATATAGAATTTACAAAGAACATATCTAGACATAGAATAATGAATGCTTAAGAAGTTGAAAATAGTAATTATCCTGATTAAATCATTTCACATTATCATACATATATGGAATTATCACATTCTATACCATATATCTGTATGTCACTAAATATTTCTTAAAATTATGAATAAACAGATCAAATAACAAAAAAATAAAAAGTGATAATATTTAAGATTCTGTGATATATTTCATGGACAGTACTCAAGAAATGCTCAGACTTATGTAGTTACTTTATTCATGACAATAATGTTTCCTATTGCAGAAAGGAAATGGTAGTGTTTTCAAAATAATGTTAGGCCAATTCATTATTCATATTGAAAAAGTGAGTTTGTATCTGTCATCATATGTAAATATTAAATCCAAATGGATGCAATTGTAAATGTGTTAGGTGAAACTATAAAATCCTAGATTTAAGCATCAAAGTTTATTCATGACACTGGAGCAGGAAAAGTTTTTTATTTTGTTTTTAAGTAAGACATGTAAGGAGTAAAACCAAAGTGAAAGATTGTTAAAATGGACATCTTTAAAATTAAAATTATTTATTAAATGTGTCAACATGAGAGCTGAAATATAAGACAGATTTAAAGAACACATTCATAATATATTTATCTAATAAAGTATTCCTATACAAAATATACAAAGAAATTAAAGTTTAATAAGAAAAGGGATAGGCAGCCTCCAAGGAAAAAGAGTTAAATAATTGATATTTATAAAAAGGTAATCCTTATGGTTAATAAACTCATAATAAAATGCTCATGTTACTTGCTAATCATAGAAATAAAAATTAAAATTACTGTTATGTGTAACTACTTTCAGTGGAATGTTTTGAGGTATTGTTGTGAATTGGCAAAGATAAAAAACCCTGAAACTTGTATATTTCGTATTGTGGTGCATTGATCTGAGTGTATTTAATTATAAACGCTTTGAAGAAATCTCAGTTTACAAAGCTCAGTGCACAGGAGGCTGAAGACAGTCTGTGTATGTGACTGTGTGTACACACTTGTGTAATATTCATGATGGTTCATTGCTGATCCTTCAGTAAGAATTCATCAAATTATTAATATTAGGACTTCTCAACATTCCTTATTAGTTATGTATTAGTGTCTAGGGTTGCTGTAGCAAATGATCTGAAATTGCATGCTTTTAACAAAAGAAACTTAATCTCTCACTTCAGAAAGCTGGAAGTCTCAAATTGAAGGAGCAACAGGGATATTTCCTTCTGGAGTGTTTGAGAATCTGTTCCATGCCACTTTCCTGGCTTCCACTGGCCAGTCCATTCCTGCAGTTCCATGGCTTGAAGATGCCTGTCCAATACTCTGTCTTCACATGGCCCTCTATATATCTATATCTATATTTATATGCATATATATATACATACATATATAATATATATATAAATGAAACATGATTAATTTTTAACAAAACTATATTTTATTACAGTGCTTTCATCATTCATACATGTTGGTTGTTTTTCTGTCTTTGATAGAATGGACTTAAAATTTAAATTTCACAAAATGAACAAACAAAACAAAATTATTTTGTGGAAATTAATCTGCTTTAAATAACTGCATTTCTAAGCTTAAAGTAAGTGACCACTGAATGAATTAGTTATTATATTTTAAATAATTATATACACTAATGTTATAAAATTTAGTGTTATGAAGTTAAAATTTGAAAGACAAAAGGCCTAATTTTTCATATTGTCACATCATTTAAACATTTATCCTGAACACATATTAGATTAAAGCCACTAATCACATAAAAGTATTATAGATTTTCTCCTTATAAAAAAACTGATTTTTTTTTTACATTCTAAAGACAATTTCAGATTTAGCTCTCACCTTTCCAAAAACCAATTTCTTTCTTATTTTACATGCAATATGTTCATCATGATTTTCTATGTGGCATATTGTAATTCTATCTTTAATCCATATAGCTTTTAAACTAAATCTCAATTTCCAAATTAAAGAGTGCTTTAGCATTTCTTGTTTATATGCATGCCAAAATACCTTATCTTGGTTTATAATGTTGTTTGTAAGCTCTGGAGATACTAATGCTAATTTCATCTTTGTTACATTCTTGGATAATCTGTTCTGAGGCTTTGTGTATTGCTGACATACAATGTTCAGATTTTATTTTTCCTTAGTGGAGCCTGTTGTTTAGTCTTGCTATCACTAAAGCTTGTTATCGTTTATCCTGCTCATTCAGCTGCAAGGTTCAATCCCTGTCCATCATGCTCTCTAATGCCCAATCTCGGTACTTTCTTGCAACTTATTGTTTTTGTTTATTGGCATAAGCTCTTTTTCCCCTTTGGGAAGATCATAGTTTGTCTTATGGTAAGAACCATTTAAAGTTTTTCTTTTATTTCAAAAACATAGTACAGACTAGCATTTGTTTTGTTGTTGGAAAATAGACTGGTGTCTCTCAGTAACAATATATTTAAAATGAGAAATTACAATTATTAGAAAATAAGGTTAGCTAGTATTGATTGTAGCATATATTAAACAACCTTAGGTTAGCCAACAAAGTGTGTTTATAAACAAAACAATACCGCCTTTTAAAATAGTCTAGGAGAAGCATTAAACACAGAACCACGTAAAACAATTCTCAAACACAGTGGTATAAAGTTCAGTTAATCAGATATTTACAAAATGGAACTGTAGAATTTCTGCAATCCCGAAACACATGGATTAGCAAACTTCTATTACCATTAACAAGCATGTGCTACATAATAACATTTCAGACAAAGACAAAAGACATGTAATTACAGTGGTTCTATAAGACTATAATGGAGCTAAAAAATTCTTATCACCTAGTGATATTATAGCACTTGTAAGATCATAGCCCAATACAGTCCCCAGGTGTCTGTGGTGATGTGGTGTAAAACAGCCTAGTTTGCTACCAGTTATATAAAAATATAACCCATACAATTACACACAATGCACATTTGACAAAGATTGTTTGTGTATTTGCTATACTAAACATTTTAGAGTGTGTACCTCTACTTATAAAAACATGTAATATAAAACAATAGGCTGTGGTAAATGGACAGCATCTTCAAACATCTCCTGTTTATCTCTGGATTACATTATTTTTTCATGGACTTGATTTCATCTTGTGTTATTTTGCTTATCAAGCCAATAGGATATACCATAAATAGATATTCCATAAAACCTAGGTGTGTTATAGGATTTAGATTACAGGTTATTGTATTGTTATAGATTACAGGTTATTGTATTGTTATTGTATTGGGGTTTATATAAGAATTAAATTGTCTGATGACAGATTTCTCAGAGTGTATTTTCATTATTAAGTGGCTCCTTATTGCATTTGTAATGTAAGAAGTAATAAATAAAGTTCCAGGTTTATGAACAATGTCCCATTCCACATCATCTTGGCATTCACCATTCCATGCATTTAGAAGTCGCTGCTGGAAATTACTGCTGAAATTAATGACTTTATCACAAGCATTTTCCTAGAAAATGGGCCCAAAATGCAAGGCAAAAAGATGCTGAGGAAGAAGTCCTCATCAAATGATGGTATACGAGAAAAATAGTCTTCAATATAGAGAAGACAACACATAGGTAACCTAGGACTATCAGAAGTCCACAAACTGTGAGCATCCACATTAAGTGAAGGCTTGTTAAAAGTTCTAGTGATCCATGCTAGGCCTATTGAGTCAGAATCCTTTGTGGACAGACTTCAGAGTCTGTTTTATTTAACTAGATCTCCAGGTAGACCTTATAAATGCTAAAATTTGAGAAGAATTGTTTTATACCTGTTGTCCAAAAATCTTTTCTGTGAAAGGTTATGTTTCCTAGTGTGAGTGTTTCAAATTAGCATAAATTTAAGTCATTAAAACAACACAAGTTTATGATCATACAGTTGTGGAGGTCAGAGGTCCAACATCCTTCTCACTGGGATAAAGTCAAGCTATTAGGATTGATTCCTCCTGGATATTCTAGTGGGAAAGCTCTTTCCTTGTCTTTGCCAATTTCTCGAGGTTACACGTATCCTTGACTTGTGATCCTTTCTCCATCTCAAATCAGCAGTGTTGTGTTGCTATGCTTTCTGCATGGATTCTATTTCTATGTTCACATTGCCTTCTTCAGTCTGGTTCTTTAGCCTCACTTAGAGTTTCTGGAGATTACGATGTGGGTATCTTTGGAGCACCATTATTCAGCCTGAAACAGTTAAGATATAAATATACTTAGCACTGTCTTTCAAGAGGCAAAATTGAAACTGTTATATAGGCATCTTCTATATTCAGAGAAAAATCTTCAACCTGCTTCATTTCTTGTCGTGGGCCTTAGGTGTGTAGCTAATAGTGTAAAGTTCTGCCTCCTCCTCCACCCATCATTTTCATCATCTAACCCAGGAATATGCAGATCCTTGTGCTCTTTTCTTCCTAAAGAATTTCATAGAGCTCGAGTTGTGGCTCAGTGATAAAGCACTAGCCTCGCTTGTGTGGAGTACTGGGTTCAATTCTCAGCACCACATAAAAAATGAATAAATAAAATAATGATATTGTGTCCAACAACAACAACAACAACAACAAGTTAAAAAGAATTTTGCAAATTCGTTTTGGGTGGCTGTACAGAGATGAGGCAACTTTTTGAATCCCCAATGACAACCTACACTGAAATTGCAATGCTCAGTGCTCATAAGTTTCCCACAGAAGGATTACCAGTGTGAAAATGAGTTGGGTCCTGTGCATTAGTAAGGCGCAGGCATTGTAGACCACAAAGGCAACTGCTAGGAGTAACAGGTTCAAAGGTTGGTTATCATGATTCTCGGTGTTAGATTTCTAGAATGGTATCTCCCTCCATAGGGGCAATAAAAACCTCTATTCTATCATTTACCTAAGGTAACCCCTGGGAATGAGCATCATCATTGTAGTAAGTAAGGCATGCTTTTGGAACAAGCCATGAGATTGGGGATGAAAGTGAATGAAGTTGCTCATGCCAGTGCCTTCTACTTCCTTCCTTCCCTTTTCGCCCATGAGGCCCCCCTGCCCCACTATGCTTCCTGTACTAATGTTGTGAATTAACTCCTTGGACTTAAACCTGTTCTTCGGGAGTACCCCTCATACACACATCTAGGGCCTATTGTGGTCAGAGATAGTAGAAACGTTTGTAGGAGTAAATTCTATTCATCAACTCTATACAAATTATAGGCCAGGCATAGTAGTGCATGCCAGACTCAGCAACTTAGTGAGGCCCTATCTGTTTTAGTCAGCTTTTTCTCTGCTGTGACTAAAATATCTCACCAGAACAATTTTAAAGGGGGAAAAGTTTATTTGAGGACTCACAGTTTCCGAGGTGTTAGCCCACAGAAGTCTGGTTCCGTTTCTCGGGGCTCAAGGTGAAGCAGAACATCATGTTGGAAGAGTGTGGAAGAGGAAACAGCTCACATGATGATCAAGAAGCAAAGAAAGAGGTCTCCACTTGCCAGATATAAATATATACCCCAAAGCCATGCCCCTTATTTACCACTTCCTCCAGCCACACCCTATCACTTCTGATACTACTCATTAATCCCTATTAGGGGATTATTTCACTGATTGGGTTAAGACTCTCATAACACAATAATTTCTCCTCTGAACCTTTTTGTATTATCTCACACATGAATTTCGGGAGGGGGGAACCTCACATCCAAACCATAGCACTATCTCAAAATAAAAATGAATAGAAAGGACAGGAGATGGAGATGGAGATGTACTCAGTGGCAAAGCTTCCCCTGGCTATATGTATGTGTATATGTAAATAATTATAATTATAAACTAATTATACACTTTATTTCTAATCAGTTTTTTTAGTAGATAGAAAAGTTTTATTTTACTAATGCTTTTATATTTGCTTTCACTTTTTTCCCATTGTTTATTATCATGGTATTGTATATAGATTGAAGATTATGGTAATATTAATAAGGCAACATACACAGAAATTACCTAAATGGGACAGAAGAGAAAATTATCTAAGAATATAAGAAAATTTATTACAAAAGCCCTTCTTTTTTGAAATTAAATTGCTTAAGCTTCTAATATTTAAAAATAATTCTAGAATAATAAAGAACTATTCATGTTTTTACCAACTTGTCAGAGTAGTCTCAAAGTCAACTAGTACCTAGCCCTCTGCTGAAGTTCAAATAGTGTTTCTCTAGTACAAACTCAGAATCCAAGTTTGAAGTCAGAAAAAACTGTTTGTTTTCATTGAGGTGAAAAGATGACTTTAAAAATACTTTCATGTTTATAAAAAAGTCATAGTCCTTTCCTAGGGCAATATAAATGGAACATGTGAGAGACAGAATATTCAGAAGTGTAATGAACATATTTCAGTTACTACTTAATATGTTTTAGTTAGAAAATAAAATCCAATTTTTTAATCTAACACTAAAGAACACTATATTTTTAGATAGATATGTGGCTAATGCAATAATAACTCACATTTTTCACGTTTTAAGTAATCAGGCTAACAGTTTTCACAACATATCCTCTTCTAATACCATAATTAGGGAGAGACATTTCATGTAGTATGATTGTCACCAACTAGATTCCAATTTAACTATAATAATGTTAACAAGTAACAGGGCATGGAAAGAGCTCTATAAATTGGCAGCATAAAGAGATTATTTCATATCTATATTCTGCAATGTGAACACTACCATGTTAGTGCCTCTGTGATTGCTCACTTTCCAGGTAAAAATATGTACAATGTTCATTAGTACTGAGCTTTTCTTACACTTTGCACTTGGTATTTTAATTAGAGAAACTACAGCTAATCTGTGACTTATTTTGAAAGATAAATTTTATTATCTATGTTATTGTTAAAAATGGAATGTTAATATCTCTACATTAATTTTCACACTATTTTTAAATTTTTGAGATACAATTAACATGATTATGTCAACATATTTAAAATTCCCAAAATTTCATTTATGATAGTGTGTACACTCATAAAACAATTATGTTAATTAAGGTATTGAATGTATTTTAAAATCTATTTTACATCCTGCAAAATTCTGTGTGATACTGGCTAATCATAGTCTTCTACTATGACCGATTATCTAAAAATATTTGTTTGGTTATTTTAGTAGTTGGAAGTTTAGCATATACTATTAACTTTTCAGAGCTTCCAGTGACAACATATCACTAAACATATAAGAACCTTTGAATAGGTTGAAATGGAAATAAACCATTTCCTCCTCTTCTGGCCATTCTGTTATTGTTGTCATAACACTTATTTCCTCTCATGTTATAAATTCCACACTTCATTATTATTATTTTTTGTTTAAACAATTTTGTACTTTTCAACTTTCATTTCTGTAACACATAATATACAAATTACCATGTTAACCATTTTATAAGTGTACAAGTCAGGGTATAAAATACATTCATATTATTGTGAAACTATCACCACCATCCATTTGATGAACTTGTTTCATTTTGTGAAAATGAATATCTATCTCTGTTAAACAATAAACCCTAATTCCTCTCTTGCACATAATCTTCAAAAATTATTCTACATTTATCTATTTGTGACTAATTTATTACACTTTACATATTTACATATTTTCTTGAAGGCTCTCCTATATCGTAGCATATGTCAGAATTTCTTCCCTTTTTAAGGCTAATACCATTATGTGAATGCTTGTGTGTGTGTCTCACATTTTACTTATACTGTCATCCATAAATTGTCCCTGAGTTTGCTTCCACATTTTAACAATTGTGACCAATGCTGCTACCAATATGTATATACAATTGGTTTTAAGACCCTATTGGAAAATGTACCATGTGTACTTCAGAATCACATGTATTCTATTGTTGGGTACAATATTCTTTTGTATATATTATTAAGTTTAGTTGGTTTGTTTTGGTCAAGTTCTGGGTTCCTTCTTTTTGTTTTGTTCTATGCACTGTGAGAGTGAGGTTCGAAGTCTTCAAATATTGTAGAAACATCTATTTTTCCTTCAATTCTTGTAACTTTTGCTTCATTTATATTAATGGTTCCTAATTAGGTGTGTAAATGTCCAAACTTGTTACATATTCTTGCTTCATGGAATGTTTTATTAATATAGAATCTTCTTTGTCTTGTAATAATTTTTAATTTACTAAGAATATTTTTTTTCATGTTTTGGGAATCAAACCCAGGGTCTTGCAAATGCTAGACAAGCATTAAATAATCACTTAGCAATAACCCCAATCCTAAAACTTTTTAAAAAATTTTAAATTCTATTCTAATTTTAATACATCCATCATGATCCATTTTGATTACTATTTGCAAAGATTATCTTTTTTGTTCTTTCACTTGTAACTGTCTTTTGGTCTAAAGTCACTGTCTTCTTGTAGATGGTGCATAGTTAAAATAGTCATTGCTTTAAATACATTCTGTCATTGTTTTTAATTTATCTTTGATATTTGATTGAAAAGTTTGACTAACTTACATTTAAAGTAATTACTAATAGGAGGGTCTTACTTCTATCACTGTGTTATTTCTTTTATATATGGCTTATAACATTAGTTTTTTTATTTTTTGAAATATGGTCTCCCTTTGTGTTTAATTATTTTTGTAGTAAAATGAATAAATTCCTTTTGTATTTTTCTTTGTGTGTATTCTAAGCATTTCTTTTTAGTAATCATTGACTATATTTAATATCCTAAAGCTATTATAGTTTTATTTAAATTTTTACCAATTTAGCTTTAGTGAAAACTGTTTTTTTGTAGCTATAGTTCCATCATTATCTGTTGATAATATCTCAAAATTACATCTTTATATGTTTTGCTTCAAAAACAAACTACAAATTTTTAAAATACATTAATCTCCTAAATTATGTGGAAAATAAAAAAAGGAAGTTACAAACTATTGTTTCAAAAATACCATTTTTAAAATTGTTTCTTATGTATTTTAATGTATTACAATCCTTTTTCCTTCATATGCCTTTGAGTTATTGTCTAATGTTCTTTTATTACAACCTACAGGACTACCTTTAGTACTTCTGGCAGAGAAAGCAAACTAGTAATAATCTTTCTTAGCCTTTGTTTATCTGAGAATATCTTAGTTTCTCCTAACTTTTGAGTAACATTATTGTAGGATTTAAGATTTTTGGATGAAAATGGTTTTTGTGGTTTTATTTTGTTTTGTTCCTTTTGTTATTTGTTTTCCATTAGAGACCTTTGAAAATATCAGTCTAATGCCTTCTCACCTCAAAAGTTCAGATAAGTATTCTTATGAAAATATTACTGAGAATCCCTTTTATAGAAGGTTTATGTCTCTCTTGCTGCTGTCAAGACTCTCTCTTATGAAAGTTCGATTATATTTTGTTTCAATGTATGTCTTTTTACTTCATCCCACATGGAGTTAAATGAACTTCTTAGATGTTTTTATTCATACCTTTCACCAAATACGTAGTGTTTTCACCTATTATTTCATCAACTATCCTCTCTGACCTTCTCTCCCATTTTTATCCTTTTGGGACTCCTGCAAGGTATATGTTTATATCATTTATGGTGTCCTAGTCTACAGACCTCTATTCACTTATTTTATCTTATTATTATTTTTTGTTACCAAAGATTGAACTCAGAGGTACTTAACCATTGAGTCCCATCCCAGCCATTTTCTGTATTTTTTTTTTTTTTTTAGAGACAGGATCTTGCTGAGTTGCTTACTAAATGTCTGAGGCTGGCTTTGAATTTGTGATCCTCCTGCCTCAGCCTCCCAAGCTGCTGGGATTATAGGCCTGTACCACCATGATTGACTGTACTCACTTTTCTTCAGTCTTCTTTCTTTCTTTTCATCAGTCTAGATAATTTCCATTATCCCATCTCCAAATTTATTGATTCTTTTAACTTCATAATCAAATCTGCTTTGAATTCCTCTAGTGAATTTTTAATCTTAGTCAATGCAATTTTCAGCTCCAGAATTTTTCTTTTATTATTTTTTTTAGGTTTGCTATCTCTTTATTGATAACCAAATTGTGTTCATACATAGATTTTGTGATCTTCTCTATGTCTTTCTTTAGTCCTTTTGATAGCTATTTTAATGTCTTGGTCTTTAAAATGAACTATCAGTTCTTTCTCAGGGGTAATTTTTTTGATAGTTTTGGATTACTTTATAAAAATGTTTTATAAAAATGCTCACAGTTTCGAATGGTTAAAGTATACAATTGAACAACCCTGTACGTTTGACCATTTGTGAGTTCCCCTAGCACAATGATGAGAGCACATGAAAAGGGAAGTGGTCACATGGAAATGTAGAAAGTAACAATCTGGGAGGGGCTCAGTCTTGTTCTTGTATCACAATTCCATCCCAGTCTTGCTGTTGTGTAACTACCTCTCAAGAGAACTAACTGGGGTTCCATGAGAAGTACTTTAACCTTTTCCAAGACTTCACTATCTCCCATTAGGTCCCATGTCTTAGGTGTGGACATCTATTATTGTTATTAGAACCACACTTCAAAAATATGAAACTTTGGAAACCAGAGCAATTTATGTTGATTTTTTTCTCCCTTTCAATATACCATACTTTGCTTTTTCTTCATATGTCATGTGGGTTTTGTTGTGGTTGTTGCTCTTATTTTTGTTTCTGAAAATTGCCCATTAAAATCTAGTAACATGGAGACTTTTTGTTTTCTTTTGATTTTTATAGATCATTTCTCTCATAAGGATCAGCCTGAGTTGTAAACTTAAAGTCTTATCAGGTCATTTGTGAGCCTGCATCTTTTTCTGGGTCAGTACATTGACTTTTTAATTTCTTCTTATATATGATTGCTTTTGAATGGTCAAATTGTTAATTACTGATTCAAAAAGGAGAAAAATAAAGAAAAATGGGAGAGGCACTGGCTCTTTAACTCCCATGGCAGTCACTTCAGTTAGAGTGTGAAGATCTTAAAATTAGAATTTTAATCCTTTTTCTGTTGCTATAACTGAATACGAGAGACTGGGTAATTTATAAGAGATTTTTTTTTAATTTATTTTTATCTCACAATTCTAGAAACTGGGAAATTCAAGAAAAAATAATACTAGCATTTGCTGCACATCTGGTGAGAATTTTCTTGCTGTATCATATGACAAGACAGAGCATATGTACTCAAGAGAACTTACCTTTATAGGAAAGTTACTCCTGTCACACATGAATGAATTAATCCATTTATGAAGACAGAGTCTTCATGAGCCACTCACTTGTCCAAAATTCAACCTCTCAACACTGCTACATTAAGGAACAAGTTTCCCACATGTGAATTCCAGTGAGACATGTCCAAACCTTGAGGGGTTGTGAATGTAATAGTAGCTGCCTGCCTCCATGCTTATAACTCTTTGGTTAGAATCAGCTATCTGAATACAGATCCCATATATTTCTGGGACAGGATCCTTATTGTCCAGCCAGGATTGATAAAACCTGCTCCAAGAACTCATGCACAGTTGCTTGCATGGGACTGAGGATGGTGAGAAGCAGGTACATAGCTAATATGAAGCTAAGAGATGAAACTGACCAAAATCAACTGCAATTTACGACCCAAGCCTCTTACTGGAATTTGAGAGCCTTCAACAAACTCCAGTATTCCAAAATATATGTAACATACTGATTTTGCCAGTGTAAATTTCAGCTACATGGAAAAGAAATTTCTGCTGCCTTTCTACACAGTTATCTTTCCAGAATCCTCATATAAGCAAATAATTATCAAAGCAGAATTAAATGAGATGAAAATATATAATACATTTATATAAGTAGTTATCTTTCATTTTTTAGATTAATATTTCATTGTTTATTTTTTCTCTGTACAGGAACTCCATTATTATTTTTAATTGTGTAAGTCTGATGTCAACAAATTTTTTAAAACTTCTATATGTGTGCTTAAGTCTTTATTTTGAATTTATTTTTGAATAATATTTTTACTGGACATTGTATAATAATTGTAAGTTTACAATTATTTTCTTTCAAAACTTTGAATGTATTACTTGGCTGTTTTTCAGTTATTGTTTCTGATGAGAAATCTACTGCCATTTTTATCTGTCCCTTTTTTTCTGTGATAGTTTCTAGAACCTTCTCTTAAACATTGATTTTGAACAGTTATGATTATGGTGCAACTTTTGGTAATTATTATATTTTTTAAAATTTATTTTTTAGTTGTAGTTGAACACAATACCTTTATTTTCAAGCAGTGCTGAGGATTGAACCTAGGACCTCACATGTGCTAGGTGAGTGCTCTACCACTGAGCCATACCCCAAGCCTGATAATTATTTTTATGTGCCTTGCACCTGGATTCATTAAACTCTTTAGATATGAGTTGATATTTTTCTTCAGAATTATCAGTTTTTCAGTTATTAACTCTTTAAGTATTTTCTGCCTCTTCATCTACTTCCTTTTAAAAAACTCAAATTATTCATTCATTATATTAACTGATTTGGAAAACAACTTATTTATGTTCCTCCATTTATTTTATTTTATTTTATTTTTTTTTAAGAGAGAGTGAGAGGGACAGAGAGAGAGAGAGAATCTTAATATTTATTTATTTTTTCTTAGTTCTCGGCGGACACAACATCTTTGTTGGTATGTGGTGCTGAGGATCGAACCCGGGCCGCACGCACGCCAGGCGAGCGTGCCACCGCCTGAGCCACATCCCCAGCCCCCCTCCATTTATTTTAAATAATTTCCCACTGTTTATTTTTAATTCTATATTTTCTTGTATTTAATACAATGAATATTTTATTTGCAGTATCTAATATATTATTTATATGATCCAGTGTAATTTTTATGCCATTGATTTTTATTTCTCTAGGAGTTTATTTTGGATTATATATATATTCAATATCTTTACTACAATTTTTGTATTTTAAATATAACTATAATAATTGTTTTGTCTGCCTATGTCAGTTCTGGGTCAGTTTCCATTGACTAATTTTCCTTTTCATCATGGGTTGCATTTTTTTCTCCTCTTTGCATATATAGCAACTTTGATCTCTTTGCATATCTGGCAACTTTGATCGTTTTGTAAATATTTTAAATTTTACTTCATTCAATGATGGATATTTTTCAAGGTTTTATGAACATTCTTGACTTTTGTTCTGATAGTAGTTCATTTCCCTGAAATGTGTTCAAACCTTTCAGTATTACTTTTAAGATTTATTTTGTAAGAATAGAGTGACACTTACACTATGGCAATATCTGTAAGATCCTTCTGAGCACACAATCCAATGCTCCATGAATTCTGAGGTTAACACTCTGCCTTTATGATTTCTATCAAGTCACTTCTCCCTTGGACAAATTATAACTCATTTATGTGAGGATTGCTTTTGAAACTTTCATTAATTTCTTCTCTAAATCAACAATCTCTGCATTTACTTCAATACTGTTTTACATTTTGGTTGTTGTAAGTTTTTAATATTTGGGTCTTTGTACATTTTTTGTGTGCTTTTTGAGTACATTTAAATTAGTTTTATTTCTTTTACAGAAAATTTTTCTGAATTTTATGAAACTTTGCTGCAGGCTTCTCATTATTCCTCTTTTCAATAATAAGTGCTTATTATTGCTCTCTTACACATGCTCACCATTGTATTTAACTGTGTAGAAAAGGTGACTTTATTTTTATTGTATTGTTGCTCTTATTTTTATATTTTATACAATAGGTTTCTAGATGAAATGAACTTATCCAGAACTGAAGTGAGGATTGCAATGCTCTAGATTTCAAGATAAATGCTGTGATTGGTAAAACTTTGGGAGTAACATCCATTGGGAGAGGTTAAGAAGGCAGACTGTGGTAGATTTTACTGCCTATATGATTTGCTTTCTTTAAAATGTTTGTGTATTCTTTCCTCTTGTTATAGTCTATTCTTTACTGTTGTTATAAGGATTTTAGTTCCTCCTGGTCTGTGAAAGAAATACCACACCATATTAAATTTGGATATAGCCATGTCAAATAATAATAATAATAATAATAATAATAATAATAATAATAATTGTTATTATTATTATTATTTGTAGTGGGGACTGAGCCCAGAGACATTTTACCACTGAGCCACATCACCAGATTTTTTTTTCTTGCTGACAGGGTTTTGCTAATTTGCTTAGGGGCAAAATAAGTTTCTAAGGCTTGTCTCAAACTTGGTGATCCTCCTGCCTCAGCCTCCAGAGTCACTGGGATTACAGACACACTCCACTGTTCCTGGCTGTTGTTGACCATTCAAATGTGAGAAAATACAGCTCAGACTATAATAGAGTAGCAGTGGTACGTTCAACTTTCTATCTGCTAATCTGATTTTTTAATGACACAGATGTTTCAATTAAAGGTTATTCCTTTAGCTACATCCTTAAATGGGAAGAAACATGCAGCAGTGTAGCAGTTATAACCACATAGACTCTGACAATATTTTATGTCACTGAGAATTTAGAGCTGTTTGTTAAGCATAGCAAAGCTATCTCACACTCTCAAAGCTATCTCACAGAAACTTAAAAGAACAATTACAAAACAAATTTTAATAGTCGGGGGATGGTTGATAGATGGAATAAAATTGTGCAAATTTCTTTATCTTTCACAGTTGTGATGCAGTGCTTGTTTTTCTATAATGAATTTGTATGCTAAAAATAAAATACATGACTATAACCATTTAGCATTCTTTTTTAATCCTCTTCCTCACTTATCAGTATTAAGTAATATTTATCAGAAGTTTAGCAAACACATACCCATTGCAGTATAACTTTGTGGCAACTCATATCATCATTTTTAGTTTCTTTTTATATTCTTAAATCTGGGCTATCCTTGTGTTATGTTCTGGACAAAGAAACACAAAGTAAATGAGAGTGTGCCAGCTCTGAATTTAGGCCTCCAGTGGTACTGAATACTTCTGCCTGTATTCTTGGACTCATGCCATCACAGTGAGCAGGATAGCCTACTAGAAATGAGAGACAGGGGGATGCTAGCGAGCTCACAGTCCCCTGCAAGAGCCAATTGTGTGCGTCTTTTCCCAACTTCACATTCAGTGACATCACATTGGTAAATCAAAATTTCTTCAAAGCTTAGTGTTCATCTGCCTCATGGATCAAAAGGTTTTCTCAATTTTATCTTTTCGTATTGAAAAGATATTTAGTTTAGTCAGTTTTTCAACATTTAAAAGCTCTGTATTTCTGGAAACGTGACTGCTTTTTTCCTAAGTTTATCTATTTCTTTTGATAACTTTCTTAAAGAAACCATGAACAATTCTACCATTATTCTTTAAGTAAACTTTCTATCTAAGTTTCTTAGATAACCAATATTTCTTCTAACTTATTTCAAACAACAGTTTTTATGAAATTCTCACCACTGAAAATATTAGCTTCTAAATAAAACTTTTACTTCATAATCTGCTGAATTTAGAAGTCAATAATATATAATTTATTTTTTAAAGCAACACTCTACTTCTGATGCTATGAACAGGGGCTCATCTCCATATTATCTTCCTTGCAGAGAATGAATTCATGGCGATACCACTGTCTACAAAGATATAGGTTGTTGTGGCAGTAGAAATGAGACATGGCAAAATATGTGTTATGTCCTAGTAGTTTTTCTTCTAAAAATAAAAATCTGACTTCATATAATGCCTGGTATTACAAAGTTAAACATATGATTTCTTCAGAAAGAAGTGAAGTAAAAAATATCCAAGAATAACATTAATCATTACCATGGTAACTATTAAAAGGACATATAATAGAAGAGCATGTATACAAGATAGAAAGAATGGCATGATTAAAGTAAGAAAACCATGGCAGTCATTGAAGAAAGTGTTCATTAGTTTTCTGGTGCATTGATATAATCACATGCAGAGTGCAAGATTGGGTATGAAAAGAGAGTCAGCATTTGGATGCCTGCCACAGAGAGCATCTATGGCCAGATAGTCTCAGCAAGCACAGCAGGAATAAAGACGGGAGAACTACAGCAGTTCCCAGATGAGTAACTATACGTCTTTTTCCATTATAGCATAGGAAAAGGGAACTTTGAATAGTGAGAAGAAGAGTAAAAGAGGCATAGCTTCACCCTTACTCCATCTGCTTAGCTTTCGGCAAGAGGAAGCAAACATTTAAATGCAGGTTAGGTTGAAATTTTTAAGGTTGGCTAAATCTTTGTCTCTAACTGAAATTATGAAAAATTGAGGAACATGCACAGAAATTTGCTATTTTGAAATTGGAAGGGGATTAAAAATAAATCTGAATATAGTGTTAGTGTACAAGTAAAATGAATACTGTCAATTTCTACTGTTTGTGATAGTTACAATCTATAAAGTCAATAAAATACTGAATTAGTAAATACTGAACCATTAGTCCAAAGAAAAACACAATAATATTCCTGACTGCCTCTAATTACAATAGTTATATTAACTATTTTGTCATAACTTTGTTGTGTGTGTGCTTGGGGGTGGGATGGAGTTTTAATTCAGGAGAGTTCTATTGCTGAACTATATCCCAGCCTCCTACCTCAGCTTCCAAAATCTCTGGGTTTACAAGTAGCCATCTGACTTGTGTGTGGATTGAAGTGAGAGATGTTTTGCCACTAAGCTATCTCCCAAGTTGTTTTTATATTTGATTTTAGTCAGGGCCTCATTAAGTCAGTCAGAATCTTTCTAAATTGCTGAAGCTGACCTCTAACTTACCATCCTTTTGCCAGTCATAGAGTAGAGTTGTTGGAATGATAGGTGTATGCAACTGCTCCAGATGGGTGTTTGTTTTTAAAGCCATTTTATTGAATACATAGTTGATTCATTGGTATTGAACTCATGGTCAGTGGCGCTATTAACTCATGCCTAGTTGCACTCCATCTAATGTATTTTATTGGTAAGGCACATCGTAGACCTGCACTTAGGAACTCTAGACAACACTTCAGAATTAAGCCTGAAGACCACTTTAAATAGAAATATCAATGACAAGAAACCCACACATATGTATGAAATATATAGTGTAAACTGTAGTATGTGGCTTAAGCAAGCTGGAAGATATATATCTTTGGTTGACCTCAGCTAGGAACATGCACATTGAGCAACTCAATTTTTTTCACTCCTCTTTTTTCCTGTCTGGAAATGATCATTGATTTGGGTACCAAAAATAAACTTTAGTAAGTAAATTAATTTATAAATACATAATATGTAAATCATGAGATTTGAGTGTGTATAAAATACCAATAATTATCATATGTAGGATGTGCTTTATGGGACACATGCTCAAGTTATAATGGTAGTGAAGAGACAATGCAATAAAGTTTATTGCCTAGTGACGAATGCAAACTCTATAGACAGATTGCAAGGATTTAAATCAAAGCCCCTAAAGCCATCTCTCCAAGTCTGAACTCCTTTGTATGTAAGGGTAATGCTACCTATTTCATTCAGTTTTCGTGATACTTTAATATAACTTTACACATGTATGTGTATATATTTACATGTGCTAAAGGTTGTATAGTATTAATCTGTAGAAACTTTCAGAGTAGCCTTCAGAATGGTAAATGTTTTGGAACTGAGTTTGAAATAGGAATTTGCTATGCATATGTGCACATTCGGAGATGGAGTCAAGCTACACAGAATATCTACAGAAAGACATGAAAACAAAATGTCTTCTGGTATTCTGGCGGGCATGTAAGAGATCTAAAATGTGATGAAAAAGTCCAAGATTCTTAGATGTATTTTGAACCACGAGAAAAAAAGCTATTTCTGAGGTTGGAGTATGGAGTTCTAGTTTGGAGTTTGAGAAAAACAACTTTGAAGAAATATTTAGTTTATTTTGAGCAATAATGTGGATCAAAATTCAAAAGAAAGAACTACAAAAAGGTATCAAAAGTAGAAAAACACCTAAGTCCTCTAACTATTTGGAACCTGCTGCTGGAGGGCAAATATTCTTATGCAGAAGGAAGGAATCTAGAACAACTTGGTATTCCAGAGGAACTTTGATGGGTCTTTTCTGGATTTAGAGGAGGATTGTGGTGCATTTGTGGAGACTATGTGAAACAATATTACTAAAAAAAAAAATTATGGCGGAAAATTGTGAGGAGGCCCAAAGTAGAAAGAAATTTATCAATTCCAGATTTAGAAATAGGCATGACCATAATTTGGTTGCTTTTTGAATCCTGAGTTTTAAATATGTTGAATATTATATCCATTTAGATGAGAAGTACATTTTTAATTTTATTTCACTGGTAAGGTATATTTTTAATAGTCAAAGGAAACCTTTGCCTATTAATTTTTATCCCAGTAACTTATTTTAGTAGAAAGTGATTATGAAAGAATACAAAGAAACTAAATCAAACAGTAAAAATAAATGAATAAAATAAAATATTGTTTGAATTGAGTAGTCATTCCTGATTGTTTTAAAAGCTTTGGAGTTTTAAACAAACTCACCTGAAATAGTTCTACAATCCCATGAAGTAGGGGCAGGCATTATAATCTTTATATTACAGCTGGAAATCTCAAGGCACAAAGCCATTTAAGTGATATGTCCAAGGTCACTGAGCAAGTCACTGGTGAGGCCAAAAATAGAATCCCAATTCCTCAGCTAGTTTTTGTTCAGGAGACCATATTGGTTCTTTTATTACTCTGAGGTAAAAATTTAGCTTTATATCAGAGGCTTTTCCCCCCTTATAAGCCTACCTAAAAATCAACATTTAAAAGACCATTCTATTGCTATTAAATCAAATCATATTTCATGCTTGAGATTTTCAAGTTACTCTCAGAAAAGTATTTTCTTTTTGTTTAAGAGAATATTATCCATAGGTAGTTTTTCACTGTTATCATCTCAATTCATAAAAATTTTCTTCCTCCCCTAAATATTTAATGGCTCTATTTAACAATGAATATGTTCTGGTTTCTGCACAAGGAAATGCAAGCCATAGTAATTGGCTTTTCCTTCAGACAGCTGAGTCAGCAAGAAATCAGGCAGCCTATAGAAACCTTTTTATTTGCTATCAGTTTTTGAGAGTTTCAAGCATTGAAATATATTGAAAAAATATGGGAGCCAACTAAACCATGAAAATTAACCTTACATCTGCTTTATATGATGCTTGAACCTCAAGGTTTGTAATTCCTTATCTGTGGCTGCTCAAACAATTTTCTGGTTCACAATGCTGTAGGTGCAATAGTAGGAAAGGAAAGTGGATTATAGTTTCGAGTACATATTTGTGTAAAAGTACTTGTATTTTTCCAGTCATAAAAAGAATTCTATTCTCCTCTTGTGGGAATTTTTGACAACTAGAGATTCTATTTTTTTTTAGATTCCTATCTACATATATGGTTTTTGTGTAAAATAATTTTCTAAGGTTCAAACTTGTTAAATATGTTCATATTCACAAAATAAGACTATAAATATGTTTAATTTGTCTTTATTTAAATATAATAATAAATAATTATATTAGGCCTGGAATGCCTCAGACTTCTTTACATATAATATTTCATTTATACTCATCACAACATTATAAAGTGACAATTATTCTTATCTCCATTTACTTAATGAGAAAATTGGGACACTAAAAGGTTCAGTCAATTTCCTGAAGTTATGTAACTTGTAAGTAGTAAAGCGGGACTATAAACAGAAGTAGCTTTGGTCTCCTGCACTTTGTGGGAAAAGAAATCATTGGCAAACATATGAGTAAAATAAAATACAAAATCTAGTGGTTTAGTTAAAACTGACTAAAGACATAAACTGAGATAAAGAAAATGTAAATATCTTTCACAGGTTATAGAGAGAGAGTCAGTTCCTAAACTTGGGGTATGATTTAAGTGGTTTTTCACTATAGCTCTCTTGAATAAATATTATCAGACAATGTCAACATTTGCAGACTAAGTAAGATCTTTTATACTAATTATGCAATGAACAGTTACTCTAATTAAACATCTAGCTATTGTAACATTTTTCAGCTGAGATAATTTAAAAGATTAGGTAAATAAAATATTTTTTATTTGTTTAATTTTCTATTGATGTTCAAACTTAGTTTTGTTTTTTTGTTTTTGTTTTTGTATTTAACCACATTTAGGGACTTTCATACTTCCACAAGGTTGGTATTCAATAACTTTTCTTCACTCTCATTTATTATTCAAACTACTTCTCTCTAAATGCTAATCAAATGCCTTTTGTTAAGACAATTAGATCTGTAAAAAGCTACATTTATTAGAAAGCATTAGTATTTATCTCAGGGGAACTTTTTGTAGGATTTGATACTCTTGATCATTCTTCTCTTCTGGAAATTCCTTTGGGTTTGACTTCATTCTATTTTGTTTCCACTAGAAATTTTTTAACTCTGCTTCCTCTTATTTCTCTATGAACATTCCTTTAACAAACATTGATTTTTCTCAATATAGAGTTTGCAGGATCAATTTTTTTCTTTTTTTTCCTGTATAAATATCTCATAGGTAAGTGTGATCACATCTTCTGTAATAAACATGTTTGGATAACTCTGGTAGGGACTATCACATGTGTATATGTGCACAAAAAGAGAGAGAGAGAGAGAGAACCAGTGAGCCTCAGATTTCACTTATTTATTGTGTTTTCTCAACTATCCATTATGGAGGATACAGAGCATTTAAATGTAATAACCAGAGTTAACCCTATGGAGACAAAGCACTTAAGCTGAAAACTAAGGCCTTAAAACGATCCTAATATATGAATGTAACTTGCATATTGTTTTTCAAAAAATATCTTTTAACAACTATACTCAAATGCTACCATGTAGTTACAATATCCTGATGAATAGAAAGAAGGTCATTAAAAAGCCAGATCCAACAATTTCTCTAGGTCCCTTTAGATTCTAAACTGATCTACCTTCCCATTTAAGATTGACTTGAAAAAAATCAATGCTTCAGTCTCAAATCAGTAATATTTACTCCCTATAATTTCTACTTGTAGTATCAGCTAACTTTACCTTGACCAACAGAAAGATGGAGATAGGAAACAAAAATTATGATCCATATTTTAGTGCTTTATACAATTTTCTTTCCTCCTTTTTAAAAAAAATACTCATTTGTCATTTTAATTGAGCCCTAAGTAGGAAAAAAAAAACCTCATATTTTAGATAATCTTCAACTGATGGCCTTTATATTTCCCAAATATCGATCTCCCTTTACCAACTTCACTCTACAAACCTGTAGGTGAAATGGAATACTATCACCTCCAGTTTGATCTACTCTTTTTAAGACTTTTGGGTTCCTGCAGATTGTTACCCTATGGAGAAACTTAGAAGAGGTATTCTTCTGTCTTCTACAACTTCAGTGCTCTTTCCTCTGTTCCTTCTCCTTCCAATTATTCTTTTTCTCTATTCAATTAGCCTATCATTAAGTCCTCCTTCTAAGCAGATACAGGAACAAAGAAGCAAAAATATTTGTTTTGCCAATCTTTAGAAAGAATCTTACAGAACCCCAACTCATGTCTTTATAAGGGAGGGGTCTATGAATAGGAAGCTCTCTAAATGTCATTCAGAGTTTTATTTACCACTACTTATATGAAAATATGCAGGAATATTGAATAGGTGACCCATGTTTGTTCTCTGACTTGTACTTCTCAATCATTCCACCTGCCAGTGTCTCTCTGAAAAAGTACTTAAGGCCTTAGATTCTCACCTTAGATTCTCACCTTAAGCCATAATTTTAGAACAGAAGCAAGCATCAATGATTTAAAAATATATTTTGATGAACAAAAGGATAATTCATGGGAAAGGAATTAGAAATTATAAAAGCTCTGAAGTAGAAACTCACTTGGAACTTTAACAAAGACCCTGACTTAGTTTTTGATGTTTAGGTCCTGCCAGTTTTTATCACTTACTATTCCTTTTCTCTTCTGTTCTACATCTGAGAAAGTTAATAAAAAGACTAGGTGCTTCATTCTTTGGAAGGGGCAGGAAGTTCAAACCCTGAGAGCCTCAGCCCATGCACAGGGACCTTTACCCTAACTTTATTGCCTAATCATAAAGAAAGCCAAGTCAAACTCTTTTCTCTACTTTCTCAAGCCACTGTTTTTGGATTTGTATGGGAAGATTTCCCTATTTTCTGCAGAAAGCTTCATTATGTGAGTAATATTAAAACTTTTCAAAGCCGCATGCTGTGGGTGTTATTTAATCAACTTCAACACCATACCAAAGTTCATGTAAGGGTTGTCCTTCTGACATCTGTGGGATGAACAAAACCATTGGAACTATGAGGCAGATGGTCTCTTGTTCTCCCTTGAGTCAAGACATAGAATCCATAATTCCTCTTTGTCAATTTAGGTCATGGAAATAAGAGCCCCTTTCCCCCAAAGTCAACCATAAAAATTCACAGTATAAATCTATTTTTTAATCCAATTTTCTGTTAAGAATTGGCCACAAAGACATTTTCAGACTTAACTCTAGTTGATTATAAGTCATAAGACTCTGTCCCATTGCAGAAAAAGTCCTGTCTCATAACCCTAAAAAGGAATGCTTCACAGAGAGCCAAAAAGAACTTGAACACATACACCTGTGTTGGTTTTCTGCCAAGTGTGTTACTATTAGATTTTACCCTTATTGTCTAGGCATATTTCTACATGGATTTCCATGTTTCATTAAACATAAGCATGAAAATGGATTATTTAGGTCTTTGAATCTTCCTTCTGAAGGTTGCAGGGATACATGAAACTATGATTGGATAAACTTATTGAAGATTTATTAATCTTTCCATTGCCAGTTTATTTTAGCATACTTCAATATAGAACCTTTTGCGTGAAAGTTTGAACCTCCTTATAATATGTCTCAATCCAGCATTAGCTCTCATCCTATTAAATGTTCAATGAAAGAAAAAAAAAATGACCCAATGCAATGTCAGGAAACATTGGTGATTGTCACATGGAAGACAAGTAGTTTCCTGTGCAGCAGATGATTGATGATTTAAACAAATTCCTTTTTGTTCTTTCTTTCTCTTCCACCTCACGAAGGAGGGCAGGATGAAGAAAGTAGAAAAATAAAAATAGGACATTAATAGAATTGCTGATGTGGACAAGGTGAAAAACTGACATTATGGAAGAGTTGATGTGGATAGTCTTTAGTGTCTTGATTCATCTCTTTGCATCCTCATTTCTCTCATGAAGGACCTTATCTTGCTCTATTAGTAATGGTTCCAGGAAGTAGGCATGCATTGGTGAGACAGATGTTTTAGGAAGTGTTTTAGATAGCTTTTTGTTGCTCAGACTGAAATCCCTGACAAGAACAATTTAGAGCAGAAGTGCTTTTGGAATTCATGGTATCAGAGGTCGAGTATGGTCAGCCAAATCCATCACTCTGGGTCCAAGCAGCTGAGCAAAGTGAGACAAATCCTGGGGAAATGATTTCTTGTGCACCTCTGTGCAAGGAGAGTGCCTCCAGGATGTCAAACTAGTTTTCTTTTTTTAGTGAGTGCCTTGAGCCTTTCATGGGCATGGTGTTGCTGATTCCTGAGATGCCTTCCAAGCATTGTTCCTATTGTATCTGTGCAAGGTACTTAGGTTCTCCTTGGTAGTGATAATCTTTTCAGCAATCATACCTTCCTTGGCCCATTTTATATGTGCTTCTTTTCTGAAGAAATTGCCAGTTTGTCCAGTCTTTTTTCTTCTGCTTTCCAGTTGTCCTGAGCTGAGCAGCTTTTCACTACCATACTCTCTCACCATGAAGTTCTCTTTCAACTCTTCAGGCCCAGAGAAATGGAGTCCTGCAACCATGGATTGAACCTCTGAAAGCATGAGCCGAAATAAATGATTTCTTCTCTAAGTTGTTTTGTCAGGTATTTCAGTCACAGCAAGGGAAAGCTGACGAACACAGGCAGTGACTGGTGTCTGCCATGGAAATGAGGAAAGGGGAGATATAAGAATTCCCAGGAATATAAGACAAGTGAAGAATCCTTTATTTAAATTTTTCTGTACAAAGAGTATTTCCTGAAGAGGAGCCTTAGGCTGTTCTAACTTTTTTTTACTCTGCCAAAGGCAGTTTAGAGAATTTGAGAAAGTTCATGTTTTTGCTCAGCTTTTCTGTCTGTGATCAACCTCTCTTTATTCTAAATCATTTGAGACTCAGTTTGATGGATTTAAAGTTACAATAAACATTATTTAAAGTTATAATAAACATTATTTAAACAAATAAAGTGTTGAAAGATAAGTACAAAATGAATAATTTCCTATAGTGTACATTAAAATACATTAATGTCTGCTTTAAATAAAATGAAAAAATTGTATGTTTATTATCTATTTCAGAGTTCTGAAAATTAAATATCAAATGATCCTTAAGTCACTGTTTTTGATTTTCATCTCTTTTCCCTTGTTGTTTTGTTTGTTTGTTTGTTTGGTTCTTTATTATTTATCTACATCAAAAGTTCTTTCTGATTTTTCTTTTGAATCCATATCTTGCCAAGTAGCTTAGAGATCCACTAAGATGCTGAGATTGGCCTTGAACTTACCATCCTCATGCCTTTATCACCAGACCCACATTAAGACTCTAGTTTTTTCTTTTTTGTTTATTGAGAATTGAAGCCAGAATGCTTTTCCAATGAAATACATCACCTGGCTTTTTTTTACTTTTTATTTTGAGCAGGATCTCACTAGATTGCCTAGGAGCTTCCTAAGTTGCTGAGGTTGACCTCAAATTTATGATCCTCCAGCCTTAACCTCCCGAGTTGCTGGAATTACAGATGGAGTCATTGCTTTTTAATTCAATAAATAGTAGAGCATGACAAGGTTACTTTTAATTAGTGCCTTGAGCCTTTCATGGGCATGGTGTTGCTGATTTTTAATCCCTAATTTTGCAGTATTAGGGATTAAACCCAGGGACACTTTATAATTAAGCTACATCCCCATCCCTTTATGTTTATTTATTTATTTTTTAGACTGTCCTTGCTAGGTTTCCCACACTGGCCTTGACCTTGCTGATTCTGTTCTGAAATTTGCAATCATCTCTTCTCAGCCACCTGAATCATGGGGATTAGAGGTATACACAACTGCACCTGGATAAAGATCCCTTTCAAAATCGCCTTTTAATTTTACAAGTAATGTTTATCCAATAGAGAATCTTATTAATATTATTTTCATGTTTTTAGAAAATATGGATATGGGTTAGTTGTCAGTTACTAAAAAAATATTTAATTAACATCTAGTAAGTTACTTGGCAAAAAAAGGGCATGTGAAGATAGAAGAGAAACATTTAGGAAAACAAAACATAGTCATGAATCATAATCTTTATTCCCAAAATACTTTTAAACCTTTCCCTTATTTCTCCAGAGAGACAGGATATATATATAAACAGTATCTCTGTGCCTTTATCATAGCCATCATATTTTAGCAAAATTGATGATTTATCATCTGTCCTTGTCATAAAGCTGTAAACACATTAAAGGACAGATATTATTGATTGTTTTTTCATTCTCTAGGTCTCCACTGCTAACCTTTCTGCCTGCTAAATGATGGGTTCAATAAAGTTTTGATAAGTAAGTGTTGAATTAATGTAGACCAAAGGAAACAAAAGCCTATAAAGTAAAAATACACAGAAGTCTATCAGAAAGAGGAAATAAATATTAGTTTACATAGCTCAAGGAAAAAAACACTGAATTTATCTTTTTTGAAAGGTATGAACAAAAAACTCATAACATTGAGTTACAAGAGCTGCAGATGATTCATAGGTGGGATTTCATCTTTCAGCTTGATCTTTGAGAGAGCTAATGTCTGAGGAATAAAAGAAGTTACCTTAATACCCATAATTTCACCACAAGGTGTCCTGTTGTTTGGGTAAATATTTAAATTACAAATACTTCCCTAACCTTTCAAAGAACAATAAGAAGTTCTTAAAAATAAAATGATTTGATAGGATACATGAAGATAGATATAAGCCTGGAAATTAAATTTTGAAATTAGAATAATCTACAGCTTCATTTTTACATTGGAATTGAAAAACAGCATTAAAGTTTCTTGGGGGGCTGGGGTTGTGGCTCAGTGGTTGAACACTCACCTAGCATGTGCAAGGCACTCAGCACCACATAAAAATAAATAAATAAAATAAAGGTATTGTGTCCAAATACAACTAAGAAATTTTTTTTTTAAATTTCTTAGGGATTACTACTAATGGCTATCTTGAAATACAAAACTTATGCTATTTCCCTTTGTTCTTGTTTTAAAAAATGTGTTATGATCTTTTCAGTTGTTTACATTGAAGTTTTAAAATCATCAGTGATGATGCCCTTTACTTCATCTCTAAATATAATTTAATTCCTGCTATAGTTTGCACATGTCCCCCTAAAGCTTATTTATTGAAACCTTAAATTCCTCAATGCAAAAAAATTGAGAAGTAGCAGTGTCTTTAATAAAGGTGATCAGGCCAATAAGAGGGATTGATGCCTTTCTCAGTTCTCATTTTTAAGGGACTGATTTAGTTAACTTGAATGCAAGTTGTTAAAAACGAGTCAGCCTTTCATGCTTTATTGCTTCTATATGCTCCCACTTGTTGTCTTGCTTTCTGCTCTTGAGTTGAAGCTGCATGAGGACCTTAGCAGGTGCTGAGTAGTGTCTGGTGCCATGTTCTTATATTTACCAGTCTCCAGAAATATGAGCCCAAATGTCTTTTATTTACAATTTACTCATTGCATAGTATTTTGTTTTAGAAACAGAAAATGGATTAAGATAGCCTCCCAAACCTGTCAATTCTCTTTCTTACCTGGTGCTCACTTATTATCTTACCTGTTTCTGTGGTATTTCAGGAGAGCATCTATCATGGCACTAAGACACTTGAAATAATGCTTCTCATAATTGATTGTGCATTTAAATAATAGGTGAATATTGGTAACATCTACATCTTGATTGAGCAATTCTGGGGAAGATCTTAAAATTCTTGTAGGTTCTTCTGAGCTTGGGCCACATGTTATGAAGAAAGTTTTTAGTGGTTTCACCAATGTCCCCAACACTGCCAACCATATCATTCCAAATTAAACAAAAAGGGAACAATTAAACTCACTGCATGATATAAGTATAAGGGTCCTCTCTCCCAGTTTCTGGGGACTATGCATAGGCAATGACTCTGAAGCTGAGCCAACACGCTGGTGGCAGGGACCTGGGTGTGGTGCAAAACCTATGTGACCCCGTGCAGACCCTTGGAGAAATCCCACCTAGAGCAAAAATCTGAAGCTGATTGATGAGTCTGGTCTCCAGAACAAACACGAGGTCTGGAGGGTCGAATTTATTCTGTCCAAAATTGGCAAGGCTGCCCTGGAATTGCTGACGCTGGACAAAAAGGATCCCCAACTTCTGTTGGAAGGCGATGAATGCCCTGCTGCGACGACTTGTCCACATTGGGGTGCTGGAGAAGGGCAAAATGAAGCTGGATTACATATTGGGCCTGAAGATTGAAGTTTTCTTTCTAAAAGACCTGCAGACCCATGTCTTTAAGATGGGCCTGGCCAAGTCCATCAACCATGCACACGTGCTCATCTGTCAGTACCACATCAGGGTCCTCAAGTACCTATGGATATCCAATCCTTCATTGTCTACCTGGACTCCCAGAAAGAAGCAGATTGACTCCAGGTTTATTCTGGCCAGTATGATTTTAGATTCTGAGGTTATTCTCTCTAGATTTCATTTGGGGGTGGCTGACCAGGCCACCTGAAGCGGAAGAATGCTAAGAAGGGCCAGGCTGGGCTGGGGCTTGTGATGATGAGGAGGAGGATTAAGTGCTCCCCTCCTAGGCTGGAGAACTGTTTTCCTTCAGATAATAAAAAAGGATCAACACTTTAAAAGGGGGAGAAGAGAATAGGGGGAGGGGGAAAGAGGAAGGAAGGAGAGAGGTGGGGGAGAGAAAGAGAACAGAAAAGAAAAGAACTAAGTATAAGGGCATAGAGAAAATGTTCTAGTACTTTTAGAAATGCATTTTAATGGAAATTACAGTACTTGAAATTCTATTACATTCTTCTTCTGCCTATTGAGTAATGTAACCCATGTATTACTGTTTCTATTTTCGCAAATGTACCCCAATTTGGGTTAAATCTTTACCCCTCTTTGCAAAATGGTCTTAAAAACAAAATAAACATTATTACAAAATTGTATCTGACTAGAGTGTTAAAAAAAAGACAAAAATGTAAAAAAAAGTTTATTTTTCATTATAAACTAATTATTTAGGCTAATAGTCAAGGCTCACCATCAACTGACTCTATCTAACCTAACTGACTTTATCTTATATTTTCTAAATCTTGAACTCTTTATTTTATCTAAATAGGTCTCTAAACTACTTTGGAAAATGTTAAATGCATTACACACTTTTTTTTGGCCTACTCATTTGTTTGTTATAAGTAATACTCATTGACTATTCTGTCCAGTATAATTTTAGATTCTGAGGTTATGTTAGTATACAAGACACATGCAGTTCTTTTTTCCTATGAGATTCACAGTTCAGTAGGAAGACTGGGATACTTTTTACTTTAATTACATACACGATATTATCATGATTTCTGTTTTCATAATATGGAAAGACTTCCATATTATGTGTAGAAGCCATGCAGGTGGGGTTAATGTATGTTTCAGTGGAGGCTTTTCTAAATATGAGACACTAATTTAAAACCTGAAGAATAGTAGGATTTAGACAAGTGAAAGTTAAAGAGAATATCTATGACAATCTGGACACAGGGAGAATTTGAGCATCTCTAATAAAATGAAGTCCAAAGCAGACAAATTACCATGAATGTAGTTGAAATGACTTGATAGGCCTTTGGAGAAATTGGTAGCGACTAGATCATATAAAGTTATAAAGGGTGGGTAAAGAATTTATTTTTTCTAAGACTTTAATCATTTTCCATCCACTGTCTTAAATATTTTTTTGGGGGGAGGTCTGGTAATTCTCATCTTCCAATTTCTATTGCCTACAACCTAATCATAGTGGCAAATAGTTAATGAGTGCCTACCATGTGCCAGTCCCCATGTGAAGTGATTCACATATGATTCTAATTTATTTCCCAACTCTATTGTGAAAGGTGCTCTATTATTATTCTTCATGAGAAAGTGATATATAGAGATACTCAGTAAATTATCCAAGGTTATATGTAGCAGACTCTGGTTGTAAGTAAGTCAGACTCCCTGATCCAAAGAAGATTTAACCACTCAGAAATACTACTTTAACATAAATTTCATTCCATTAACCTCTGCTTTAACACTTTTAAAAATTCAATAAAAAAACGTGGGACTCAGTTTTTCAGTCAGTCATTGATACAAGTGGCTACAATCCAACCCACAAACAGGCAGCGATTTCTGCCATACATACATTATGAAAAGAAGAGTCATAACAAAAACCTTTGCCTAGTATAAAGATCACATTCAGTTAATATTTGGGGGTAATTGTCTCCATCATGAAATTTCACATTAAACTGTGGCTCAGCTTTGCTATGGTCTCCAGAAGGCACTATGTCTCAGAGATCTATCATACTAGGCTGGGCCACAATGAAGATACCAAGTGTTTGTTCTAAATCTACTGAAATTCACTCTTCTGTCCCAAGAACCCCAATGAATCTCCTAGTGCAGAGAAGATTGACCCACGAGTGAGTGGCTCTTCAATTGATATAACACAGGAGCATTTGGGGGATCCATGACATCCAGACCATAACACAAACTGACAGACTGCCTGAATTTGAATGCAGATTCTGCTTCTAATTTATTAAATAAACAAGTGGTTTCTCTCCCTCTCTCTCTCTCTCTGTTGATATATATATATATATATATATATATATATATATATATATACACACATTATATATACACACACACACACACACACACAATACATATACTTTTCCACCAAGGGAAAAAAATAGGCTTAACAATCAATAGAATTCCAAATTCTAATAACCTTGATCTCATTGCAGCATACCCAAACACTCAATAATAATACAGATTAATTGCATAGTAATTTATAGATTGGGATAATAGTGTTTAGGTGCAAACTTGCTGGAAAATCATTTACTTTTGTCAAAATTCTCAATGCCTTACTTGGGTATCAGTATCAAGGGAGAATCTATTGTATTTGTTAGCCATTACTTAAAAGAGCTCTTGTAAATTAAAAATCGTATTTATGAAAGTGATAGCAATGATTTAACCATGAGTTAATAATATCTGGAGACTTCTGAATTGAGATTTCCCTTCGATTCTTGAAATGGCTTATAAGCAAGGAAGCTTAATTAACAGAAACACATGCATAAATTTTCCTGTCTACTATCATTGACATTCAGTGAACATAAGGAAGAAAATCCATATTTTGTTCAAAAGCACATTTCTCTGAACTAAGATGTAGGTAATTTATATCAGATGAGGAATAGTTAGAAGTTTCAAAATTCTGTTTCAAAAACTGGTCTTCCATTAAATTGAAAAGATATATTGTCCTGAGAAATGAATCCATGCACTAATACATAGTTAAGTAAAAATCATTTTATTTTAAATATGCATATTTGTGGAAATATCCTGTTTTTTAACATATTATTTCTTATATTAGAATGTTTACTTACTCACATTTTCATTTGTAACTCTCAATATATGGATTCTTTAAAGTTAAATATCAAAGCAAGAGCTTCATAGCCTGTTCCATGAAGAAAAATTGTAAATAAACACCATTTAATTTGTCTGACTTTTTAATAGCATTATACAAGTAACATACCCTGACATCTGTTCTCTCTAAGGTACTTGGGTCAGAGGATCATCAATTTGCAGCTTTTTTCTATGCAACTTTCTTGCCTGTAGCTGTAGTGCATAACAGACCAAGAGACTGGACACACACACATAGTCTCTACGTCTGCAGGAAGAGATAGTTCTTAGGACTTGTTTGGCTGACTCTGAATAACAAAAATGGCTCTTGGATATGATCATGACATCATCCATCTTTCTTGGAAAGCTGCATTTATATATAACTTTTCTAAATCCAGCCTGGTGTGGTTAGCTTTCCTTCTGTCCTTTTTGTGTTGTACTCTTTCCCCTCTATCTAAAGAAACAAGGTCAAGGCATGTTCTCTGATGCCTGCTCATTAACAGCTCTGCAGGTGATGCTCCTAGAGAGGTCTGATGTGTTGTGTGATGTTCTCACACAAACTATGTTAATTTTTGATCAGTGATTATGAGTTTTAATTGTGTTTAGGTAACTGGAGATTTGTTAAATAGGCTTCACTTTGAAATGCTAAGTTGAAGCAGTGAATCTTAAAAAATAGAAATCCCCCAACTTCTTGAACTTTATATGTTGCATATTAATTCCTGAAGAGGGAAAAATGATGGGTTAGTGTCATGTTTACACGAGGCTGAAGATGTGAATATGAAAATCAATCTATGATGTTTTTCCACTGGCAGGATGTTTACTATCATATATGTCTATAAGAGTATACACACACACACACACACACACACACAGGAGACAAGATATATATGTTTAAAAATATATACATATAAAATATATATATGTGTGAGTTTTTGTTGTTTATTTTGAAAAATCAAATTTATTTATTTATTTATTTTTTGAGACAGGTTTTTCTAAGTTGCCAAGATATGGCTTGAACTTCCCATTCTCCTGCCATTGTTTCCAAAATGCTGAGATTACAAGTGTGCACATAGCTTTCAACCTTGCAAATGAAAATTTCATAAAAGAGAATTCAGGGATATATAAAAAGAAAAGAGAGATAAGGTATGTACATAGATATATGTATAATATATAAATACATACATATATGTGTGTGTGTTGTGTGTATGTACAAATGTATATATGTGTGCATGCATATATATATGTATTGTGTGTGTATGTGTGTGTGTGTGTATGTGTATATATGTATGTATGTATATATATATATATATATATATATATCAACAGAGAGAGAGAGAGGGAGAGAAACCACTTGTTTATTTAATAAATTAGAAGCAGAATCTGCATTCAAATTCAGGCAGTCTATCAGTTTGTGTTATGGTCTGGATGTCATGGATCCCCCAAATGCTCCTGTGTTAATGCAGAAATATTCAGAGGTAGAATAATTGGATGATGAGAGCCTTGACCTAATAAGTCCATTCTTATTTGAATGGAATAACTGTGTGGTAACTGTAAAGAGGTGGGTTATGCCAAGAGGAGGTAGGTCACTGGGGGAATGCCCTAGAAAGGTTCATTTTTCCTTGTGGTCTCTTCTCTCTCTTTGAACCTTATTAGATGAGCAGCTTTTTTTCCCACCATGTCATTCTGCCATGATGCTCTGCCTCACCTTAAGTCCAAAGCAATAAAGTTAGCTAGCATGGACTGAATATCTGAAACAGTGAACCCAAAATAATCTTTGCTTTCTCTAAGTTGTTCTTTTGGGGTATTTTAGTCACAGCAAGGGGAAACTGACTAACATAGACCCCCAAGTCACCAGTCAATTAAGATTGCTCTGGAAATTCTGAGTCTCTTATTTTATATAAATACATGTCATTTTCATAGTAATAAACATTTCTTACTTTTAACTTAAAAGACATGTTTCTCTTTTGTTTTAAACATTTAGGGTTTTTTTTTGCATCAATGTTTTGGTGACTGTGTATCACTCTTTTAATCGACATACTATATATATTTATGTATATATGTACATACACGTGTGTATACATACAGAAATATACATGCTTATATGTTTGCTATTTTATTTGTTTTGTTTTGTATATATATATATATATTTTTTTTGTGTGTGTGTGTGTGTGTGTGTGTGTTTCTATTGCTGGTAATTTAATTCCTCAGGATGTACTTCTGGCTTCTTGAAAACCTTTCATAGTTTTCTTTTTTATGCTATTGGAAGAAACAGAAGAAAATGATGCTTGGGATAAAATTATTCTTATTTCTTTCTTCATTGATCCTTTACTCCACCCTTATTATCTTTGTTAGGAAGAATCACTGAGTCCTTTGATATGCAATTTTGGGTTGTCTCTAACTTGCTATTGCTACTTAAAATGGGTGAAGAGGTGTTTAATGTAACCAAGAAAAATATTTCTGTGGCAGTTCTCTACAATTTCTTTATGTTTAAATAGTATGTTATTTCTATCTCTGAAGTTGGTTTTACTACATAAAAATGCTGATGTTTAATTTGTTGTTGTGGTTTATTTTTAATATGACACACATGCCTATAGTAAAAATGTCAACATTTCAGTAGGTTATACAACAAAAAAGTAAGTTTTTTCAACTTCTGTTTTACACTGAACTGGTGATTAAATTGTTTTATAAGAAACAAAATATTAATAACATTTCTTCTCTGTTCAAAATAAACTAGCTATTGATTCTATAATGAGCTGCCTTCAATTAGGTCTATAGTTTTATCAGAATAAATTTTATCAGATCTCAGCTAAGATATTTGCAAGATCATTTTCCTTCAAAATCTAACTCACTGAAATTTCCAAACAGTAAAGGTTAATTTTAATTATATGAACTAATGTTTCAGTTTCTTTAAGGTCATCTGAACTGAGAGATATTAGGTTTATATCTAATTTCAGAGTTGTACACAGTAGGGAATAAACAAGTTAGTTAAGGACTGATCCATGTCAGGAGGTCAAGACCAAACAAGGTGTTAATTTGTCCACAGATTCTGCCAGGTAGGTTGCTAATATGCAAGTCCATAATGCAGTAGGACTCAGAGGAATTCTTTGTAGCGACAATGTAAAATACCTGGTTGTATGAATAGAAAGTTTGCCTTCTATTATCATATTCCCAGGAGTTGACGAGATTGCAAGGGAATGTAAATAGTAAAAAGCTAGTGAGTTTGGATTAGAAGAAAGACATAAAGGATTCTGCTATTGCACTTTGGCAACATTAACTGGATGTCAAGAAACAGCATAACTGAAGAACTTTTTTTCCCTTGCAGAGTACACTTTTTGAAATTCAGACTTTTTCTGTATATGTTCTTGACTAAATTTAATGTACTCTGTGGCCCCAGACTTAAGCTTGGTGCAAGGTGAAGATTGACCATAAGCAAATGCACATCTATTCAAAGCTTTATTTTCTCATGGACCAATTCTGAGCTGACTCTTAGAGCTCCAAGGGCAAGGTCAATCTTCACATGTGATGCCAGGATACGCTCATTAGAGTATTCTGTAGTAGTGTCTAAAATTAGAACTTCAGGCAAAGGGGGGAAAAATAGTCTTAAGGAAAATGTGTTTCTAGTTGCAAAAAAAAAAAAACATCATTATCAATATTTCTGTGTATATACCTGTTCTGAAAATAAACTCAAGTCATCATTTACTCAGGCTCTGCCATTCACAAAGCATTGTGCTTGACAACAAAGAGATATAAAAATGAAAAGGCATAGATTTGCCACTAGATTTTCAAAAAATCAGATCCTTCTTTGTTTTGATAATTACTTGACTACATTTCAACACTAAATTTATGGTCTCATTAAATTAAAGTTAAAAAATGAAACAAGGAAGGAAGAAAAGAAAGAAGAAAGAAAAGAAGGGAGGAAGGGAGTGAAGGAGGGGAAAAGGGAAAATAAAGAAACCTGAACAAAAGCTCTATCCTTTTCACTAAAGGCCTGAAAGTTGGCTGTGCTTCCAAAAAAGACTGTTGATTTATTCTACTCCAGTTCACATCTTTTGTTTAACTTTGAGAATGACATAAAGAATAGAGTTCTCTGGTTATTTAGTCATGAACTTAGTAAGAAAAATGCATTGTTTTCTTGTACAATAGGATTTTAATAACTTAGAAGAATGTATTGGTAATTTAGAGGAGTAGTAACTCTCATTAAAATATATTTTTTATAGAATTATCATATACTTGGAATATGATAAATTAACATCTTGAATAGTATTATCTTAAGCAAGAGTTATATATATAACCAAAATATCAGTAAAGGCTAATTTTCTGAGACCATAGGAGAACCAAGTCAATATCCCCATAGCTACATCTTATTGATCATTCATTTGATTTAGAGAGAAAGAAGACAAATATGTTAGTGAAAGAGAGACAAATGAGTCTTGTGCCTGGCCAATTTCTGACTCATCTACAAAGGAAGCTAATGCAACTTTCTTACTGGTTTTATGAGAAATATGATAGATCGGATTTTATAATTTATGCCTCCTTTAGACTTTCTATATCCCATTAATTGTCTCTTCCTTTCGCTTCTCCACGTTTTGCTCAGGTATTTGGCAGTTGCTGCACTTTCTGGATTTTTTTTAGAATGCTACTATCAATCTTTTGCCTAAATTTCAATTTCATACCCATGGAAAAGATCCCATTTTTAGACATAATATTTGCAAATTACTTAAGAGGTAATATGAGGGGAAAAATTAAGCATTCACTCACATATGTCACTGTAATTTTAACATTTTACTTAGCATTGCATAATCGAAACCTACCACTGTTTTGCTGTACAGTATCAAAAATAGTAGATTAATTGCTTTAAGTGGATGTCTCTTTACCTCAGAGCTTTGGTACAATATATTAAGTAGTATTAATTCTAACTAGAATTGTAAATCATAATTTTCTAAGTTAAATACGTTTAAAAACTTTTGTTTTAAATTTTAGGATCTATACATAATATCCTGAAGTTTCTAGTATGAATAAAGAGGTACATTACCTGCCCGCCCCCACACAAACACATACATGCTGCTATTGAAACTGTACAGACATCAAAGTATCCTTTAAAATTTTAGTAAAAATTAATTGAAAACATATAGTTTGTAGTACTTTGAAATCCATTTTGTGTTTAAAATTTAATGTGCTTAGCTTGAATATGTCTTGGATTTTTCTTTAATACAAACATTTGTGTTATTGGACTGAACATTTTTAACTAGGAATAAATATAAATCTACTATTGATTGAAATACATGCACAGCTAACATACATTTCTAAATAATTCAAATGCAATGCAATTGATGTATTTGGTGCAGAAAATCTAGACCAGTGTTTCCCAAAGTTCATCATACATATATAAAATCTCTGGGGTGTTGATTAAAGAAAAATATAATTCAATTGTGTGTGTGATAGGACCTGAGATTCTGAGTTTCCAAGAAGCTCCCAGATGCTGCTACCACTTGCTTCAGAAATAGCTTTGACTAGTATGATCTAGATTGCAGGCCACATGGGGAAAGTATATTTGATTTGGGGGCTTTACACTTAAAAAATGCTTTGTAACAGCAAATTCCAATATTATATGTAATTATAATACACCAGTAAAATTTTTTTAAAAAGCAACCAAGCAAATAAACACACAAAAACAAACAAAAACTAAAATATTTCCCTTTTGTACTATAATAAGTGTATCTCAAGTCCTCCTTTCTAGAATTCCATTAAGAAATCTCTAGCTTAAATACCCACTGAAGGTCTAGAAGCAACATACACATATGTCAGTATCTAACTTATTTCTGTTTCTAATTAGTTGCCTTACTTGTAGGTTTGAAAAATACAGGGTTAATCTGATGATGGGTTTTGAACTTAGGATGCAGTTGGCTAGCACAATTACAATTGCTGTCAGCCAAGGGTATAGGCTTCAACTTCAACTAACTATATTTAAGCAAGCGTAAACATTGCGAGTCATGGTAGTGGTTCCAGCCAAATTAGAAATAGAGTTTAACAGTTACCATCTGAACAGGACTAGACTTGACAGGGAATGTGGGTAATTTGCTTTGACAGGGTAAGCATTAGAACTTTGTTTGTGTTTTATCACAATAATAATCTTTTTAACATCTCACAAAGAAAATGATTTTAATAAGTTTGTTAAGTACAAATTCTTAATCAATGTGTAGAGTTTTTGCATTTCTTGTCTTGTCATGTGATTTTATAATGAAGAAACAAAACACACAGGGATCATCATAGAGGGATCTTGGTAAGAATGGTGAAAATTTTCATTCGAGATTACCAAACAAAAAGACAATGTGCCCAATAAATTTCATTTAAATATGGTGATAGATTTTCATTCATTGAGTAGTCAAAATTAATCAAGATATAATTGTTCTTTTTACTATAGTTTATAAATGTGTGCTCTGAATTAAAAAACAGAAACAGTTTGTCTTAATACTATAAGCAATGGGTTTTCTTCTACTATGACTGAATTAAAAAAGTCTATATATCATGCAAACAAGGACTTATAAATAGAATTTATATTGTGTTAAAAAGACCATAAATGAACAAATATATTTTTACTTGAGCTTTAGTGATATTTCATTCAACAATTCATGAATAAGTGAAGTATAATAAATCTTTAAAAGACATCTGTGATCCTCATCGCTAGGGAGGGGGAGGCAGGAAAATTGCAAGTTCTAAGTCAGCCTCTGCAAAAGTGAGGCACTAAACAACTCAGTGAGACCTTGTCTTGAAATAAAGCACAAAATAGGGCTGGGAATGTGGCTCAGTGTTGGAGTGCACCTGAGTTCAATCCTAGGTTACACCCTCCCACCAAAAAAAAAAAAAAAAGACAATTGTGAAATGATCACTACAAGGAGAGCAAAAATATGCAGATCACTGAAAGAAGAACTAATACTTCCCAGGAAAATGTGACATGATTGTTAATGGAGTTGATATATTAGGACAGGTGGTAATAAACTGGCTTGTTCAGTGGTAAAATGGGCCATTAGAAAAGTCTCAGATAAAGAAGAATACATAAGAGCAGCTTTGGCAACATGCCTTCCAGCACTTCTTTGAAATGGAGTCCTAACCAATAATGTGAACACTCTATACACCTGTTTCCTTCTCATTCTTGATCCCATAAGCTCACTCTCCTACCCACGAGGCCCTGTTAATTGTGAGATGGATGATAATAGACTTCTTAACTAGATCTTACTCAATACTTGATACACTCACTGCGTGTTTGGGTTAGATTCCATTCAAAGCAAGCAATTTTTTTTTTCAATCTGGTCTCTCCATATTGATGTCATTACAACAAAAATTATACAAATCACCTGGATATGACTATTTCAGGACTGAAGCACAATTTACTTATTTTTTTTCAAACAGGTATTACAAATTATAGTGTAATACAAGATTGAGTGGTAGGTTTTCAAAATCTGTATTGGGCATAACACAATGAAGTGACTTTGACTTCCTTCTTTAAATTAGCATATGCATGTATATGTGTATGTATATATGTGTATACACACACATATATATATATATATATATATCACAAAATGCAATTATAATTATTATTTTTGATAAAAACATCATTATGCTAACTCCTTGTATAAAACATTTTTAAAAGTTTAGTAAAATTAATGGAAAATGATAAATAGCTCTTTGTACAATGCAAATTACACTGCCAGGTTCTCTAATCCAAATTATAAATATAGAGGTGAGAGTTGAGGAAGTAATAAAATCATTCAAGGGGTATTTATTTTTAAAATGATGCCAGTTGTCAAAGAGCAGCAAAATCTTTCTTCATCTGATCCTTGCTTTCAAAGTCTTAGAGTTAATGGAACAGTCTGGCAGCATTTAGATTATGCTCACCCTTGACACACACTCTTCTAATTTAATAGTATTAGCTTTTTTTTTCCTCTCCTTAGGTATGGAAGAAGTGTAAAAATATTAGCACAAGATTTTCTGCATTCATTTAAAACAGGAGGACCCAATATTGGTCCTATTACTTTGCACCCCTTTATTTCCTCTAATTTTCCTTGGTGATAGATGGGATCTTTAGGAGAAGATAAAAATTATAAAATAGAAAGCGAAAGCTACTTTGTAATTGATTGTGCATTATGAATTCAAGGTATGCATTTCTAAAGTTCTTGTTTATTCCACAAATATTATTAAAGTATGATTAGATGCTTGGCATAATAATGAGTTCTGAGGACATAGAGTTTCAAACAAACTTGCAAACTTTTGTATTAAAAAAATTACAGAAATATATATATATATTAAAATCATATATATATATATATATATATATATATATATGATTTTAATTCTTGCACCAAAGGAGTCTTATTAAGGAAGTTGAGGCCTAATCCCACATGATGGAGATTAAGGCCTACTTTTTCTTCTATTAGACGTAGGGTCTCTGGTTGTATTCCTAAGTCCTTGATCCAATTGAGTTGAGTTTTGTGCATGGAGAGGGATAGGGGTTTAATTTCATTTTGTTGCATATGGGTTTCCAGTTTTCCCAGCATCATTTGTTGAAAAGGCTATCTTTTCTCCATGCATGTTTTTGGCACCTTTGTCTAATATAAGATAATTGTATTTGTGTGGGTTTGTCTCTGTGTCCTCTATTCTGTACCACTGGTCTACAAGTCTGTTTTGGTGTCAGTACCATGCTGTTTGTGTTACTATTGTTCTGTAATATAGTTTAAGATCTGGTATAGTCATGCCACCTGCTTCACTCTTCTTGCTAAAGATTGCTTTAGCTATTTTGGGTCTCTTGTTTTTCCAGATGAATTTCATGATTGCTTTTTCTATTTCTATGAGGAATGTCATTAGGATTTTGATCAGAATTGCACTAAATCTGTATAGTGCCTTTGGTAGTATGGTCATTTTGATGATATAAATTCTGCCTATTCAGGAACAGGGAGATCTTTCCATCTTCTATGGTATTCTTTGATTTTTTTATTTAGTGTTCTGTATTTTTGTTGTAGAGGTCTTTAGCCTCTTTTGTTAAGTTGATTCCCAAGTTTTTTTTTTTTTTGAGGCTATTTTAAATGGGGTAGTTTTTTTTTTTTCCCCTTTCAGAGGATTTGTCACTGATATACAAAAATGCCTTGTATTTATGGGTGGTGATTTTATATCCTCCTACCTTGCTGAATTCATTCACTAGTTCTAGAAGTTTTATGGTGAAATTTTTTGGGGGGTCATCTATGTATAGAATCATATGATCAGTAAATCATGCTAATTTGGTTTCTTCTTTTCCTATTTGTATCTTTTAATCTCTTTCATCTATCTAATTGCTCTGACTAGTGTTTCAAGAACTATGTTAAATAGAATTGATGAAAAAGGGCATCCCTGTCTTGATCCAGGTTTAGAGGGAATGCTTTCAATTTTTCTCCATTTAGAATGAGGTTGGCCTGGGGCTTAGCATAGACATCTTTTATAATGTAGAGATAAGTGCCTGTTATCTCTATTTTTTTAGTGTTTTGAACATGAAGGGGTACTGTATTTTGTCGAATGCTTTTTATGCATCTATTGAGATGATAATATAATTCAATTACACTTATTGATTTCCATATGTTGAACCAACCTTGCATTCCTGGGATGAACCCACTTGATTGTGGTGCAGTATCTTTTTGTATTCGACTTGCCAGAATTTTATTCATAATTTTTGCCTCTATGTTCATTAGAGATAATTGTCCTGAAGTTTTCTTTCTTTGATGTGTCTTTGCCTGGTTTTGGAATCAGGGTGATACTGGCCTCATAGAATGAGTTTGGAAGTGTTTCTTCTTTTTCTACAAATATAACTGAAATAATTTGAAGAGTATTGGTATTACCTCTTCTTTAAAGATCTTATAAAACTTAGCTGTGTACCCATCCAGTGGTGAACTTTTCTTGGATAGTAGGCTTCCAATGGCGTCTCCTATTTCATTGCTTGAAATTGTTCTGTTTAAATCAAGTGTATACTGTTTCAGTTTGGGCAAATTTTGTGACTCTAGAAATTTGTTGATGTCTTTAATATCTTCTATTTTATTGGAGTACAAATTTTCAAAATAATATCTAATTATTTTCTGTATTTCTGTAGTGTCCATCATATTTACTTATTCATCACAGATTTTAATAATTTGAGTTTTTTCTTTCCTTCTCTTCATTAGCTTGACTAAGTTTTTCTCAATTTTATTAATTTTTTCAAAGAGCCAACTTTTTGTTCAGTCAATTTTTTCAATTGTTTCTTTTGTATCAATTTCATTGATTTCAGCTCTGATTTTAATTATTTCATGACTTCTACTGCTTTTCATGTTGGTTTGTTCTTTTTTCCTAAGGCTTTGAGATATATTGTTAAATCATTTATTTGTTGACTTTTTTTCTTTTAATGAATGAACTCCATGCAATAAACTTTCCTCTTAGATCTGCTTTCATAGTGTCCCGGAGATTTCAATATATTGTATCTGTGTTCTCATTCACCTCTAAAATTTTTTAATATCCTCTTTGGTGGCCTCTAAAACCCATTGTTCATTCAATAGAATATTATTTAGTCTCCAAGTGTTGGAATAGCTTTTATTTCTTATTTTATCATTGATTTCTTATTTCATTCTATTATAGTCTTATACAATGCAGGGTAGTATCTCTACTTTTTTGTGTTTGTTTAGAGTTGCTTTGTGGCATAATGTATTCTCCATTTTAGAGAAGGATCCATATTCTGCTAAGAATTAAGTGTATTCATTCATTGATGTTTGAAATATTCTATATATGTCTGTTAAGTCTGTTATTGATTGTATTATTGAATTCTATAGTTTCTTTGTTTAGCTTTTGTTTGGAAGATCTATCCAGTGGTGAAAGAGGTATGCTAAAGTCACCCAGAATTATTGTGTTTTGGGATATTTGACTCTTGAACTTGACAAGAGTTTGTTTTATGAACATAGATGCATGTATATATATATATATATATATATATATATATATATATATATATATCATATCTTTATAACTGTTAAGTTCTCTTCATGTATGGTTCCCTTGAGCAATATGAAATCTCCTTCTTTATTCCTTTTGATTAATTTTGGCTTGAAGTCTACTTTATTGGATATGAGAATGGAAATCCCTGCTTGTTTCTACAGTCCTTGTGAGTGATATTTTCTTTACCCAAACTTTCATCTTCAGTATGTGGATGTCTTTTCCTATAAGATGAATCTCTTGGATGCAGCATATCATTGGGTCTTTTTTTTAAAATCCAATCTGCCAGTCTATGTCTTTTGATTGGTGAGTTAAGCCATTAACATTCAGGGTTATTATTAAGACATGATTTGTATTTCTAGCCATTATGGTTTAGTTTGGTTTTAAACTGACTTGGTTTCTCCTTTGATTAGTTTTTCCTTTATTGTAATGCCTCCTCCTGCTGATTTCATTTTTTTTTTTAATTTCCTTCTCCTGGAATATTTTGTTGAGGATGTTCTGTAGTGCCAGCTTCCTAGCTGTAAATTCTTTTAACTTTTGTTTATCATGAAAGGTTTTTATTTCATTATCAAATTTAAAGCTTAATTTTGATGGACACAACATTCTTGGCTGACATTCATTTCCTTTCAGAACTTGGTATATGTTGTTCCAGGATCTTTTAACTTTCAGGGTCTGGGTTAAAAAATCCTAATTGGTTTCTCTCTATATGTAATATGATTCCTTTGTCTTGTGGATTTTAAAATTCTCTTCTGATTCTGTATGCTAGACATTTTTAATATATTGTGCCTTGGTGTGGATCTGTTGTGATTTTGTACATTTTGCATTCTGTAAGCCTCTTATATTTGGTTTGCCAATTTATTCTTCCTGTTTGGAAAATTTTCTAATATTACTTCATTTAATAGATTGCTCATTTCTTTGCTTTGGAACTCGATGACTTCTTGTATCCAAATAACTCTTTGTTGAATGTTTTGCTCATGGTTTCTTACCATCTTCACTGTGTGACCTACATTCTTTTTGAGATTATACATTTATCTTCATTGTCTGAGGTCCTGTCTTCCAAGTGGTCTAATTTGTTGGTGATGCTTTCTATTGAGCTTTTAATTTGGTTTATTGTTTCTTTCCTTTCAAGGATTTTTGTTTGTTTTATTTTCAGAACTTCCATCTCCTTATTGAGATAATTTTTTGCTTTGTATATTTGCTTATGTAGCTCTTTATTGAAATGATCTTTTACTGCCTGTATTTGTTCTCTTATATCATTCTTTAATTCAGAGAACATTTTAATTATGTACATCCTGAACACCTTCTTTGTCATTTCTTCTCTTGTGCTAGCCATGGATTCTAGTAATGTAGTATCTTGATACGTTTGGAGCATCTTTTTCCCTTGTTTTGTCATGCTGTTCCTGTGTCTTTCCTTTTTTTTTTTTTTTTTTAATGCTTTAGGTGCTCTAGTTTTCTAGATTTCTAGTGCACCTGCAAGATTCCAGTACCTCTCCTGACCAGCTGGTGTTCCAACCTGGGAGTTGCCAAAACTAAGGATGGAAATGATGGTGTCCCAAGATGGAGGCTGCTGCTTTCAAGGATGGAATGTCAGGTCGGTTCAGGGGCAGCAGTGGTATTGGGCAATGTGTTCAAAGATGCAGCTCAGACTCAGTGTGGGCTCCAAAGGCATTGGTGTGGCTGTCTGGGGGGACTGCTTGTGTTCCTTGCTGTGTCTGCAGGGCTGTCCTAGGCCTGACTGTGCTCTGCAGGTGTCAGCAGGGCTGACCTGGGCCTGCCTCCAGGAGGTAGTGTTATAAAATAGAATATAGTAGATTTATCTGCAAGGCACAATAAACATTAGAGTCAAAATAATTGTTCAGAATTGTGAGTTTATTATCAAACATAAATTGAAATAATTAAATTCATTATTGGCTTAAAAGAGGAAAATATGATGGAAATTGCAGTATAAACCTCTTGAAGAAATGTAATCTTACTTCTTGACACTAGCTAGATAAAATTTTGTAGTAAATGAATAGAGAGCTGAGAACAAATAATGTAAGCAAAAACAAATTCATCAGTACCTATTTTAATAGTTTTTCAAGATTCAAATTGCAAAATGCAATTGTGAAACTTGTCAATTTGTGGCATTTTACTGTAACATGGAACATGGGTTTTGTTATATAAATCAGCCACTAGACAATGGTAATTAAATGCTGAAAATGCCATTTAACTTAGTTTCTACATACCCTAATTGTGGAGATATAAGAAGTTATGCTAAATTAGAAAATCATTCTATTTTTTTAATCTTTGATGCCCAATTTAATATATCATTTTTACTTCTCAGTTGGCTGAAAAATCAAGAAAAATTCAATAAAATATACATAGAATTTAACTGGAAATGAAGTACCTTAGTATCTAAGAACTGTGTCAATATTTCAATAAGCAATTGATTAACAAATATGTAATCCTATTATATATGAATCTTAATGGTTTAAAAATTGCTGGATCTCAGTTAAATTGGCAAAAAAAATGTTAAGTTGTTTTTGCTGCTAGCACAAGTCTCCTGAGAATTTCTTGTTTCTTCAACTTTTATGCTTTTGACCTCCAGCAAAACCATGCCATTCATGGTGTCACAGTCTTTCCTATTGAGGAAAATAAAAGATACACTACAGATACTGGTGTTCTTTCTTCAGTCTCATTTCAACTCATGGTTCTTTGTTCTCCTGAACCTCTGGCCTATATGATTGCAAAAGAGAGATGTAAGCCTCACATGTAGTCATATAATGTATCTCTAACACTTTTGTTCCTTCTTCAAACTGAGGTATGTTTTGAACATATAATTAGTTTTTCTCTAACATTTTTTATGTTTTTAAATTTTTTTGTGTGTAATAATTTCCATTCCAATCCCCATTTCACTTCTTCTTTGCTTTGTTATTGATGCTACCAGATGACAAATATGGAAAAATGACAAAAATTACAGCTTTTGTCGGTATAAAACTTTAGCAATATATACAATAATTAAATATTAAGATATTCAAAAGTGGGACAAATTATATTTCCAACATAACCTCCTTGAAGAAAATATAGTTTTTTTTAAAAGACTAGCTAAATAGGTTTTTAAAACTGGTAAGTCTTTACAACAGAAACTCATAATCCAAATATACTCCCTTTTAGATTACCTTATTCTACTGCATTTCACTCTTGCTTTATAGCTTTATTTTTTTAGATGCATAGATGGTGATATTTGTTTATTATTTATTTTTTAGTGATACTATCTCATACATTAATTATCTTCATCTTATAAATTATGTACTCTTATAGCAAACAAGTTGAAAGGAATTTTTAAAAATTTTTCTTAGCACTTATAAATACCACAATTCACATGTTCAAATAGTAAATACCATTCTTCCATAACATAAATGTCAAAACCCTATTGTTTGCCATGTGCTTTAATCCATTTTCTTGATTCTACTAAAATTGAATATAAAATGAGACTTATTTAGGACACCTCAAATATTAATATGCTTTTGCTAAAATTTAGTTATGCTGTCTGCTAGTTCTTCATTGAACTTATTATGGATCTTGTAAATCAGGACAATTTGAGTTTCTCATAAAATGAGGAAAGAAAACAAAACTTAAAAAGCAATTTGGACAGGTACTAAAATATTAGATATTAAAACTTCAGATTATATAATTTTATCTATTTTTGTAATAATACAAAACATCCTGGATGCTCCTTATACAAATAGTCTCTAGCCAGGCATGGTGTCACACTCTTATAATCCCAACATCTTGGGAGGCTGAGGTAAGAGGATGAGGAGTTCAAAGCCAGCCTCAGTAAAAGCGAAACACTAAGCAGTGAAACCCTGTCTCTAAATAAAATACAAAATAGGGCTGAGGATGTGGCTCAGTGGCCAAGTGCCCCTGAGTTCAATCCTTGCCCCCTCCCCCAAAATAGTCTTTATACTTGTGACTTATCATGATATAAGTAAAGCCAATATTCAGACAAGTGTTTTTTTATTCCATATTTATTTAAATTGAAGAGGATCTTACTATAAGTGAGTGAAAGAATAGGAAAAAAAGAGTTCAAAGAAGTCTGTGCCTTCACAGTATATACTATTTAACTTAGAAAGTTCATAATTCCATTCACAAGACACAGCACTCACTTATTTAGTAACTGCTGAGGACAAAGACTCTTCTTGAAACTTTAGTTAGGATCCTCTGAGCCAATTTTAGCTATATTTTTAACTTGATAATATCCTTTCTTTGGTCTGCCCAAATCACTCTTAGCTAAGAACCTCATGCCTCTCCCCTTGATGTCTGATTACCCTTGGTATTTGATCAATTCCTCATGCCCTACTTTTTATGTGTAATTCCTGGCCTGCCTTTTGCAAGAATACACTTACAACAGTTTTGTAAAAATCACTGTACTCTTGATGGCTCTTCTTAGTAATTTTCTACACACTGACCCTTTGCATTATGCTTTGGTTGAACACTCCTTGATATATTCAGAGATGACATTTACCCTCTTCTCTGTTGCAATAGCTACTATAGTAACCTTGGTGAAGATGTTCTTACCATTTTTACTAAGTGTCAGAATAATTTTGTTTAACACTGTTTCTACTAGCTGTATGAGTGAAGATTTTCTTTTTGAAAGGAAAAACCCCAAATACAGAGTCTAATCAAATAATTTTATTTCAAGTTCATGAAAATCCTATGCAGATATCCTTGATGAGGCACCTTGTGGGCAGTTTGTTCTATGGAATAATCTTGAATCTGGGTTCTTTCTCTCACATGGCTCTTCATTTTTTATCTCTTCACTTTCAGGGAGTTGGCAGAATATTTTGGAGAGGGCGAGGGACATTGTATGGTGTGACATGAAATTGATATAAAATTTTCTGCAGATTTCCACTGTACAAAAGTAGTTGCAAGGTCTCATATAGATGAACAGTGACCAAGGAACATAATTATTTTTTGTTTAATCAAGTGAGAGATAATATTTTTATAACATTTCATGGGAGGGGACACACACCAAAAGAAAAAAATGTGTTAACAGGTTATGGAAAATAAAGTATGAGAAATAAGATAGAAACTGTAATGTGTGCTCTTTGCATATAGTTTTTAAGGAGTTTCTTACAAAGTGACCTTCCAGCAGAGATGAGAAGCTCATAAAGAAACAAGTCACGTGATCTCCAGGTTATGAATAAATAGAAGAAACAACAAGCGAAAAAGGTCCTTAGGCAGAATGAGAACAGCACAAATTCCAGTGAGAATAGATTCCAGTGAGAATCAAATTGTATGGGACATGGAATAGTGAGTGGTCAGAGAAGAAGACCAATAGATGGAGTGGGTGAGTGGGTAGAAAAATGTGCTTGGATCTACACAGAATGTGAAGATGAAAAGCCCTAAAATAAAATTTTGATATATTTCAACATTTATAGTTTAAGTACCTTAGGGAGTGTTTTAGTCAGTTTTTCAACTGCTGTGACTAACAGATCTGACCAGAACAAGTTTAAAGGAGAAAAATGTTATTTAAGGGCTCTTACTTTGAAAGGTCTTAGTTCATAGAAGGCAGACTCCATTCCTTGGGGCTATGGGTAAGGCAGAAGAATGTGGCAGAAGAGTGTGGCAGAGGGAAGCAGAGAGAAAGAGACTCCACTTGCCAAATATAAATAAATATATCCCCAAGCCATGCCCCAATTCTCACCTACACCAACCACTCCCCACCACTTCAATTACCATTTAGTTAATCCCTATCAGTGGATTAATTCACTGATTGGGTTAAGACTCTCACAACCCAATCATTCTCCTCTGAATCTTCTTGCATTGTCTCACATGTGAGCATCTGGGGAACATCTCACATCCAAACCATAACAGGGAATCACAGAAAACAGCCTGAGTAGGAATAGTCAGTGACACTGAGGACCAACTATATGCATGTGATCTCATGAAGATGATCATTCAGAAGTGTCAAGAGGCATCACAGGACCAAGATGCTGAGGGGTTGACAGTAGACTCAGGACTCACCACTAGATGTGATAATATGGTGGTCATTTGTGATTTAACAAGATGAATTCAAGGGAAGTTTCTGGAAGAAAAATTGAGAAGAATGGAACTGGGAAAGTGCAGATATCAAGGAGAGACAGCTATTTGGATAACTTTTGCTAAAGAGATTGTACTGGCTATAGCTGCAGGTGAGAACAAAGAGGTTTTTAAAATGGGTATAGTATAGAATGTTTCTCTTCTTTTGGGAAGGGTACAGGAGAGAGAGAAAGAGGAGGAGAGAGAGAGACAGAAAGAGAAATTGATGACTACAGAAGGCAAGGAATAATCAAACTTGTCATGTTATCACCTACAATAGCAAGGTCATACTTTTCATTATTTCTGTAAAAGCAAGATCTTTTGACATTTTTCACAGTTTATATCTCTAACATTCAAAGCAGAGAGGCAAAGGCACAGAGCTTAAATGCTCTATCTTATCGATCAAGAATCCCCTGTGAGATAAAGGGCCACAGCAGCAACAAGACCCTTAACTATCTGCCTCTCCCTTTCAAATATAACCACATCCATATCTCTATTTTTACTTTCTTTCATTTTACTTCACTGGAATAAATTGTTTCTCCTTTTACTCAAATGCAATATTTTTTGATTTGTGGATATTTCAGAATTGGCAAACTTGAATTGTTTTCTGTTGTTTTCAAACAAAAGATCACCAATAAGGACACACTGAAGATGTTCTATGAATGGGTTTAAGCATATTTCTATGATCTATTGTGTCTCATAATTCTGTCTGTCTCACACAATCACACACATCATCTCATTTTTATCATCTAGTCTTGAAATTTTCAAATATATCAGCTACAATGTAGAGACAAAATAGTAAAGGTAGATTCATTCCACACGGTGATAATTGAAGTCAGAATCAACAATTTGCTTGGGATAACAGACTTTAGTGAATACCAGAAAGCAAAGAGCAACCAAAATTTGCCACAAGATTACTTTTCTTCATATGCTGCCACTGTCAACTGCCACCAAATAATTGAAATAAGTTGCCATGCTGTTGGATTCAATCATTCTTAAATTTTCACCATGGGTCCCACTGCCAATGTGTCCATGAATGATCCCTAGGTGGCTGGCACAGCTTAGATCATGTGATTTGTTTTCTAATTGTCAGGAAATGGAAAGAGGGTTATTTCTATCCTTCAGTTTTTATAAAAAGGATGTATGACAAAACTTCAATTTAATATAAGGGAAAAAAATCTGACAATTTATTTGTAACCTGTACTGAAGTAAAAGCAAACCTTTGAGTTACATGAATTTCTAAGAATAAATAAAACACACAGGGAAATTGGACTCTACTGACACTGTGTCTCTATCACTGTTTTCCCTTCTTTGATAAACTCATCATGAAATAAATTGCCAAATTTACTTCTTGGCAGATAGGCCAAAAAACATAATTGTCACCAACACATGTTTCTTTGGGAATGAGACAAAAACTAGAAGTAAACAATTGTATAATTTTGCTAATTTTGTTTTGGACATGCCTGTCATTTATATATTATTTTATATTCTTGGTTTGATATTCTTCAATTATCACATCTCTCTGTCAGTGGAGATCTTGTCTCAGAGTAGTATCAGATATACTCAAATATGTACATCTTCAAAATCCTTTTAAAAACACAAATCTTTTAATGAAAATTTGGTTTTTCAAGATTTGAGCATTTCCTCAGTCATTTTCTACCTATTTTGAGTTGGTCAAATTCTTATCTGCATCTGTCAAATTGTAACAATAATAATAAACATCTTTCATTAAAATTACCTTAAACATTTTAAAAAGAAAAAAGTTTATATTTTTTTTAAATGTAAAAGCTCTGTGAATAAAATACTTGGTTATTATATTTAATAAGAAATATTTGACTCCTCAAAAAGATTAGCTTTGGAAAACAATATTAGATTATGGAATAAATAAAGTAGAATTTTTCATATGAAACAAATTATGAGTTAAGAAATCTAATTAAAAATATATTTAATAAAGTAAATACTGTTTCTTCATTATCTGATTCTTCTTTTAGCCTTAATATAAGTCTCTTTTCCTATTACAGATTCCATGTTAATAAAGACTGAAAATAATTACTAGCTGATGGTCACTGATTTTTATGAACCCCTCCTAGCAGAGAGAAGTACATTTTTCTCAGTAGGACCTAAAACAATGTCATTGAATACTATAGGAGCTCCATAGTATTTGGGTGGCCACATGTCCAAATCCATAGTCTTTGATACTTTTTGGCATGTATATCAAAGAGTGGCAATATTGGTAGTTTTGAATACTGAGTAGATTCTAGACATTGTTAGCTTTAATTAAGAGTTGGAATATCTTGGAATATACTATATAGAGTACACTAGTAAATGCCTGAGTAAGGATTTAGAAAACCTAGTTTCTAGATACAATTTTGCTTTTATCATTAAATATTGCCACATAAAGTTAGAGTTTTTTTTTAATACATAAGTAGAGATGTATTCTAATAAATTCAATAAAATGCTAATATGTAATCCCAAGGTGAAATTTTCAAGCTAAATGTATTCTTCAATGTATTGGTATACTGGATGATATATATATATATATATATATATATATATATATATATATATATATATATATAATTTATATATATATAAAAAAACTTAATGGATTAAATTATATATTTGTAAGTATATAAATGCCATATAGAGGGCTGTAGCTGTAGCTCAGTGGTTAAGTGGTAGCCTTTCACGTGTGAGGCACTGGGTTCAATCCTCAGCACCACATAAAAGTAAGTAAGTAAAGATATTGTGTCCATTCCATCTACAACTAAAAAAATTTAAAATGCCATTTAGAAGTTGTTGCAAGAATAAACATAAATTCTGTGAAAACTGTAGCATACTATGGAAGGTATTACTTTAATGATTTTAACTACATTGGAATCAATTTAGCAGTAGGTTAAGGTGAGGAAGAATATTTTCATTGCAAGAACTAAACTGATTTTTGTGTTGACAAGCTCTAACTTCAGTAATATCAGCTTAAAGACTATCTCCTTTGTGATATACAGATTTAACATAGAGAAGTTGTAGGCTTCTATCCTCCACTCTCATCTAACATTAGGCTAGTGACTCAAGGTTAATTGAGAATTAACCTAGGTTTTACGAAGTCCATCCCTAAATCTGTAGTTCAAATTAATGTCATCTTTTACCACTACCACATAGAAATAGCAAGGACTAGAAAGAAGCCCAATGGAGATTCTGGAAAAGGATATACATCCTAAGAAAAGGTAATGTTTGAATCAGTATTATACATACTGACAGGGAATATTTGACCTCATATTAAAGAAAACACTTACCTTGTGCAGGTGTCTGTATTCGCATATAATGCACTTCCTTCTACCAGAAGCAAAGATGAAATCTCAGTCAGTACTTAAGGGATACAGTGTAAGCCCCTTAGGGGCTTTGTTCATCCCTGTGGGATTCAGGTTAGTTCCATAGTCTCCTTTTAGGATAGTCCTCTTGGGAGGGCTTTTTCAAGTGAGAAAAGAACATACTTCTTGTCATGTTATTTGAGAATACACTGCCTCAAAATATAGTAGCTTCACTTTTTTCCTTTTGTATTAATTTGAATGAGATTTGCATTCCTAAGAGGAGCAATAAATACATTAAGACTTGTGATTAATAACTTAGTTTAAATGGTTCATTAGAGCATCCCAACAGAATAGTACTCTGGCTGTGGTATTTTTTACTTGGTACATTGGAAATCAAGATCCAGCAGATAGCCCCAGGAATGAAGAGCTTAGAAGTGGAGAGAAGACAAAAGGCTTTGAAACAGCATTGGGCTTGAGAGGAGTGGAAATGAACATACATTATTTAGTATGTGATGGTTCAAAAGAGGGAGGGAAATAGTTTTGAATGAAATACGTTGACATGTAGAAAAAAAATTCCATAAGATTTCTTATGTAAAGGAATACATTAGCAATAGCAGTTGATATATAAATTGCTTTGGATTTCACTGAGATAAATATGATTTATAAAATTATGATACATGCTTTGGCTCTGATATGGTGTGCCCCTGATACTTGGCATTTGTTAGACAGGCATGATGCCCAACTAGTGCCAATCTGGGCTGATCAAACATGCAAAGGCATTCATGAGATATACTTATTGTTTTATTGCCTAGACTGTACCTTTCTTTTTAATAATTTTAGCACTTCAGTGTCTAGAAATGTCAATCCTCTCTATTTTTCTGGTACTGGAAGAAACACTTTGTGATAATGCCATGAAATGAGCATTTGGCAGAGGAAAATCTGCAAATCAACTTTTCACATTAGTTACTGTTACAATGTTTCAAGGCAGGGGTGCCATTTCTAGGCCAAAGCATACATAACTATTACTCAGTAGTAAAGAACAACAGAAATTAATGCTGAGTCTGGAAAACAAGAATGTATTTTGTGAATTCTGGAGAGGAAGCCTCCGTAGAGGAGAGAATCTTAAAATGAGTTTTCTCTGTGGGAGAGTCACTCAATGCAAGGTACTGTATATCCCAGACACGTACTTAGTGATAGAATATGGTGTGAAAATCAGTAGTTATGTTAGGACCCTAAATGCTGCTTCTACAGCCCAAACTGGTATATTCTCTCTTCATCCCTGATTTGAAGCAGTAGGTCTTCCCTAAGCATCTTTTTTTTTCTTTTCATTTTTCTCTTTTAAAATTTCATTTTGTTCCCAATAAATTCTGTGGGGATGATAACTGACAGAAAGCAAAGAGACACAGTGAGAAAAAGAAGCCCTGTGCTAGTTTAATTGTATGCCTCAAAGTCATATTCCAGTATTATCATCAGTTCAGCCACAGTCCATCCTGCATTTCAGATGAAATCTAAGCAGATAAACAATTTAAAATAAGTTTATATTCTGCTTGTGGAGAGCAGACAGATCATTGCATCCATCAAATCCCTGTTTACATCAATAGAGATGGGCACGATCTTAAACTATCAAAAACTACACTTGCCTTGCTGCTATTAGTATTCTCAGCTGCTTCAAGGTCCAGGGCCAGCAGCAGGAGATCACTTAGGCGTCCATCATCCATAGTGGCTCTTAAGGAATACAATCCCTAACTTGCTTTAGCACAAAGAAGTGTCTTTCATTCTGAAGGACAGAAACTGGTAAAGAGAACACAATAAAGTTATTGACAGTGTAGGTGATAAACTCTTGATAATTTGGTAGAGGGCTCAGGGTGTTATCATTGTTGAATTAAAATTCTTTAAAAGTTATGGTTGTTTTGACTGCTTTGATTTCTTGGGTTCAGGCAGATTGTAACTGAACAGGATGTCAAATAATAGTGAGAGAGCAGAAGTAAAATTTCAAAATGTGTGGGTGCTTATGAATCAAAAGGCTGAATTTTTAAGGAGCAAATGTTATTGCTCTACCAACTATTTGTAAAATGTACAGAATTTCTTTAATCTACAGTACAGCAATTACTGCTACCTACATGGTATTATTATATGTGGGTGCACTTTAATTGCTATCATATCTTTGTAGATATGCAAGTACAAATTAAAATAAAAATTGAACCCTAGGTTAAGCAAATTGAGAAACCTGCAAATTGCACTTTTAAAAATCAAACTTCATTCTTATTATCGCCTACTGTGGGAAAGATGTTATCATTCATTCATGTCATCATAGAAATTGATTGCTTACCTTTGCATAAGAGCAAACTCATGATTATAACAAAAGTATTTAATGTAATAAAAATTTCAAGATAAAAAGTATGTTTAATTAACCACTTTTAGTTTTCTAAAGTGGTAATACAAATTAATTTAATATCTAATGTGAGCTGGACATGGTGGTGCACACCTGTCATCCCAGCACCTCAGAACACTGATGCAGGAGGAGGATCACAATAATTGTTATGAGCAAACTATGGACAGATTTAATATAAAGTACTTGGTTGTTGTTTCGTAAATACATTTAATTTAAAAGATTGCATTATTTATTAATAATGTTGTTGGGAAATTGGGTTAGAATTAATTATATCTAATTACATCTTAAAGACAGATTATATACATTTTCATCATGTTAGGGGCAGACTGTAGCCTTCAATGGAACATAAAATATAAAATAAAATCAACTGGTAAGATAATTTCTGCAACACCATATGAAATCTTTGCTTAATTCTTCAAACATTTCAAATATATTTCTGGGATATTTTTCCCTTTAATTTTCTGAGAGGAAATTCAAGCAATCTATTATTTTAATGGAGTATTGACGTTTTAAAAAAGAAAAATTGTTTTGTACGGTTTTTAGCATCCTGAATAAAAATTTCAATGTATTTTCTATGACAGAAACAGTTTGTATACTACTACATTCGCAAGATCTTCAAATATACTGGATAAACATTTTATCAACATAAGATAAATTAACAGACTATTTTTTACTCATATGACAACCTATATAATGTAGATAGGTGTTGTGAATCAACAGGATGTCCCTGGCAGACACAAAGCAAAGTAATACAAAATACCATTCATGCTTATTGGTTGATAATATTGATAGGTTAAATAAATTGTCTCTGGTAGAAAATAGAAAACAATGAATTTAATTTCTTGTTTTCCCATATGCTTTTTGAAGATTTGGGGATTTACAAATTATCTCAAAATATTTAATTCTAAGAAAGCATTAAGGCCTTCAAGGCATTTGGTCATGTCATTGAAGCTACACTGAGAATAAAAATCAGTGTTCCTAGAAATCCCCAAGATTGTTGTGCTGCTCTTAAGAAAATCATTTAGTATTTAATAACAAGTTTTAAAGGACAATAAACACATGTGAAAAAATAAGTTTACTGGAGCTCATTATTTGTGTTGGGTTTATTAATGTGAAGTAAAATTACCATGCTGAGCTTACTCTTGTCTTCTCAGAGAAGACAATACTCCTATACTTCTATATATCTTGGAATGTAAAATAGAACATACTTTTCAAATATGGTTTTAGGAAAATCTACAGAAACCATTTCTTAATCATTGAAGTATCTGCCTATGCGCATAGTTACCATGTGGAACAGATTTAAAGTAAATCATGTACCTGGGACTTATATGTGAAAATGACAATAGAAGATATGTAAAAGGATATTAAGGGAATAGAGTATGTGTCAGAACAAAGAATCTATGCATGATTTGGAAAGAAACGGGAATTTCAGGATGATGGAACAAAGTAAACATGATGGGGTGTTGTATGTGTTAGAACAAAGTGAATAGGTAACTTTGAGTACAAGTGAGACAAAAATTTTAGGGGAAATTCAGAGTAAATTTGTTTTTTAAAAACAGGAAGACAGTGGAAAATATTACTTATCAAAACAAATTCTAAGTCAATTTTGAAGCCACATATACCTAATTGCATAGAATCTCTTTCCCTGGGAATGGACTGACCTAACAATAATAGCAAATAGAATATTCTTTCTTCCTATATGTTTTAATCTAATGATAAAATAGTATGCTTGTCCTACTATCTAGATTCTAAAGTGATAGCTACTATATAAATTTTTAAACAAGTAATAAATATTAATCAATGTGATACAGTTTATATGACTATCAACATGTTGCAAACACTTTACAAAGATCCTTTAATTAATATTGGTGCCAGGGTTGATTGTACTAAACATTTATTGAAGGGCATCAAGGTGAAACATTTCATAGACATTGATTTGATCTAATAAAGCAGCTAGGGCAATAAACATGCGAAAACAAGTGACTTACCCTAGAGGAACTTAATCTGGCCTTCATTCTGTTTTATATTGTCATGGATTGTAGTCTTCTCCAAGGACATCAAGTTTCATGGGGAAGAAACTGATGAGACTAACTAAAAGTGAATATTAAAAATAGATTGAAAAGAGGACATGAATAGGCTTGAAAATTCAGGAAGAGGTTTGAAAAAGTAAAAGGAATTGCCTTGAATCAAACCTGAAAAAAAAAAAAAAGTTAAAAAATGGCCAAAACCTTTTGAGAAGGCTTTAATGATTCCGAAAAAAAAATGGGTATTTTATTCTTCTTTTCCTCTCCAAGTTCTTCTGATTTTCAAATTTCCAGAGAAGTATGTTTTTATAAACTTCAACCCTAGTTCCCCTTCATATCTACATATAATTCATTAAAAGTAGTTTCCCCCCACTCCTATGGAAATTCAACTGAAATACCACCTTTTTTATGTCATTGAGACTGTGGCTGGGAGAAGAATATCTGAATTCATTCACTACAAAATAGAAACTTCAAGAACTGAAAATTCAAGTGGAGAAAGTCCTTAGAAACTGTTGTTCTATTTTGAAATGGTATGTAAGTTTTAGATTGGCAATACTATTTTCAATACCTTTAGTCATGATTTATATATCATTTTGGACATTTGCCCAGCTCTTTTTATCTTGAATTATGAAACTGTGGGTTGGATTTAGTATAAGTATTCCTATACTAACGATTGAACTGTGTGTCAGATTTTCTGATGGAAGTCAGTTGTTTTAAACTCATTAAAAAACTATATTTTTCATGAGGAAGTTATTCCATGCATATCACTTCCTTTCTAAGAATCATACATAAGAATTTAATGTCACTAAAATTAAGTTGATATTTAAAGCTTAGATAAAATTTCAACACTGGGCTCTGAAAAAAATCATTCCAATTCTGTTATGCTTGATATGAAGCCTTATTAAAAATATTTCCCTTTCTCTTACTTATTTTTGCTTATGTACACCCTAGAAAATAGAAGTGTCCTTCAAGCTTATGAAATATGAAACATATGACTCAGAAATTTTGGAAAAGAAAATTTCATGACAGCATATGTGGAAAGTGTATTTTCAAGTTGGGGGTAACCATTTATAAATCATATTTATAAAATGTGCACATATGACCTGGAGATGGATTATCTATTTTCAGTTTCAAGATCAAATATTCTCATGGAATAGAATGAAGATGAAGAAGACCTACCTATTCATATGATTTTTTATTTAAGACTACATGCTATATCTTTTTTTATACTCCTTCTCCTCTTCCTCTTCCTCCTCCTCCTCCTCCTCCTCTCCTCTTCCTCCTCCTTCTCCTCCTCCACCTCCTTCTTCTTCTTTTTTTTTTTTTTTTGATAATGGGGATTGAATCCAGGGAAGCTTAACCACTGAGCTATATCCTCAATCCTTGCTATTTTTTTTTTATTTTCAGAGAGGCTCTTGCTAAATTGCTGAATCTGGCCATAAATTTGCAATCCTCCTGCTTTAGCCTCCTGGATCTCTGGGATTACAGGTTTGTGCCACAGTTCCCAGGTGTATTTTCATTTTTTTTGTATTGTTTAGTTGGATAAATTTTGTTTCAATATAAATCAGCATTTAGTGACTTCATATTGAATAGCAATCATTATGCAATATAAGACAAAAGAAATATTAAAATTTCTTAATATTTGCATTGAGAAATAATGAGACAAACTTCTTATTCTCAAGGCAAACATTAACATAGGATTAACAATAAAAAATGTTTAAATTTAAGTGTCAAAGAAGATATTTGGGGATATAAACCTTAAGCTTTCGAAGGAAAAAAATGTATTTAAATGAGATGATCACAGAAAGACATTTGGAAACTCTTTCCTTGAGTTTGCCTAGATTTCACAGAAAAGGTAGAATTGATAGAAAGAAATGTAGTGTAACTGATATAATTTAAACCTGAGAACTTTTATTTTAATTTTAAAGCAAAGTAAAGGAATAGCCCTAAGTATCTTTTGGGAATAGATCACAGAAGCAAATCATCTAAGGAGGGGAAAGAAGAAAACTGCTACTGGAGAGAAAGGCAGTAAAAATGAGTAAAAATGTTGTTGAGGGATGGCTCTGCAGAGAATAGATTTGTGTAGACCTCTGTTAACAAGGAGCAAGCTGGATTATATGAATCTCTAAACTAAATGTATCCATCATGAAGCACTTAAGCCAAAACGTTAAATATACAACCTAAATCAAAATGTCTACAGATGGTTTGAAGGATTAGTTTTAGAAGCTCAATTTAGGATGTGCAATCATTAAGACTCATTTTCAAGTCATCCATGAAATTCTGAATCAACTCTACAAAGTGCCTCTCTATTGTGACCTTGTGCTTCATCTTAGTCTACTTTAGAGGCTATAACAAAATATCTTAGATTAGATAATTTATAAATAATAGAAACTTATTTTTACAATTCTGAAGGCTGAGAAGCATGAGATCAAGAAGCTGACATCCATTGTCTGATGAGGGTCCTTTATCATACCCTAACATGGCAGAAGAGTAGAAGAGCAAGAAAGGCCCATTTTGTTCCTTTCAGTTATTTGCAAAGTCATAAATTCTATTCACCATATCTTTACTCTCACAGCATAAGGACCTCGTAAAGGCCTCACCTGTTAAAACTATCACAATGGCAAAAAGTTTAGACATATGACTTTTGAAAGAAACATAAACATTCTAAATATAGCTTTCCATTAGTTTTTGCTTTCGTCTTGTTTTTTTAAATTTTTCTCCTTTTAAATAGATTTTATAAAGCAAGTTTTGATTTTTAGCAATATTGAGTAGAATGTAGAGAATTCCCAGATATCCCTTGCTACATCACAGCTATCTCCAACTATTAATACAATTCTTTTGGCAATACATTTTAACAAAGAATGAACCTGCGTTGACACATGATCACCACCAAAAGTCTATTGTTTACAGTAGGGTTTATTCTTGATGCTAACCATCCTATAGATTTTGACAAATGCATAAAGATATGTATCCATAATTTAGTATAATACAAAATAGTTTTACTAAAATGAAGATCTTTTGTGTTTTGTCTATTTTTTTCTTTCTGTGCCTGGCTTATTTCACAATATACTCCAGATCATCCATAATGTTTCAAGTCCATGATCACAGACTGAACCTCTGAAATTATAAGCCCAAATCAACATTCCCTTCTCTAAATTCTTCTTTTCAGATATTTTCATCACAGTGAAGTAAAGCTGATGAATACTATATATTTTGCTTTGGTTTGAAGGAATGCTCTGTGTGTGTCTACTAGAGTCTTTGGATCCAAAGCATATTTTATTTCCAGTATTTCCTCATTGATTTTCTGTATAATATCTCCATAGTTGAAAATGGGGTATTGAGGTCCTTATTATATTGCTTTCTATTTCTTACTTTGTATATATCAAAATTTGTTATATATATATATATATATATATATATATATATATATATATATGTACTTTATAAACATTGGCATTACAAGACTGTTATCAGTATAGCAATGGAGGTATTTGAAATCCAGGTACCAGTGCTCTGAGTCTCAATTGATATCCTGAAGTCTTGGGCTTCAGCTTTTGTTGGATATATATATATATATATATATATATATATATATATAATAGGATCTTGAAGAAATGATCCATTTTTGTTTTTATAATGATTTTCTGTCTTTTTAAATATTTTTTTATTTAAAGTCCTTGGTGTAAGGATAGCCAGCTTTATTCTCTTTTGGTTTTCATTTGCATAAGCTATTTTCTCCAATCATTTCACTTTCAATTTATCTGTATACTTAAAGGAAAAATAAATCTCTTGTAGGCAGCCTTGTTTTAGTCAGCTTTTTTGATGCTATGACTAAAGGACCCAACTAAAACAAATATACAGAGGAAAGATTATTTTGGGGGCTCACAGTTTCAGAGTTCTCAATCCAGACACAGCAGACTCCATTCCCTGGGGCTCAAGGTGAGGCAGGACATCATGGAATAAAAATGTTGCAGAGAGAAGCATCTCACGTGGTAATCAGAAAGCAGAGAGAGAGGTCTCCACTTTCCAAATACAAATATATACCCCAAAGCTACGTCCCAATTCCTACCTGCTCCAGCTACATCCTACCACTTCAATTAGCACTCAATTAATTAATCCCTATCAGGGATTAATTCACTGATTAAGTTAAGACTTAAAACCCAATCAATCACTTTTGCTCTGAACCTTTTTGCATTGTCTCAAATGTGAGCTTTTAGGGGACTCCTCACTTCCAAACCAAAACAAGCATATAGTTAGGTCTTCCTTTTTAAACATTCAGTTATTGTGTGTCTTTGGATTGGTGAATTTATTTATTTTGTATTCAAAGTAATTATTGGTAGGTAAGGACCACCTCTTTGACATTTTGTTGATTGTTCACTGGTTGATTCATAAATTCCTGTTTATTTTGTTCCTCTCCTTTCGTCTTTCTTAGTGATTAGGTGATTTTTTTTCCTCATGGTATGCTTTGATTCTTTGCCTTTTCCTTTTGTATATATAGTACAGATTTTTGCTTTTGAGGCTACCATGATTTTTTTCAAGATGTCTAATGGTTAGACCAGGCAATGTTAAGATGATAGAAACTTAAATTTGTTTAAAAAATAATATTTTTCTTCACTCCCTGCTATATTTTATACTTTTTGATTTCACAACTTATTTTATAGGATATATCTCTTAAGATGTTTTAGCTATAATCACATTTAATAGTTTTGTCTTCTATATTTATATTATACATATTAGTGATTTATACACCACCATTATAGTATTATTCTGATTTGAAACATGTACTTACTTTTACCAGTGAAGTAAAACACGTACTTACTTTTACCAGTATATTCTTGTATGCTTTCATGTTACTAACTACAGTCCTTTCATTTCAACCTGAAGAATCCCACTTAGCATTTGAAGACAGGAATACTGGTGAAATCCTTTAGCTTTCGATTTTTGGAAGTCTATACTCTATTTCTAAAGGACAACTTTTCTTGGTAAAATATTCTGATTGAAAGTTGTTTTCTTTCTGTACTTAGAATGAAACCTTTAAGATTTCTGCAGAGAAATATCTTGCTACAGTTTTGTGAAACTCCTTTATATCTGATTTGTATCTTTTCTCCTGATACTTTCAAGCTTCTTTTTGTCTTTGATAATTGACATCAGAGTATGTGTTATGGTTTAGATATTAGATATCTCCCAAAAGCTCATGTGTAAGACAATACAACAATATTTAGAGTGAAATGATTATATGATTATATGATTAACTGAGTGGGCACTGAGGGCAAGTAAGGTGTGGCTGGAGGATGTGGGCATTGGGGGCATGCCATTGGGAGATATATATATATATATATTTAAATTATAGATTGACATGTTAATTTTTTAAATTTTTTTTAGTTGTTTTAGTTGTTGATGGACACAATACCATTATTTTATTTATTCAAAAAATATGAAATGCTTCCTGAATTTGCCTACATCCTTGCATAGGGGCCATGCTCATCTTCTCTGTATCATCCCAAATTTAGTATATGTGCTGCTGAAGCGAGCACTGGGTGATATATTTTGTATCTGGCAAGTGAAGTCTCTCTGTTTCATGCTGGCCATATCTGAAGCTGCCTTTCTTCACCATATTCTTCTACCATGATGTTCTGCCTCACCTCAGGTACCAAGGAATGGAGTTATGGTCTAAGGGCTAAGAGCTGTGAGTCTGTGAGCCCTCAAGTAAACTTTTTCTCTTCTAAAATTGTTCTTGTCATGTCTTTTGGTCACAGCAGTGAAAAATCTGTCTAAAACACTATGTCTTGGTATAATCTTGTTTGGATTGAATTTGATTGTTACCTTTGATCTTTATTTACCTGGATTATTCTTTCTCCATATACAAAAATGTTTTTGCTATTATTTCTTTGACTAGGCTTTTTGGCTCTTTGACCCTTGAACTCATATAGTTTGAAAATATGCTGTTTTTGATATTGTCCCAATTTTTGCACTTTTTTCTTTCTTATTCTCATTTTTAAATTCTCATTCAACTGCATAGTTTCAGATAACTTGTCTTTGAGTTCATAAATTTCTTATTCTATTTGATCATTTCTGTTATTTATATACTGTATTGAATTTTTATTTCCTTCATTTTATTTTTCAGGTTCACAATTTATTTTTATAAATTCAATCTCTTTGTTAATTTTCTAGTTTTTTTTTCCATTTCAAATCATTTTTATTGAACAGAAGCACACTGAGATTTCTTAATACAATTATTTCAAATTATTTAGTAGTTCGTTTGTCTCCATTTTGGGGGGTTCTGTACTAGAAGACTATTATGTTCTTTTGCTGGTACTCTTTCTCCTTTTTTTATGTTTCTTTTACATTTATGTCTGCACATTTAGTGAAATCACCTTTTTGAGACTATAAGGATACAAATTATAGTAGTTCTAGGGCAGGTCAGGTTCTAGATCTCTATGGTAGTTGAACTAATGTCAGTATCATGGCTGTTCATACCAAGGATTTAGCTCCAAGGCTATGAATGTGAAATAGCTTTCGATAGCCAGTGTCTGAGAAGTGGTGAGGACCTGGGTCTGAGGTGGGAGAATTTGATAGGCTCTGGGGTTGGGAAATAATTAAAATTGGAGGAATGGTAACCTTTTATCCCCCAGAATTGTTCTAGAGTGTCAGCTCTTGAATGGGGAATTGGCATAGGACCACTTTTCCCTATTCAAATTCACAAGCAAGAATTTCCAATGTTTACCTCAATAGAAAAAGATGCTAATGTCATTGTGGAGTTGTGGTGCAGATAGCAAATACATTTTTTCATTGTTTCTAGCCATTTTATTTCATTTAAGATGTCAGTCACCCAAAATCCCCTCTGTGTGGATATTCTCTTCTTTCTTCCACTTTGTTGATGAAGATTCTTCAATGGGCTCTTGAGGCCTCTCTGAACTATTCTGATATGTGAATAGTGTCCTGTATATATATTATATGGGGACATTAAGAATATTCTCTTCTCCACCATCATGGTGCTATCACTTCAGCCTTAATTTGAAAAAATATTAAAAAATAACGGTGGAGAAAATGCTTTAAAAGAACACAGATAAGCAGAATTTTTTTTTTGTTTGATTTTGTCGTTCTATCAATAAAAGTTCTAGAAGGAAAGTGTTTTTAGATAAGAAAATATTTAAAAGATTATTCTGTATATTTTAACACAATAAGCTATTCTTAGAATATATTGAGTCAATGGCAATATTTATTGTGTCAATTAATGAGATATTTCAAGTAAATGAGAGTATATTCTTAGTCCATATTAGATATCATATAATTATCTAGAAACATAAAGGACAAAGTTACCCTTCTTATTTATGATCTGTGTTTCTTTAAAAATTTTTCCTGAAAACAAAAGTGGTAAAACTTTTACATATTATATAAATGTTCACACATACCCATAAAAATATATGATTTAATTATATTCATTATTTATTCAAATCATAAACTACTCTCTTCAAATAAAAAACTATATTATTCTAAGAATGATTAAAAACCACAATTTTGTTTCTAGATTTTAGAATTTACTTGCCTATAAAAGTAAAATGAATTAGTGTTCTTTCTACTCCACACATGGAAAATGTGTTTCCATCTGATATTTTTAAGGGCACATATCATTTTTAAATGGTTGAAATAGTTACTGAGGTAAACTGAAGATTCACAGTTAATGGAAAGCTGTATTATAGAACTACTCCTTGTACATTTTGGTCAATTTTCCTCAACTAAAACATTTTACAAAATTATTATATAGTTAGCATTGTGGATATTGTTTTGATCTATTACAACCATCTTATTTTTGTTTTATTTTTACCATTCCACATGGGTATGGTGTATCCTAAGTTTTATGTAATTTTGTCAGTATATGTAGGTTGCATATCCACCACCACAGTCAAAGTAGTGCAGAGTAGTTCTAATGCCTATATCTCTTTTATAACCACACTTACCTCTAAATAGTTCCCTACTGTTGGTTTATGAATCTGGCTAAGAGTAATATGTATTTATGAAAAATATGTATTTATAAAAAATAATATCATTTAAAAAATTTGTATAAATGGAATTTATACAAATTTTTTAAATGATATTATTTTTATTTTTAAATGACATTATTTCAAAAATAATGTCCATTACTCATCATAATTTTCTGAAGTTTCATCCAACTTGTCACAATATATCCCTACTGTTTCTGTTTATTGCTAAGTAGTTATCTATAGTATAAAGGATATACATAACTAACATACTGTCGCACTGAAGTATATCTAATTTCTCTATGAGTAAAACTGATAGAAAATTATGATCTTCCCCAGCACACACAATATTTTCCAAGGGGAAAAATAGATTAAAACCATAGTTTAAAAAAAATAAACTGTTCGTAGAGAAGTAATAATATTTAGAAAACTCTGCTGAACTTGGTATGTATATATATTAACATTTTTTTTTTAATTTTTGTACCTTAAACCATTTACTTAAAGTGGCTTTAGTTTTGTTTTGGTTTTTTTCCCAAATGAATAAATTTGTATTAGGGCACATTGAGTTTCAATATTGCAAGTGCTAACTTGAAATAAAGCTAAAAATACATTAAAAACTTACATTTTTTTTACTCTAAATTATCTAGTGTAAATTCTTTCCAAGCATAGTTGAATCTAGTATTGCCTACAATATTTTCAAAATGGCTTTCTTTGTCCTCTTTTTGACATTGCTTATCTTGGCATGGCTTGCTTCATGGGCATAATTAATCTCTCTACATGGATAAAGATAAGCTAGACATGATAACTCAAAATCTTAGTAGGTTTGATAATTTTCTTATGTTAACTAAAGTGTTTTAATATCGATTCCTAGAAAACAATGCAATGTTTACTAAGTTATATCATTGATTCACTAAGTAGACTAATTCAGATTTTTCCTAGCTCCCCATCCAAATGATCACTAAAATTTTAAATTAATCAGTAATATCAATGTATAGTTTAATCCGCAGTTCAGCAAGATATCTGCTACCATCGACATCACCATTGTATTATTAAAAATCAGGATATGTGGTCTATATTCATTAGCTAGGTTTGTAACTGATAGAGTGTATATGATACATGTATCAGCATTAACTGGGTGCTCATAGTTTTGAATTAGGTTCTATTCCTCACCACTTCGACTTTTTTTTTTTTGTAAACAAGCTAATTTCTCCTACTTTATTCATTAACTCAACTTCATTAAACCATTAAACAGCTTGGTGGTTCACTTTGTTTTGTGTATTTCGAATTGGTGAAATGATGCAGATGATTGGTGACCAGTAAGGCTAGTTAAGTTAGCCTTGTGATACAAGGACTAACTTATTTATACACAGGGACTACCTCTTTGCCAAAGTCCTTTCACATGTATCTCACAAGATTATAGTGGAAGATAAGTGGGCTGGTAACTATAACTACACGGACAAGGGTCAAAATTTGTCCTAGGCACCTAAGTGGCCACTGATTAAATTAAGTGTGTCAGTCTAATTAATATTTAGACTCTAATAGGAGGTGGCATTTTTGGCTTGTTTGGAGACAGATTGTATGCTAGGGTGACAAGCAAGACAAATGGCTCCATTTATCAAGCTTGGTGAATAATGGGCATAAAAGTTCCCTTGTGTTTCCATAGACAAAACATGTAGCCAAAGAAATGAGAGGTAGATACTTAGTCCTTGTACTAAGATCTCAACGGATAGGTCAAGAGGAAGAGTTAAAAATACTTGAGAAATGTTTTTGCAATTAGTAAGGCATATAAGGAAACAATCTGAAACTAAACTGCTTCCACCATGTGTGTGTGTGTTGATCTTTTAAAATCTTACATTCCTGTCATAATTTTTACACAGATCATCCTTCTAATTATAATGTCACTCACAAAACTCTCCTATTCAAGTGTCTGTTATCTACAATCTTACATTGATTCTAAAGAAGAAGCAATTGAATATTTCCTTGCCACTCCTTTTGCCTGTTTTGCTATAGAATAGTACAAACAGGTGCTCCAACCTATGAGGAATCCCAGGAGCGCCCATGAATTCAATTAGTTAAATATTTGTGAATTACATAGTACATTGCAATCATTTTTATATAATAAAATATTTATGCAAGTTATCATTATCCTTTTTTGAAAAATATTTCTTAAAAAGTGAGATTACTATATGAATAAGTATGAAAGACATAATCCCTTCCCTAGCATTTTTTTTTATATTTTTTAAAAGTTGTATATGACATTAGGGTACATTTTGAAATAATCACAAAAGGATGGTATATAATTTGCTCTTATTCATTCCCCAGCATTCCCCCCTCCCTCCTCCTTCCATCTTCTCTCTCTCTTCGCTACTGATATTTCTGCAATGTATTTAGCATTTTTGTTATTGTTTTTGTTTTGAAATCAGTGTTTTCTGGATATTCTTGATGTTGGGATTCACTGTTCTATATTCATGTGTGTACATACAAAAAAGTTTAGTCAGATTCATTCCACTCTTCTTCCCTTTTCCCATCCCTTCTTCATCCCTTTCATCTACTTTACTGATCTTTTTATTGTGATGAAGTTCCCTCTCCCTTTTTTTCCTTTCTCCCCATGCCTCATTTTGGATTAGCTTCCATATATCAGAGAAACGTGTGACCTTTGACTTTTGGGGGATTGGCTTATTTCACTCAGCATCACAATTTTCACTTTTATAAATTTACCAGTAATTGCCATAGTTACGTTCTTCTTTATGGCTGAGTAATGCTCCATTGTGTATATTTACCACATTTTCTTTATCCATTCATCTGTTGAAGGGAGTCTAAGTTGGTTCCATTGTACATTCGAATTCGGGACCCCCAAAAGACCACCAGAGACCAAGATCGATGTAAACAGCAAAGAGGTGTTTATTGCTATTTCGAGCTAGCTCGGTCCTCTGCAGGCACACTGCAACTGGTGATGCTGAGAGGCTCTGAGCCCAGGGTTGGCAGCAGTTTTATACATTCTTTGGAGAAGGCAAAGACCCCCACATATATCATAGCATCTCTTAGCAAATCATCACACACTGCGGGAAAATCAAATAACAATTCTAAAACATGATTAGTGCATTCACTGGCGGGAACACGTTGGGTAAGGGTGATTGGTAACTACAAGAGGAGGATTCATTTGAACTGATTGGTTTAAGCCAAGAGGGGTGTTCCTGCTGAACTACATGGTTTCCCAACACGTTATCAACCACCATAAACTACTGGGAGGGTCATCTGGCATCCAAAGTATTTCCCTGTCTCATGCTGATTGGAGGCTGCTAGGAGGTTGCTATGGGTCCCCACCTAGCCTGACTGAGTCAGGGGCACCTGACACAGCAGATCTCTCCTGTTATTTGTAGAAAAACAACTTAGCAGGGTGGGAATGTGCCTAGGAGTGCTCTGTGGGTCTTTCCAAGGACAAAGGTCATGTCCCTTCCTTGGACAGACTTTGCTCTGAGGTAGAGGCTGGTTTGTCCCCATAACTTGGCTATTGTGATTTGAGCTGCTATAAATATTGATGTGGTTGCCTCCTTGCTGAATGCTAATTTTTGATATTTTGAATATATACTTAGGAGTGGGATATAGCTGGGTCCTATGGTAGCTCCATCCTAGTTTTTTGAGGACTCTACATACTGCTTTCCAGAGTGATTTCACAGATTTGTGTGATCCCCCTAACAATGTATGAATGTACCTTTTTTCCTCTACTACCTCACCAACATTTATTATTATTTATATTCTCTATAATTGTTATTCTGACTGGAATGAGATGAAATCTCAATGCAGTTTTGCCATAAAGCTAGAGATGTTTACATCTTTTTATATTTTTGTCAGACCATTTATAGTTATTCTTCTGAGAAGTACCTGTTTAGTCCTTTTCCTATTTTTTTTAAACTGGGCTTTTTGTTTTTGTTTTAGTGTTAAGTTTTTTGAGTTCTTTGATTATTCTGGATATTAATAACCTATCTGAGGAGCAGGTGGCAAAAATATTCTCCTACTATTCTTTAGGCTCTCTTTTCAGGCTCTTAAATTATTTCTTTTGCTCTGAAGAAGCTTTTTAATTTGATGCCATTTGATTTACTGGTTTTTAAATTTTATTTCTTATGCATTAGGAGTCCTGTTAAACAAGTCTTTTCCTTTGCCAACATGCTAGGACTGTTGGGCCTACATTTTCTTTCTTTAGAATTCAATTGTTATCCTTTTAGCGGTCCTTCACCTCTTCTATTACATTGATTTCCAATTATTTATTTTTGAGTTCATTGCAAATTGGATAGTTTTCCTACTTTTTATAAAAAGTTTAATAATTGGAGTATAAGAGTGCAAATGATTTATAGATGTAAATCTTGTATTCTGCTACTTTGCTGAATTAATTTACCAGCTTTAGATGTCTTCTAGTGGAGGTGGAACTCTTTGGATCTTCCACATAAAGGATAATGTTGTCAGCAAATAGAGATAATTTGAGTTCTTCTTTTCTTATTTGTGTACCTTTAATTTTCTTCTCTTGTCTGATTGCTCTGGCTAAAGTTTCCATGACTCCCTTGAATAGGAGTGGTGACAGT